>NW_012116821.1:1077870-1124571 GCF_000951035.1 Colobus angolensis palliatus | reverse complement strand
AACTTAAAGTATAATAAAAATTAAAAAAAAAAAAAAAAGAAAACAATTTAAAATCTGAAGATGTATTCCCCTAGTGGAGGATCTAGGTTCTGTTTACTTCTAAACCAACAAGCTTTTCAAAAGTACAGATAATATAATTTCTGAGAAATATTGCAGAACTTTCTGAGGTATATGCAAAAAAAAAAAGTAACTAAAAATTCCGACAGATCTATTTGGGCCTAAAAGGTAACAGCAGCTCTTGGCTCAGCTAAACTGTTAAAAGTCCTTATTGCTAGAACTCTTTTTCATGCTGAATAAGTGGATGCATTTTCACAGATTCTCAGGTTTCTCTCAATAAAACTGTTTGAGAATCCAAAAACAGAGCTCCTTAGTTGTAGTTCAGAATTAATTGTTCACACTAGATTCGGATTAATTTGCATGAATTTCTTTTTCTTTTGGCCCAGTGTCGCTATTGTTTATTTCCAAAAAATAATATTTCCTTATCATGTAAAACACAAAGACAGGTTCAATCAGAAACTTCAATTTTTAGAACAATCACAATTTTCATTGATTTATCTTCCCAGAGCTGAGAAAAACAGTTCAGTGTTTTCTGTCAAGGCAGTAAAGCATGGATTTTGATTGGACATAGAGGGAACAGTTTTGTTTCAAGATCTCATTAAAAGCCACCTGCTGCCTTAATAATGATAGTATAATTAAAATGCTATTTCCAAATTTGGTATTACTTAGACATTGTGGACAGAAAGAGAAAGCTGATTAAAACTGTCTAATTTGAGACTAAGGTAGCAATTTGTGGAAAGGGTGTCTTGATTGTGCTTGACAAATGCAATAGGAAAATACCAAATATATATTTTTGATTTGGAAGGGAAATGAGCCTAGTTACCCAGTCACGAACCTATGCCATGGTGTCACCTACAAAACAGCCCTTTACTTCCCCTGTTTTACTCTGTGTGACAGGAAACTTTCCTTAATTTTTCTTTTTATGCTAAACCAACTAATGATTTTCTAGAAATGGTGGTTTTTTTTGAAGAACTGAATTGGCTGTATCCCAAGATAATTATTTCAATAACAAAGGCGTGGAGTTGTGACACAGGAATAAATTACGAATTAAGTAGGGAATCATGGAAGAACTTGTTGTCCCAAATGAACAATTGCACTAAAACTTCAATGAAGCCAACATTGCTTTTGTATTGATGTGACAGACCTTATAAATAACACAGAAGCAATAATCAATGGATTGTCAAATCAACTTATGCAATATTTATTAAGTGCAAGGCACTGTTTTAAATGCTGTAAGTGGTACAGAGATTACTCTTTCATCTATCTCAAAGTCTTATTCCTTCCAAGGTGACATCCAAAGCCACTCAACACGACAGCCTCACATCTGTCTGACCTCCTCAGCCTCGTAAGTTGACATCCTGTGCCAGCCATCACACAGCCCTCTCATTTCTTCATGATGTTTGGTCACTTTGGTTCTTGTGCAGCTCTGCACTTTTTTGGATTCCAGAAAGTTCCCTCCTCCCCCACCTCCTTCCACGCACTATGACTTTCCATTCTTTGGTGACTGAGCACTCCCCGGAGCACACTTCTCCCTCTACCTTCTCCTCTGGATAACACCAATATCATCTTCAAGACCTGACTCAGAGGTCATCTTTTCCAGGGACTCCCTCCAGTTTAGAACAAGTGACTCTCCCCTGTACTCCCACAGAAGCCTGCCCATAACCCTCTCATTATGATATTATATTAATAATGACCGCAAATGTTTACTGAGAGCTTATTGTGCGTTGAACACTGCTCTAAGTGATTTACCTAGGTTAATACATTCAATTCTTACAGTAAGCACATGAGTTAAAGAACTATTACTTGCATTTTAGAGAAGAGGAAACTAAGAAATAAAGAGGGTAAGTCATTTGCTCAAGGTCGTACAGGTAGCCTGACCCCAGAGCCCACTGTTAATGACCAGGCTCCACAAAAACATCCACCTAGGCAGAGCAAACCTCTATGACTATGGGACCCTCCTGCTCACCCTCTCTGTCCATATTGCTATAATCTCCTTTAGGGCAGAGACTGTGTGTAATATATATTTTTATATCAAGCATCTATGGCACAGCACTAGTTGTAGTATGTGCTTAATAAACATTTCTTGAAGTTTAAGTGAAAACAAAGGCCCCTGACTCAAGCAAAGGGCAAGGTACACCTATATGAAAAATAGAATATTTATTAAGTGTTTAATTCTCAGTACAGCTTTTCTTTATCTCCTTTACGACAGTCTCATACATATGTTAACAAGATATGGTCCAAAATACATCCCAGTGAGGCAAGCGCCAAATTGACTAGCTTTTCGTGTCCTGGAAGCTGCACTTGGCTTTGATAATCTACAGTTATTTTTCAGGTAACTGATGTCAAGTGGGAATGTGTTGGGGTAGAGGTGGTCTTAGCTGTTTCAATCACTGTCAGAAGTGAAATTCAGGGCAACTAACAGATATATATCCCTTGTCTTTTACTGGTGCTGTGAAAATTGATCTCTAAAATGCTTTGACTTGAGGTGAAAGTAGCTGTATATCATAAAAGCAGCCTTGCAAATATCCTTTCACCCAAAGTAAGTAACAATTTTCGATGGGCAAATAGGAAAGAAAACTTATCTTTATTTTATGATCTTTGGCTATTGGAGTAGAAAGCAAGCTGGGGAAACCATTGTATTTCTATTTGTGATCGCTCGCTCATCTGGATTACTTCTTTATCTTGTACATGTTTTTTATGATTTCATGCATCATCAATTTACTCATCTTCTCCACTTCCAGGCTTTAATAAGCTCCACAAGAACAGAGATGATGCACGGGGAAGCCCCTGGCATGCAGCAGGTACTTAATGCATACCTAAAAGAAAATTGATGGATCTGACCTATTTCCCTAAATATGTGTCAGTTACCCAGGATCAGTCTAAAGAGCAGACCTGGGGGTCCATTTTCCTTTAGATAATAAACAGTATTCCCAACCTCTGAGATGATAGTGAGAGAAGAAATTGGATTAGGAGTGTTGGTAACGAGTCTACAACTTAGAGTAGAATTCACACATTCACATGCCCGTGTTCTGGAACTCATTCTCAACTGAATCTAGTAGATAAAGTGCATTTGATAAGCACGTTTCAAAAGAAGGCCTTGTGCCAAATTTGAGAATAAGAGGTGGTCCCAGAACCACAGCGAGCTCTGGGGTAGGACAAGTGAAGCCCTATCCTCAGGCACAGAATTTAACAGGGTTCCAATAAACTCTCCCTAATCAAGATAAGTACTCATCTAATGCAAAATTAAAAAAAAATTAATGCAAAAATCAATGATGAGCAATATACCAACATTTTAAATAAAGACAGGATCAGAAATATGACTGTGCCAAGCCATATTGGAGCCTAAGGCAAAAAGAAAATTCAGTAACACTGATCCTGTCTTTACTTAAAATACCAAAATGTTGCTCATCATGGATATTTTTGCATTAATTTTGATTTTTAAGATATTACATTAAAATATGACTTCCTTTGCCTAGGGAGGGTTTTTCTTGCCCCTTACATGCACCAGGATACCGCCGCGGCAGTTTCACCCTCACCCTGGCTTTGCCCACCTCTCACAGCGAAGTCAGACACTGAGAGCAAATGGAGCTTATTAAAATTAAATGATCTTATGGAGGAGTGCTGGGGATGCTGCAGGACCTCAGAGCACCTGGTCCATCGGGGGGAAATGGCAACCTGGGAGTTACTACAGAGTGAGTTAGGGGTTGAGCCAGGGCAGCCATGAAACAGCAGCATGGTGGGTGGAAGGGAATGAATAGAACATGATAAGGCAAGGGACACCATCACAGTGTGCTAAGGGAAGCCCAGGCAGGTGGGATTCATCAGAAGGAAACCTGGCCAGGTAAGGTGGCTCACACCTGTAATCCCATCACTTTGTGAGGCCGAGGCAAGTGGATCACCTGAGGTCGGGAGTTTGAGACCAGCCTGGCCAACATGGTGAAACCCTGGCTCTACCAAAAATAGAAAAATTAGCTGGGCGTGGTGGCAGCTGCCTGTAGTTCCAGCTACTCGGGAGGCTGAGGTAGGAGAATCGCTTGAACATGGGAGGTGGAGGTCGCAGTGAGCCAAGATCGCGTCACTACACTCGAGCCTGGGTGACAGACAGAGATTCCGTCTCAAAAATAAAAAAGAAAGAAAGAAAGAAAAAGAAAAGAATAGAGAAAGAAAAAGAAAAAGAAAAAGAAAGAAAGAAACGTGACCAACATGGTGGCTGGGAGTGGGGAGGCTGGGAAAAGAAGGCAGCTTCCGGTGGCCTACCTTGCCCCACGGAGGCTTCAAACATCCTGCTCCCCATTATCTTCTGGTGCCCTGGCTTTCTCACTACCCTTTTGTGGCTTGGCATTCCAACTGCAGGACAAACCCCAGACCTATCAAGGTTCTGTGTTCCACATCCAGAGAGAGCCAATTCCCATGACAACAAACTCCATGCTAAAGGAGCATATATTTGGGCCAGTTACACATTCTCCCTTTCAATTAGGGAATATATTTTCCCGGCGGTTTTCTAGAAACATGCCTTAATCCAGAAGTGTGGTTCCAGAAGTGGGAAATTTGCTCAATGTAGGAAACTTGAGGGCAGATGGAAGCTTAGTGTATCCACCACCAGACACTCAGAGGTCCTATGCAAAGGGCCTGTGGCTGAATCCTGTATTCTAGAGACAGTGGACACCTGAGAGTGAATTATTTTAAACCATCACTGAATGAGGAGTAAGCACTCAACACAATGCCATGGGTGAGATGAGAAGAGAAAAGAGATATGCAGGACAGAACTTTCTCTTCATTTTGGGAGGTGTGAGACACACTAATGGGATGAGACAATTTAAGTGGCAATATTACTGGTATAGATAATGAGGGCTGTAGTATTTGAGGGATGGTTTAAAAAAATCAGTGATGATACTCAGTTTATGCTCCTAAAACTCAGAGCAGATTATCAAAAGCCTTTCTCATCTGTTTCCCAAGCCCCATCACTAACCTCATTTCTTGATGCCCTACATCGCAGCCTTGCATCCATTCCTCAGTCTGCTCAACACTCCCCAGTCCCCATTGCTCAGGCATGGCTTCCTCATGCTCTTCCTTCTGCCCCCTGAGCCCTCTGGGAAGATCTCCAGTCTCCTGCCCTCCAAAGTGACGGAACTCATCCCAGTGCCCTCTAGGGCTCTAGGACATGACCTCAGCATGTTTCTTCCTATCAGGACCATCACACTCATTGATGCTGTTTCCATTTGTTGTTAATATAACTCACCAGTTTCTTACACTTTTCATATATTGAATGCCTGGGATAGCACCGACTGAAACAAAGTATTTTGGTTAAAGTAATTAATAGACATTAGCAAAGAAAATTAAAATGATTGATGTGTTACACTATTAAAAGGATGAAAGGGGTTAAATTCATTGAATGTTTTCAGCTGAAGAAGGCAAGCTAATTTCCTAATAACGATTTTCTGAACGTTAAGTCGGAAAACCTGGACTGGCCTTGAGTCTCTTACAAAACCAGCAAACTCTTCACAAGTAGTGTTACTCTCAGAGCACAAGATAGGTTTGTAGATGTGTCAATATATAGTGTATTACTCAGGGTTCTCTAGAGGAACACGACTAATAGGATAGATGTATATATGAAGGGCAGTTTATTAAGGAGAATTGACTCACACAGTTACAAGGTGAAGTCCCACAATAGACCATCTGCAAGCTGAGGAGCAAGGAAGCCAGTCAGAGTCCCCAAACCTCAAAAGTAGGGAAAACGACAGTGCAGTCTGTGGCTGAAAGCCCGAGGGTCCCTAGCAAACCACTGGTGTAGGTCCATGAATCCAAAAGCTGAAGAACTTGGAGTCAGATGTTCAAGGGCAGCAAACATCTAGCACGGGAGAAAAATGGAGGCAAGAAGACTTAGCCAGTCTAGTCCTTACACATTCCTCTACCTGCTTTTATCCCAGCTCCACTGGCAGCTGATTAGATGGTGCCCACCCAGGTTAAGGGTAGGTCTGTCTTTCCCAGTCCACTGACTCAAATGTTAATCTCCTTTGGAAACACCCTCACAGACACACCCAGTGATGATACTTTGCATCCTTCGATCCAGTCAAGTTGACACTCAATATTAACCATCACCTATAACTTATTTTTTTTTTCCAAGCATCCACCCAAATCATGAGAGTGCTCAAGTTGGAAAACTAGGTTGTCAGGAATGTTATGATATGAACACCAGTCAGGAAACAAACACAAAAAGAGTTAACAGAATTTAAAAAACACATTTTAGGCTACATCTTTTCTTCCTTCTCCCAAATGTCACAAGCCAAGGGCAAAATGGGAGTCTTTACTTGGAATCTTCAGTCATTTGTCACTGCTTTATTACAATATTAGCATTGTTTAAAACACTGATGTATTTTTTTTTTTTTTTGGCCGTGAAAATGGATGTGTAAGTGCAGAAAGACCATGCATATGATTAGCATAATAATGGGAAACATGCACAAAGCTCTGGCTCATCTTGACTTCTCTGACCTTCAGCACTTTAGCTGGAGTTAGAAATGGCTCTGGGTGTTTAGCCTTAGTATGCGGAGGTGGGTGGAGATGGCATAATTTCTTGAAATCATTGCCCTCGGAGAGTGACAAGGTGTAAATTTCCAAAATGTTTGAAATTTCCGTCCACTGGCTGAGTTCTGATGTGTTGCAATGCGGAGAGCAAAGCTCTAGTTAAGGATTTATCTCAGGCTCCAAAGCCGCAGGCCAATGAATGCCCAGCGCTGCGAAGGTGAAAGGCACAGTCTCCAAAGCTAAAGAGCTATCCACATCAATTTGCAGCCAGCTAAGTGGCATCAGCGGTGGGAGAGCTATTTACACTCCCTTCTCCGCTGACAATGATGGGTCTGTAACCAGGAGGGAAGCCAGGGGAATTGACAGGGCTGTTCAGAATATAATGGTCATTTATGGCTAAAGTACCCCCATAACAGTGGGCCCCTCACTCTCATCTGCAGAATACTTGAGGAACTTGCAATAAAATACATGTTCACACCAAACACAGCCCCCTCTAGAGACTTTCTGCAAAATGCCCATTCACATTAAAGCACCTGGTGGCATTTGCTTTGCTTGTCCAGTGGGACAAAGCCAAGGGACCTCCCTAAATGTTGTCCTCCCCCCACAGATGCTGATAGGAAAGGCTCAACCCACCACTGACAACTGGATTCTTATCATCTCACAAGCAACACGAGGGAAGAGGGAGAGAACTGGGAGGAAAATAATTAGACAACATTTATCATGCAATTCGTGAAAGTACTGTATTTTGCAGCAGTGTAAATTATAGTATTGCATTATCAAGATAATAATTTGTTTTTGTGACAAGAAATCACACCATTATGTGTTGCATCTGTATTATTTTTTAAATTAGGCTTTTTAATTACAGAGATAAATTATGTATGTAAGAATCCCACTTTGAAAATTTTATACAACATGTCATCTAAGATCCCATTAACTGTTGGAATCTACTCTTCTCATCTCTAAATGCTCCCTAGTTGTAAGAATTAACTCTTTCCTAGGTGGCCAGGAGCCCTGTGGCACACTCCTGCAGCTTGAATCCACCTCACCTAGGGACAACCCTGTTTGTTCAGTTACAGGAATAAGGACACCTCTGGGTCTCCCTGCAGCTCTGCCACAGGCTCCACCCCAAGTGAAGCTGCTCAGACTTGAAAATGCCTCTGTAGGGATGCCCTTCTGCATTCATTTTGTATGCCCTGAGAGAAAGCTGCTTTTCTCCCCCAGTTACAATTCCCTGAAGATTTTCAGATGTCACAGAGGTCCAAAAAGTGAAATCACTATGAAGTAAAGGTTAGCATCATAGGTGGTTGTCTCAATCTAATATGTTTTGCGGCAGCATAGACTTGGGAACCCATCATAACTGGGTTCAAGTCCTGGCATGGTAAATAACCTCCCTGGGTCTCAATTTTTCCATCCGCAAAAGAAGCACAATAACAATAATTCACATAAAAAGTAGGAATTAAATAAAATAATGTCTATAAAGCACCAGGGCAAGGTCTGGTACATAACAAATATTTGTTACATGAGAGTCGTTATTCATATTCCTTTGTTTCAAAGCAACGATTTAAGACTAAGTTCAATCCAAAGTTCATCTTTGGGTTTCTTTAATTTCGAAATGGTCCATATCAGTTTCATAACTGTACTTGATGCTATTGATCAACAGAAAATGAGTTTAATATAGCCACCTTTTTTGAGCCAAGCAAGAGAAAAAGGTAATCTGGAAAAGGTATAAGCTTAGTGGCCAGTGAAGCACCTTGAGCCATTCTGGCGATGATTAATCAGTTGTGGGCACAGATGATGTCAATCTTGTCACTGTTTGCCTCTACAGCTTGGGCATCTACCATCTTGTCACTGTTTGCCTCTACAGCTTGGGCATCAGTACCTTGCAGTCAGCAAATAGCAGAACAAAGAAGAGATATTTCCAGAAGATGACTCAAGAGGGGAGAGTATGCCTGAAAAGACACATCGTAGATCATCCAACGACATACTTGCTTAATTTTTCACATTGTTTTTGCCAATCCTGCCCTTAAAACCATTTCCTGAACTTTCCAAAATGCAGGCCCACTTTGAGGAATAGTGACAAACCAGATAGGCCTTGAGATCTTACAATTTACTTCTACCCCTGCCACGTATTTTTCTAGTTAATCAAAACATCGGATTTCCTCCTCAGTCCTCTCTTCTCTATGAAACATCCTCTCCCCAGATGTGAGATGAGAAAGGAAATCAGTAAAAGGTAAGTTCAAAATTAGTAAAGTTAAGTTGAATTGCATTGCCAGAAATAGGAGCAGGATGGGGAGGGGATAAGACAGCACAGGGGGGAAAAAAACATAATCAAAGAAAAACATACATTTTCAAACATAAAGAGCTGCTTTGGGTCTGAGGAGGTACGTATAAAAGAGGGACTTAGATCACAAGAATTGGCATTCAAACAAATAAAAATGTAATTACATGAAGAAGAGAACAGGCAGAATGTACAAAAATTCTCATACTTGGTTTTCAAACAAGAACAAAACCTGAAATAGTAATTTTCAGTGAAGAATGGGAAGAGAATGATCTTTGTTTTGCTTCTCATGTTGGAGGTTCATTACTACGGGGGAAGGTAGATTGCCTCATCCTTAAGAAGCAGAATTATTTCAGTATAAGAATCAGACTTAAAATGGAACTGATGTACCCACAGAAAAGGTTTGAAGTGTAGGTCAGCCTTAACCACAGATTACAAAACAGAGAGGAAAATATGCTGAAGGAATTGAGAAAATGAGGTTGACTAAGTTATGCCTGAGGAACCCCCTTCCCCATTTCCAAGAGGATTGCTACGTTCTCAAGCTCTAAGAAGTGAGTTTACAATTAAATAGGTTTGTTCTTATAGGTTCAAGGATGTAAACAGGACAAAGACATTAAAATATAATCTGTATCACTACAAATGATGAGATAAAGATTCAACCAACAATCATGGTAGAGACCTGAAAACTTTTTACTTTATTTATTTTTGAGACAGAATCTCACTCTGTTGCCCAGGGCGAAGTGCAGTGGTGCGATCTCAGCTCACTGCAACCTCTGCCTCCCAGATTCAAGTGATTATCTTGCCTCAGCCACCAAGTAGCTGGGATTACAGGCACCTACTACCATGCCCAGCAAATTTTTGTATTTTTAGTAGGGCCAGGGTTTCGCCATGTTGGCCACACTGGTCTCAAACTCCTGACCTCAAGTGATCCACCAGCCTCAGTCTCCCAAAGTGTTGGGATTACAGGCATGAGCCACCATGCCCAGTCCGGAACTATAAACTTCTGTGGTTCGATACATTTCTGACTTTTTGCCCACCCACCTCTTCTGACGTTTTGCAGCCCACAGGTCAAATCCAGCCTGCTGCCTGTTTTTGCACTGCCTGCAAGCGAGGGATGGCTTTTATATTTTTAAGTGGTTGGAAAAAGATCAAAACAAGGTAATATTTTGTGACTCAGGAAAATGATATAGAATCATATTTCAGTGAGTACAGATTTAGTTTTATTGGACTCAGCCACACCCATTTACATGGTCTGTGATTCTTTGTGCACCACCACAAGAGAAGAATTAAGTAGGTGAGGCTAAAACCACACAGCTCTTAAAGCCTAAAATATTAATATTTACTATTGTGCCCTTTATAGAAAGTTTGACAACCTGTGACTCAGAAAAAAAGCACAGGCTTCAGAATCAGAACATCAGATTCCAATCCTGGCTCCATCACTACCATACAGTTGTCGGATTTTGATAAGTTAACTTCTCTGAGCCTCGGTTTTCTGATCTGCAAACTGAGGTTCACACCTGGTTTGTAGGCTTGCTGCATTTATAAGACATAAGGCATTCAGCTCTGGCTCTGTTCCACAGAAGGTGCTCATGAACGTCATTCGTCACTTCTTCCTTTCTTCATCTCTTTCTCCATGTGACTTTCTTTCTCCCACTCCCAAAGTTAAGCATTCCTTAAATTTATTCTTTAAACCTCTACCTTGATACTCTGCTCTAGACTTTCTCCCTCGGGCTTCTCATCATTCCTCTTGTCTGTAACTCTGCATTGAGGCAGGCGATTCCCATATCTGCCTCTCCAGTTCTACTTCTCCTCTAAGTTCTTTATGGAATGTTTTCCCTGCTCTGGGATATCTCCACTTGGACATCTCATGAGCACCCCAATTTCAACTTCTAACAAAACAAATAAACATATCTTCTACCCCATGAATTAAACACACATAAAATAAGATCAACATAATATAAACGCAAGATTCTGTCCTGCTGTCGTCGCCATTGACTATCACCAAATTCTGATAGTCACTGAGATGCAAGAATATTGAAGGCACGTTTCACTCCCCACCTTCCCAGCTCTACTTTTTTGGTTCCTAACTGAGCTGGCCCCTTCTGTCCATCACAGCGTTCCTGGATTAAGCTGCCCAAAACACAGCTGCAATCGTGCCATTCTCCTATTTGAAAACTTTCTGGAGCTCTCCATTAAGTACAAATCCTGTAGGCAGGTATGGAACGCACCCAACAATGTCTCCCCACCTACTTTTTCATACTCATCTCCTTCTACTTTCTTTCATGCGCTCTCTGCTCCCCAGAAATTTGACTATTCGCTTTTCCCAGACATGTCTTCTCCCTTCCCCAAGGCCTTTTCCTTGCCTAACCTACCCCATCTGCCAGGAGTGCCGTTTATTCCAACATGACCCAAACCCACCTGTGCTTCAAGATTCTGACTAAATGCCACCACTTCGGTGAAATTTCCCTGATTATTTGGAGTTATAAGCAATCTTCCCCTCCTTGGAAATGTCATGATAACTGATTTGCTGCTGTCTTATGGCATGAGTGACCGTCTTTCTTGGATTATGAGAAAACCCTGTGTCTGCATGACTATGTGTAGTCAGGAGCAATATGTGACAGCAAGTCAGAGTGACTTCAACCTCATTCCTGCCACTCCCCAGCTATACAATCCTCAGCAAGGTATTTTACCTTCCTCACCTCAGTTTTCATACCTGTAAAATGGATATAGTCATGCCTAGCACATAACTTACTGGGATAATTAAATAAGAAAACGTATATAAGGCATCTGGAACAGAATCTGCTGTAGAAAAATAGAATTTTTATTCTACCTTCCTTAAAAGGTAGTCTGTCTTCACTGAGTAGAGAATCAAGCAACTGATGTATTTTGCATGAAGGAATCTTCCCTGAAAATGGCCTTAAAGTAGGTAGTCAAAAAACATTTGTTCTAATAAACTGAAATAATGATGAGGTTTTAATCAAATGCCAAATGGTATTCATGTGAACTCTGGAGTGTAGGTTGAAAATAAAATTGAATAACTATGAATATATAACATTGAAAATCACTTAGAATAAAGGCAAGGATATTAATTCTTTCTGATTTCTTGAGCTTACTAATTAACAAAGGAAGATAGTAGAGAGTGAATTAATGAAATACAATATGACCTTGGCAAAAAAAATTCATTATTAAATTGATTAAAACAGTTCTTCATTGATAGGACTCAGAAAAGAGTCCAAAGTAAATTGTTGCACTTCCAATGATCATGGTGCTCTTTAAAGATCAGTGTATTTATTTGATCCAGTGAGGAATTGGGATGGATACTGTCAGGTACAAGTGTCCTTCACCTTTCAGCCTGAAGGGTTTTTTCATAAAATACTGGGGTCACAGCTCACAGCTGGTGTTTTCTTGGGTTCGTTCTACTCCTTGCCTTAAGAAAGTGAGGCTGATTCGAGAACTTGACACAGACTTACGAAGAAACATTATTTTCTAAATTAAAAAGACAGAAGGCGATCTCTTTACTTAGGTTTATAGAAGAGCTTCTCATCCAGCATTAGCCTGAAGGGCTGCCTAAAGACAGATACATTGGGTACTCAAAGGGCAAAAAATATAATCCAGAGTTCTGAGTATACACTGAGCTGTGCGACTGTACCTTTCTTGCAGTATACCTTGTAAATTAAAATTTCACACATCCAGGTTAAATTTTTCTGATATTTAGGTTTACATCGAAATTTGTCATAGTTCAGGTCTTGAACTATTTGCCAACTGATATTCTGCTGCCAACTTATTGTGGATTAGTAAAGTCTAAGGAGGCTGAAGACAGTGTCATTACTACTTTTAGAGAAATCTCAGATGGAATGAACTCCCAAGGGCATCTGTGGTTGCATTTTTAACCTTCAATAATTGTTTAATGTCTAGCTGTTAAAAATAAATCAATGTCTTTCAGTTTGGGAATGGAGAAAAAGGGATGCCTTCTGCTCATTTCCTAAGGAGAAGAGATGCTTTGCAAATAGGAAGCCTAGAAGTCAGGACAACCGGACTCTAGAGCCAACTCTCAGGCAGATGAATCAAATGACTCCAGGTTAGTTCCTGTTAAGTGCCTTGGAGACCGTTTGGATTGTGTGGGAGAAATGGCATTATTTTCTGACGCAAAAGTGGATGTAATCAAGGGAAAAACAAAATGAAACAAGAATAACTGATCCTTTAAGTCTTCTGGGAGGATTCACTAGTTCATTGCACTGAGGAGCCTACCGATATAGAAAACAAAGTCTATGAGATTTGGAATGATGAGAACAAGTGAGGTTAGTAAGGTTAGCAAGGATACACTAAGCCTGGATCCATGCTGAGTGTTTTATATGTAATTTTCAAAGCCAGTAAGGTAGCCCCATTTTACAGATGGAAAAAAGAGACTCTGAGGATTACTTCCTCAAGGTCACAGAGCTTCTCAGAGGCAAAGCATAGATTCAGATCTAGATGTAACGGTCATACAATATTACCTCCTTTGTAGCTGAATATGTAACATTTAATAAACACTGTTAGGGACAAACAGCCCCAAAAACCTTCTTGGTACTGCAGACAACCCCCCCAAACATCTCCGTACCACCCCTCCCCTTCGCCCAAGTCTTTTTACATTTCTAAGCCCTTATCTGGGTGTCACAGTGGAGCCAGCAGACTTCACTTATCAGACCTTGCTGCCATGAGTAAACCCCAATTACAAACCATCCCAAACCGCACAGCGGGAGGTCGTAGGAAGCATAAACAAACTTTCCCTACACCCCCCACACCGTAAACGTCACAAGGTGATATGTGGCAGAATTAACCAGCAAACAACCCCAAGGTCTCTCTCCCCCATATAAATCCCTCATTTTGTAAGCTCAGGGCTGCCTCCTCTGTCTGTAGTGAAGCAGCCAGCAGGTTCAATAAACTTACTTGCCTGACTTTGAGTCTATTCTTCCTTTCTCTCAACTGACCTTACAAACACCAAGTTTTTATTTAATTATAAAATAGAAAGCGTTCCTTTCCAATTGCCAAAGCTTTCATTTCTAATTGCCAAAGCTGTCCCCATGATAGGATTTTACTAGGTGAAAGGTAACTGTGGTAAGAGAGAAAGTAGTTTATATTTGAAGTTCTCTCCTGAGACATACAGTCCCAGATGTGGAGAATTGTTAGCAGGTAAAGGAACAAAACATATTTTGGAGATTCGGCTTGTTTTTGTATAACTGAAGACATAATTTATTCAGTTGTATCAAAGCATAAAATAGTGATAGTAGAGCCAACTCTAGTATCAAAATCATACTCAACTCAAAGAAAAAAAGAAAATGCAAGTTAGAGTAGTTTGAAGTGATTTAACCCAAGTATCACGGTGCTTAACAAACTCTGAAAGTCGTCATGCACAGGACTTTCATCTTCACCATGCATCCTTGTGTCTAAAAATACTTGCTGATGGTTCTTAGGACTATTGAAGATGCCTCCTGAAAAAATACTAAGAATGTGTCTTACAAATTCACGTGTCTTAATCAATGCTTACTCCATCAATACATGTGACTCCTGTTTATCAAAAATGGCTGTCTGAGGGTATAGATGCTGTCCTTTTTCCTGTTAGAGGCTCTGAAATTATGAACACTTTTTTCTTCTGTATTTAAAAAGCAGACAAGCAAATGTTTTAAATGCAGCTAAAGTGATCTCCCTTTCCACATTCTATGCAGATAACAATACCTTCATAATTAAAGTACTATTATTACTATTTAATTGTCTGTTTCATTGTTTAATGAATAGGAACTAGTTAATTATGGTGATGGGGAAAGACAAAGGACAGTTTTCCAATGGAGGATGCGAAGCTCTAGTTTTTACAACATGGGCTGCAAATTGCTTTATTTCTACTTCTGAACATCAGAACCCAGATTCACACATCCTTGTCAAATTATAAATCTCTTTCAGCATGATTTGAAAATGTGTTTAAGGAAGACTTTTTTTCTAATTTTGCATATTTAAATGATAGCAAATTTATTTCTTGATAGGTTAGAACTGGCTATGCTGAATTCATTCATCGTACAATTCTGAGAGTGAAAAAGCCAGAGCATCTTTTTAACAACTCCTCTGCAAGGGCAGTTTTCAGGCACGTGAGGTCAAGATCTCACAAAATACACTGAAATAATAAGACCGATCTAACAATGATAAAATTCATCCTGGCCAGCTGTCTGCACTGAGGCTTAAACCTCACTGTTGCTAGACAGAATCTGGACCTTGATGCAGCATTCTCATTGTTGCTTCAGGCCACTGATGGCAGAGTTACACTCATGTATTTCCATGTCTGTGGGTACCATGTTGAAAGACACTTTCATGTTTGCACAGCGCTTCACAGTTTTAAAAACCACTTTTCTGACTATCATTTTATTTGATCATTGTAGCCCATGAAGCATGCAGGTCAGATATTATGTGCATGTTCCAAATTAGGGAACACGGCCAAAGAGGTTGAATGACCTGTCTTGATCTTGTGGCTAATAAGTAGTACAGATATCTCTTCAGACCTTCTAGAAAGACGGGTAATTACGTAAAGGAGTTATCAACATGACATTGATGATTGATGTCAATGTTTTGCCAGAGCAACAGAGCAGGGAACAATAGATAATAGAGTGCCTACTTCATGAGCCTAATCATCATCATGCAGAAAGATGTTGGGAGTCACTCTAAATAGTGATATACAAAACTTTGCTAAAATTTAGAAACATATCTCAATGCAAAATTGTTCTCTGATGGAGATTCAATCAGAAATAAATGTATCTGAGATGAATTTATTATCTAATAAGGTTTGTGTTCGGACATACGAGGCTACTTCTGGTTAGGAGATAGGGAGTCTAGGTAACACGTCTGAGGACATTAGGGGAAAATATTAATTTTATTATGCAGTAGAAAATAAATCCTGTAGGGTAAAATTATGTTTCTCTTTTGTTTTCCTCAGTGGCACACTAGAAATGTCACCAATATATACACACACTGAAGGCTGCCACCCTCCTTCTATCAAGGCTGCCACCACTGCAGACTTAGCTTTTCCTGTTCCTACATGCAGGCTGGAACTAACATACGTCATACTCGACAGATGTATCATAATCTCCTACATGAGTAAATGCCAAAAAAGGAGGGGAGAGGGTTGGAAAAAATCCAATACTGTAACATGTACTTATTAAGCTGGAGTTTCTTTAATGAGAAAGTCTTGCACATTGTCAATGTCACTAATACAAATTTCTTTATTTAGCAGCCGCATCATAGAGAAAATATGTGAAATTTTTGGTCTCTAATATTGATCTCCACAGATTTTTCATCTGACATTTTCTTTGGCGCAATACATATTTGTGCGTAATATTGATTTTAATATGTTTCTTTGCTGCTAAAAAGTTTGGTATTGTGTTTGTATGTGTAATAGTAAGTATTAAACTAGAGGTTTCATATTGATTGTTCTCCACTTCTGCCAAATATTGTGTGTAGAAAATATATTTCTATCCATTTTTGTTCTCTCTGCACTGATTCCATATTTTTAAACAGTAAGAATTCAGAGGTGATGTTTGCAGGATGGCTTTCTTTAGCAATCTGAGGATTAAAATATGGTTATAGTGACTTATTGACCAATCTTAATCCTGCATGAAAATCAATTCTAGTGGCATTATTATAACTTTTATTATACGGTACAGCTTATTGTGTCCTACAAACAATTTAGGCAAATAAACTAAGTTAACACCACAGAAGTATGGTAGGCTTATGGAGATGTTAGGGCATTATTTGATATTTGTTTAATGACACTATTACGTATCTAAAATATATGTTCCCTAAAAGTTGATGTTTCTGATTCTAACCATACCTGTAACACAGTCAGATCACCCATTGCCAAGTATGTTCATCTCTGCTGCCCAAAGCATAGGTATATTGACTCTGTCAACTCAAAGTTTAGGAACAAAGTAGGTATCATTTGTCTGTATTCCCTTAACTATTTTAAAAGTGTTAGGAATCAGTTTGGGGATAAGTGGCCTTTAATAGGTAGCAACCTATTTGAAATCTATGGGAGGCACAGTGACAAGTAAATTTAGAGAACAGATGTATTTGCAGGTATGGAGCAAACTATCAGCGGGGAGCCAAGCTCCCATCAAAAGGAGGAGACAAGGAAGATAGGCAACATCAGGGAGAATCAACAGCAAGCCTCCATATGGGCAAGAACCACACTGAGAGAAATGAGAAGTACCAGGCCATCAATGAGCTAAATCAGGGACACAGGCATGAGAAGAAAAAAAAAGGACATTTTTGTTTGCTAAAACCAGGAAGCAAAGCAGCATGATATGAGAGAGCTGTTGATGCTATGCCAGTAGAGTACTGTTGAGAGCTCCATATACGCTTAGGACATATATGGATCCCCTAGTGTTAGGGACAGGATAGATCCTTGAATTTGCCAAAGTGTAAAACATGCAGTTGAGAGTTCAGTGATATCACAACGCTGTAGGAATAGAAAGGAAAACAAGTTCCTGGCAAGGTTGGTGCCTGGTTTTATGAAGGTCCTTTCTCTTTTCTTTTAATGATTTTGTGTTAAAAGAAAAGCATTGGTTCACCTGCTGGAATCCAAGACACGATGACTGAGATATGTGCGGCCCAGAAGACCTTACTGTTCTGAAAAGGGTGAAGTCAGATAGAGTTACTAGATTAGGGCTGGAACAGGGAAGAAGCAGAGACAGCCTGCAAGAAGAAAGATCAAATTAGCAAGACAAGCATATTGTATTAGTCCATTTTCATGCTGCTGATAAAGACATATCCAAGTCTGGGGAAAAAAAGAGGTTTTAACGAACTCATAGTTCCACATGGCTGTGGAGTTCTCACAATTATGGCGGAAGGCAAGGAGGAGCAAGTCACGTCTTACATGGATAGCAGTCAGCAAAGAGAGAGCTTATAAAACCATCAGATCTCATAAGACTTATTCACTATCACAAGAACAGCATGGGAAAAACCAGCCCCCATGATTCAATTACCTCCCACTGGGTAGCTCCCACAACACGTGGGAATTCAAGATGAGATTTGGGTGGGGACACAACCAAACAGTATCACCTATGAGCCATGCAAAGTAATGTAAGTATTAACATAGATGCTCACAGAGTGATCCTAGGTTTGGCAGAGATGGACTACCAATGAATCAGCAAACTCTTCCTAAATGCCTGAATTATCTGGAATAGTGTATAAAATGATGAAGTATATACAATTACAGAGACATGATCATTGACTATCAGACATTATAGATTAGCTATAAAGAAAGAATATGCATATATATATATACACACACACACACAGCTACCTATATGGTATGTATTAATCCAGTAGTGCTGGAGGAATACATTAGGAATACATTATTAATGATATGAGCAAGAAGTAGTATAAGCATTGGAAGAAGAGAGAATATGCTAACAATTTGGGATGATGAGGGAGATTTCCTAGAACTATGAGGAAAGTAGCCCTAAACATTTCACTAGATTATTTTCTACAATATTCTGATGTTGTGCTCTCTTATGGTACAGTTTGATGTTGAGAATGGAAAGAAAGAAGAAGAAAAGAAGACAGAGCTTGAAAATTTCTGGATAATGTTACAACAACTGTTGTGGTAAAAAAATAAAATAAAATCCCCATGGTTTTGGCAAATTAGTTGAGTATGACGTAGCTAAGGTGTTGATATGGGCCTAACAATCCGTCTTTTAATCCTCTTCATCTCCAAGCTGGTCCGTTGACCTCCCATTAGCCAGCTTTCTCTGGCTAATGATATTTTTAAAATCTAGAGCCAAAAAAGTAGTTAAAAATGATCCAGAGCTAGAGATACCCCAGAGACCTTGCAAGAACAAATACAAAACCTCTTAGAGGGAATGCATCTGCAAGGCAAGCCTCAAGTAATTCCTATGAATAAAGGTCTAATTAAAAAGGCTTATTTAAAAACAAACAAACAAAAATGTCATATAATACACATGAATGACAATGGCACATAAGTAAGAACCAGGAGAAATAACAGAAGAATCAAACCTGAAAAGATATTAGATAGTGGACTTAACAGACACAGAACAAAAAACACATACATAATGTTTTAAGAAGTATAAGATATGAGTGTTATGGCTCTTTTATAATTTGTCTAGCAGGTTTTCCACTTTTCACCAGAACTGCCTGTCTCTGCTCTACACACAAAGAAATATAAGATATAATTTAAAACATAACAAAGAAGAGATTACCCATTTCAAACCAGTAAGTTTGAAAAATAATAAAATGTTTAGAAGTAAAAAAGATACATAAATGATAACACAGCAAAATGGAAACATTATAATATAAATGAAAATAAAACATAAAAATATAATAATACAATGAAATGTATAATTTATGTTATATGAATATAAAAAATGAAATTAAAACATTAAGCTATGTTAGATTTTGCTGAAGAGATAATTAGTGAACTGGAAGATAGAGCTGAAGGAATTACTGAGTATATAGCAGCCCAGAGAAACAATTAAAATGGAAAATGAAAAAGAAAGGTTAAAAGTCATAGAGCAAAGAATGAGAGGGTCTAAAACATGCTTACTCAGAATTACAGAAAAAGAACAAAGAAATAGAGTAAAGGCAATATTTTTAAAATAGCTAAGAATTTTCTGTAATTGGTGAGAGAAATAACATGTATTATTTGTTAAGCACAATAGAAACCGAGTAGGATAAATAAAAGACGAACCCAACCTGGTCACGTCATAGTAAAATGGAAGAAAAAACACAAAGAAAAGATCTTAAGAGTAGTCAAAGAGAAAAACAGATCCCATGTAAGATTATGACAGTTATCCCATTTTTAAACAGAAATCGTGAAAGCCATAAACAAATAGAATAATATTTTTAAAGTATGTGAGAAAAAATAAAAACTGTCAATTTAAGATTGTAAAATTATCCCTAAAGACCCAGAAGGAAATAAAAAGAATTTTAGATGACAAAATAAAAATGTGTTCACTCTCAGAACTTCTAAAGGAAGTAGGAAAATGTTTCCAGAAGAAAGGGATGATACACACACAAAAAAATGATGAGCAAATAGATTTGTAAACATGTATGTAAATTTAAATATCGATTCAGCCTAATTTGTAGAGTTATTCAAAACAATATGCAGTTCTCTACTGAACAAGTATCCTTTTATTATCCTATATTAATAGTGAGGTGGGAGAAAAAGCATTTTGAGCTCCATATATTGCTCTGGAGATTGGTAAAACTATCCTGATTAACTTTAGATTTTGGTAGGCTGGCTATGGATTATAAAATTCCAACAATGTTTTGTTTTGTTGTCTAAACTTCTTTTTATTTCCATCTTGGTCTTTAGAGGGAGTTTTACAATCTAAATTGACAGTTCTTTCTCTCACACTTTAAAAATATGACTAACCATAAAATAGTAGAAATTGAAATAAGTGAAGAGTAATAATATGATTGATTACATGAAGCCGATTAATCACAAAAAGTGAAGAAGGAGAGAAAAGAAAGTAAATGGCAGTTGTAAAACACAAAATAAAATCCTGGAAGTGAATGTAAATACAGTTCTAATAACCGATATAAAGGGACATTGATTGTTAGACTCAAAAAGGTAGAGAACTATATAGAGATACAAACACAGACATAGACATAGATCTCTAGTTCTATCCCATTATAAGGTGCACACTTGAAACATTAAGACACAGCAAAGGCAAAGGTATAAAGATGGAAAATTTGGCACCAGGTAAATACTAACAAAAGAAATCATGTTTATAATGTAATATTAAAAACAGACTTCAAAGAGGAAAGTATTACTAGAGATATAGAAAGATGAAGACTTATTCACCAAAGATGTATAACACTCAGACAAGATTGTAAGTTTTACAAACATTAACTATTTCAATCCTCTTAAAACTTGATGAAATACATTTTATTTCCATTTCACAGATGAGGACATAGAAACACAGAGGTTTAAGTAAAAGTTGAATTCATCAAAGATATAATCATTTTAAATTTGTAGAAGCCTAGTAGAAGATATGCAAATTATATAAAGCAGAAATTAACACAATTAGGAGAAACAGAAAAAGTCATCATCACTGTGAGTTTTTTGTTTGTTTTTGAGACAAAGTCTCGCTCTTGTGCCCCAGGTTGGAGTGTAGTGGCACGATCTTGGCTCACTGCAACTGCTGTCTCCTGGGTTCAAGTGATTCTCCTGCCTCAGCCTCCCGAGTAGCTGGAATTACAGGCACCTGCCACCACGCCCAGATAATTTTTGTATTTTTGGTAGAGACAGGGTTTTACCATGTTGGCCAGGCTGGTCTTGAACTCCTGACTTCAGATGATCCACCAGCCTCAGCCTCCCAAAGTGCTGGGATTACAGGTGTGAGCCACCGCGCCTGGCCCAGTGTGAGATTTTAATATACATCTCTCATTGTCATTAAGTTGAAACAAATATAAAAGATTTGAATGATATAAAAAACTTGATGTAAAGAATATATGACAAACAGTATACTTAAACAAAAGGAGAATACACATTCTTTTCAGGCATACTTTAGCCATTTACATCACCTGATCATAAAGTAAGTCTCCACAGATTTTAAGAAATTCATATTATTCAGATCATGTTTTCTATTCACGATGCAATTAGATTTGAAATGAACAAAGCAGATAACTAAAAACAGTAATAAAATGTCTGTAAATGTAAATATGTATACTGTATAAATATATAAATGCAAGTATATAAATATATATGTGTGTATAGACACACATGCAAATAACTCATGTGTTTAAACAATTCGAATGCACATTTAAAAACACTGAAATCTGAATTACAATGAAAATAACTATATAGCAAAGTTTGTGGGATGAATTTGTCCATTAAAAGACATGTACAAGAGTTTATAACCAACTTTATTCATGATAGACAAAGAATCCTGGAAAGAACCAAATGTCCACTAACATTAGAATGGATAAAGTATGGTATACTGTGGTAAACTGATAGCAGTAAAAATGAATGAATCTCTTATACACACAATAAGGATAAATATCACAAATATTGTTTGGGGCTAAAAAGACAGATACAAGAGACTATATACTGTATGTTTATATTAAACAGTAAAGAAACAGCAAGAACTAATCTATGGTGATAGAAGTCAGTATAAGGGTTCTCTCAGAGTAGAACGTTATTGACTGGATTCGGATATGGAGGAGATTTCTGGGTGCTTGAAATGTTTCATACCTTGATCTGGGTACATTCAACTATAAGCAGAGTATCCTTCATATGTGATGATATAGTGTAGAGTCTTTTGTATCCGTCTTTTTAACCCCAAACAATGTTTGTCATATTTATCCTTATTGTGTGTGTAAAAGAATCACTCCTTTTCACTGGTATCAGTATACTATACTTTATCCATTCTGATGTTAGTGGACCTTTGGTTCTTTCAAGAATTATTTTTCTATCATGAATAAAGCTTGTGTGTGTGTGTGTGTGTGTGTGTGTATACATATATTCTTTGTGTCTATATATACACACGTGTATATATATATAGTGTGTGTACGTGTGTGTATATATATATAAGTGTGTATATATATATATATATTCTTTGAACTGTTTGCTTGATATCAGTGCATTTTATTCACTTTACCACGTGCTTTTGTCCTTAATAAAATGGAAAAAATGTAGTTGGTTGTAACTAATGAAGTTCTTAATGGGAAACATGTATCCACAAAAACGTATATTTAGAAAAGACAAAAGCTAAAATTTAATGAGCTGAGCATATTATATAAGAAGATAGAAACATCAGGGATGGGAGAAGCAAAGAAGTATAAATAAAAACCTTTAAAAAATAAAAGCAAAAATTAATGAACTAGAAAAAGAAAAGAAAATGCAGTAGAAGAAATCAACAATTCCAAAATAAAAGTGGGTTTTTGAAAAGACTGACAAAAATCAGGAAAGCTCCAATAAGCTCAAATAAGGAAAGATGGGACAAATTAATATTAGGAATGAAGGACAGAATATAACTACAGACAGAGCAGAGATTTAAAAGGCAATAGTACTGATAATCATACCTAACATTTATTGAATATTTGATACGCTTTCGGCTTGTTCTAAGTCCTTTATGTATTTATCACTTCATTTAATCCTCATGGCATAAAATACCCTGAGGTGTGCATTTTATTATGTCCACCTTTTTTTTTTTTACAGATTTATGCCAATACTTTTGAAAATTAATGAAAACTTGGCAAATTCCTGGAAAAACATAATTTAGCGAAGCTCTCAAGAGGAAATTTAAAAGTCTAAAAAGTTATATAATGAAGTTGAACAGTTAAAATTCTTCTACAATAAAATCAAAAAACAATTCATTCCTTTTTTAAATAATCTGTTCCATGAAGTAGAAAAATGGAAAACTTCCCAATATATTTTATTAAATACTACGATACCAAAAGAAACAAACAAGAAGGAAAAATTAAAGGCTAGTTTCATTCATAAATACAGTTGCAAAGGCTCTAAACAAAATACAATCAAACTGAATCTACCAGTATATTAAAGAATAATGCAACATACCTAAACTGAATTTATACCATGAAAGAAGGGTTAAAATTAGCAAATCTATTAATGTAATACACCACATTAACAGATTAAAGGTGAAAAAAATGTAATCATTTAACTAGATGCAGGAGAAGCATATTACATATGCTTCTGAATCCTACTGAAACCACTGAGAGATAGATATTATCCTCATTTCACTAATAGGTAAATCAATAATAACTAATAATAAAAATAGCCAACTTTATAAAATGCATGTTTTATACTAAGTACTATGCTAAGTAATTTGCAATGATTATTTTATTCTTAATTACAGTCTTAAAAGCTCTGCACTATTATGATTCTTATTTCACAGCCTGATTATTTTTGTACTCAATTTTCACAAATTTGATTCTGAAGCAATATTATTCTGCATCTTCCCTGCCCAATAAGGGAAGATAACTTGAACCACTTAATTAAAATAGTGTGTTTTAGTTATATCTAATATAGAACAACCAACATCACAATTTTTTTCATTAGCTATAGGTCCAACTTAAAATTGTTTCTAATTATGAAGAAATGTTGGACATGTGTATTTCTAATGTGTGTGTATACTATCTTACATTTAAAAGAGGATGGATTTTTGCTATTGTTATACTTTAAGCATTTTGGCACACTCCATTGTTGATTTACTTTTACAAAACAAAAAAGGAGAAGCTTTGGATTATACACAGATATTTGTATAAATTTCATCCCCCAACATCTGTATCCTATTATAATTGTTCAACCCCTAAAGTGAATGCTTTCAAATGCATAATGTGAATATATTTTTACAGATTATTGCTTCAGTACTTATACATTAATATGAATTACAAAAAATCAGTTATAAAATGTAAATCCAGAAAGCTCAAGAAATAATATAGCTCAAGGAATTTAACATTTAGCAAGGTTTGAAATGTAAAACTTTATTTTAAAGCAAAACCATAAGGATGGCTCATATACAGCCAAGAATTTTTGAATTCTCGGTTCAAAAATTTATATGAACCAAGAAACAATGATTCCACCATATCTTTAGAAATATAACTTAAATAGATATTTTCATATTTGATAACATTCCCAAGTTATACAGAAACCCTGATATAAAAAACCTCTTTCAAGTGTTCTAGAGCTCACATATTTTTCTTATAAAAGCAAAGCTGAAACCTTTCTGAAATTGTTTCCTTTTTGTGTGCACATGTACGTGTGTGTGCGCATGCACATATATTCTTTTAAGTGGTGACTAATCTTAATGCATCTAGTCTACCTTCTGTGTCTGGTGAATGCTTTTATGCTTTTCTTGCTCCTGGGATGTTACGAAGCTTTCAAAATCTTACTCAGGTGATGTGAAGAATAAAAAAAAAAATGTTATATATGCCCTTTCATGGCTGCCCTCGTAATGTGCAACACAGAACATCACTTAGGATTTAAAGGCCCATAAAATAGAAAGCTTGCTTAACCCCTTGACTGCTCCGTGCATGCAAGTTGCAGCACCCTGTGATATTGGAATTTTATGAGTGTTGAAAGCTGAGGTGTTTTAAGCCTCAGCAGCATATATTCGTTCTGTTATGGTAACCCAGGTCAAAAGCAGCACAGGATTTTTTTAGCTCTTTCTATTTTCTTTGTCTTTGAAACTGTTCCTAGACATCCTAATTCTGCACAGCAAAATGCCTGCAAGCATATAATAATTCAGTTAATTAGTAACAAGAAATAAAAAGTATGTATTTTCTTTCATTGAACAAAATAAAAATGAATGTATTTCCAAAGAAGTCAGGAACATCAAAAATAGTGGCATGTTTCCTCTTTAAAATGGCATAAGCAGACTATAACAAGTTAGGAACTTAAAAAAGGAACAGAAATCAATACTATTGTATGCCTAGTATTGTCTAATTTTAGAAAGGTATAATCTGCTAGAAGAGAACCCAGTTATGGACGTACCAGGAATGTCAGCACTTTAGGACAATGTGGGATGCTGTAAGAGAAATGTGGAAGCTAAAATTGGCTGAATATGTAGACTGGAATCCTAAGGGAGGATGAATCTGGGAATACGAGCCACTCCTGTGGCTGGGTCTCCAGGGGCTGCCTCTTGGAATGCTTTGGCCCTTCTCCCCGACCTTACAGTTTGATAACACAAAGGCTTATGTGACCTGAAATCATTGTATTATTATGTATTATTATTTCATATGGTTATTTCAATTAAAAAAAATGTTTCTACTCTGCACAAACCACTAAGAGAATAAGACAGCGATTACCTCAAGAAATTTTTATATTCTTATAGGAGGGATATGAAAACTATAAAAGCAATTATAAGGCAACATATGAAACACATGAAATAGAAATAGTTCTAGCTGCATTTGGATAATTCTCATTTACGGTTAATGAAACACTCTAATATGTATCATTATGTTGTGCTTCACGACATTCCTGAACAGTAG
Organism: Colobus angolensis palliatus; assembly: GCF_000951035.1. Lineage (NCBI taxonomy): Eukaryota > Metazoa > Chordata > Mammalia > Primates > Cercopithecidae > Colobus > Colobus angolensis. The sequence continues at coordinate 1,098,719 of NW_012116821.1, read as the reverse complement.
ATACAGCAGCAAGGAAAACTGAAACTCATAGAGGTTGAGGGACCTATCTAAGGTCACATAGCTTGTAAGCTGCAGAGCTGGAACTAAACACCATTATTCTTATTTCAAGTCCCATTTTCGTTCCATTACAGACTTAGTACATACTTGGCACTCCAATTTCCCCTAAGCAAAGCCATGCCAGGTAAAGGGAAGAAAGAAAGGGAGAGAAAGAGAGAAGAGGGGGTGGGAGAGGGAGAGAGGGAGAGAGCAAGCAGGTAGAGAAAGAAAGAAAAGACCAGTGGGAAGGGAAAGATGCAACAGGAAATCTGAGCATGGGGCAGGAAATGTGTTTCTCCCAATTATGCCCCACCCACTAATGTTTCTAGAGCCCCTTCAGTTCTATAGCCTTTCTCATTCTGTTTAATTTAATGTTTATTTCCTCCTTCAACAATTCTCCCTTGTGGCTGAGATTTCATAGTTTTTAAATGAAACATTCTTTGTCTAAAGTTGTTTGCCTTAGACCATCTGAAAGTTGGATTATCCTTTCATCTTATCTCACTTTTCCTTTCCACACATTGAATTCTTTTTCTCCTCCTGAGTTTTATGTGCTGCCTTTAAATTAAGTTACTGAGGGAGTTGTGTAAATTCTTCTAGGCTTTAAGAATCCATATCCTTGTTTTGAAATTCTGGAGATTCATCTAACTGTCAATGTTTCATAGTCTCATTTCAATAGTGAAAAAAATCAGTTGTTAAAAAGTCATAATGCCCATAGCCTGTTTACAAGATCAGAAGATTTGGTCACATAATGTAATTGATGGTTATAAAAATAGAGAAATTTACTTGTATAAGCCTTGTATTTAATAAATCCGTGACTAAAAGTAGAAACTATGCAATACAATATTAATGCTTGCAACTTTTAAAGATAATAATAAATAAAACACTAAAACCTCACTTTAATTCTTAAACATGTTAATGAAGAGAATATACATGCCCCAGTTTTTATGAAATAAATAACATGCTGTGAAGATGGGAATCTATCTTATAGAAGTGAATTAAATTCTGGATGATGAGTTCTCTTTTGGGGAAGTTTTGTGTGGTGTTGGTGTTGTTTTAATTATAGACTACCACATAGTTAATGGAAGAGGTGGTGTCTGAATGATGACTTTGAGTTAGATTGTTTTGTCCTGATCTCAAGTTTAAGGGCCATCTTTATGGGTGATGCGTCACTATTTAAAAGGCATTTTCAGCTTCTTTATCTTGAAGAACAGAACTGAAGGGAAATGTCTTCAGTTTCTGGATCACCTTTTAATAGGAAGTATAGCTAACTTCTGATTGGAATCAATAGCTCAACCAGAAAGTTTGAGAAGAGTTTGATTAGCCTCCATGGTTCCACTTCATGATTTCATAGAGCAGTTCTTTGAAAGCTACATCAGTGACTATCAGTTTACTGCCTCCGTCAGCATTTTGTGAATTCCAGATTACCATTTAGCAATGGCATGTCCTATGCTTGTGGCACTCAGGACTAACGGAGAAGATGGTGCTGCCAGAATAGCAGTGCAGGAGTCTGGTGGACAGACACATTCACACAGGGGATAGACAACATAAAATTGAAAGCCTCTAATCATGGTGTGATCTTGAGGATTGCATTGTTTCAGCTAAAATCTACTTTCTTTTGCAAATGGTGGGTCAACACACAGTCTCTGACAGCTGAGATAGAATATGTGGGGACAGAGCTTTCTTCATTTGTTCTCATGAACTAAAAAGCAGTAGAATTTTCCCCTGTATTTTCCTGTTATTCTGTTCAGCTAATATGCATGCCAAGTCACTGCTGGAACACAAAGGAACATTGTTCCACTAGATTGAAAATTGAACTAAAAATTTATTTGAAATGATAATTTGTTTTCCTCATATCCAAGATGTGGGAAGCTTTACAAGTAGATTTGCATTTTTTAGGGTTTTTTTGTTTTGTTTTGTTTTGTTTTCAGGCAGTATGTCTGAATCCAGCACAAAATCTAGGACAAGTCTGAACAATGACGTTACTAGACCAAGAATAGGTGTGTCCCTAAGTGAGCAAATACATTACTTGAAAACTCATCAATCAATACTAAGGGGAAAAAAGGGATGATTTAGAAATTAAGTTTCCTAACATGATTATATAAATTTGCCTAATAGTAAAATCCTACAACTCAGGATACATTATATCAACATAAGAGAAAGTTAAGTTCTAATTATTATTGTTAATTTGTGTGGCAAGTAAAAAGAAACCAGTCACTATTTCAGAAAATTCTGCCAATGTAACTAATATGCTAAGCCTTTTGACAATATATCAAAAACAAGTAAAAAAGGAAGCAGTTAAAGCATCTGAGGGTTCATTAGGCATGTTTTTAAAAAATCTGAAGAAATGGCTGCTCTTTGAATTGTATGAAATGTTTGACACCCTGTATTCGAAATCTTTGTTTCAAGCTTACTGTATTTGTTGTGTGCTTCTCTTCTAGTTTTATGGGTTATTTACTGGATGGATGACTCACAGAAGAAAATATACATGTAGTTTTACCTTCTAGTGTTTGACTTGATTACTAATCTTCCTGTGCTGAGGCAATGTTACAAATGTGAGAAATTTAAGTGCATCAGTTACACATGTAGGCTTACTGAGCAGAGTGATGCAGAACAAAGATCACCAGATGGGTCACAGGGCTGCATTCTAAGGAATTGTATGAGGCTGAACCACAATGTTATTGTACTCTTAGGCTGTTAATAGTCAGCTACTGTTTCAGTTAGTTCAATAAAAGCATGAAAAAGAAAGCAGTTAACTAAAATATCAATATCATACTCTTATGAATTTGTTATGTATAACATAGAAGAACACATTAGACATACCAGACTCAACATCCAGATATTTTGACAATACTGTTTGGAATGCTCGCTAAAGAATGGGGTGTTGATGGGTACAAATACACAGTTTGATAGAAGAAATAAGACCTAGTGTTTGATAGAGAGTAGGAGGACCATAGTTTACAATAATCTATTGTATATTTCAAAACTGCTAGAAGAGAGGAGACAAATACTTAATATGATGATATCCCAACTACACTGATTTGGTCTTTACAAATTATGTGATTGTATTAAATTATCACATGACCCTGACATTATGTGCTTCTATTTTGTATCAATAAAACTGTTTAAAAACAAAGTTTAATTTAAAAAATAAAAATAAGTCCTTCACAAAAATAAAAGAATGGAGTATTGTCTTAATGATTCATTTTTTACTTGATTTATCCAATATTTTCATTGGACTGACAAGACTCCCAAATCAAAAATGTCCAGAGAGAACAACAGTATATCTATTGTCTCTACAGTTTAAAATCTTGAATTGTGAGATATCAAGAGTATGGGCAGTCCCTGCTGTTCTATATGGCTCGTTTTCCCCTTCTGCTCACTCAAAGTGTCTAATTAGCAGCCACACTTATTTCTCATTGCCTTTAGCTCCTCAATCAAGGATTTCTGGTGAAGGAACCCTGCTGCGGGTGCTAGAATTTTTTTAAAAAAGAAAGAAAACATGAAACTCATCTTCATGTAATCAGTCCATAAACACCACCCCTTCATCACCAAGGGAAAAGAGAATGATTTTCCATTTCCTATTCCAAAAACACTACTATTTTTAGTTTACTTTATCCTTTTATGTCTGATCTTGGTAATTCTTTTGTCAAGATAGACATAAGGAGAGAATAGAAGAAAGAAAAAAAATTGAAAATTCTTAGAATCAAGTGAATTACTTATGAAATCTGCAAAGATAGGCAAATGTCCATCTTGTTGTCAAGAACACCTTCAGTCTATAAATATATAAAATATGACCCAAATAACCCAAAGACTTAAAACTTTGAATGAGACAAGTAAAACTACATGTTAGATATTTAATTGATTATTTAAGCTACAGTATTTTAAAAACATGTCAAAGGAATTCATTCATTCAACAATAGTAGTGTCCAATGACCCAGGCATTTTCCTAGGTACTGGAGATAAGAGTGAGCAGAACATGATCCCTGCGTCTAGGAGTTTAGAGCACAGAGATAAGAAAAAAGTGTGTAAGCCACAAGGCATTTTAGGAGATATAGGAGAGACACAAATCTTAAGAGCATGGAAATGTCCTAGCAGAATTGACACCTAACCTGTGTCCCAAATGATGAATAAAGCTTAGTAAGGCCAAAAAAAAGGTACTTCTAAAATGGTGAAATGGCAGAGTAAAAACCTCTGAAAATTCATTCTTCCATTAAAGCAAAAGAACACTTGCAAAAATGATTGACTTTTTTCAGAACCCTGAAATTTTCAGAACCCTGAAAATTAACCAACGCCTTGCAACAATGTTAAGAGCATTATTCCAAAAAAACAACTGAATCTCAGTAAGAACAGCAAGTGCTATGGTGTTTTAATCTGGTTTATTTCCATCCTCCTCTTTCCAGCTCTGAGGCAACTATGGAAACTAATAGCCTCACAACCATAATAGCTATGAAAATCAGCAGCCTAATGGCCTGTGGATAGGGCAGAATGGGATGGAAGCTCTCCAGAAGTCTCATCCCCAGAGAACTGTCTCTATTTGACCTGTCTGCTATCTCCCTGAAAAGCCTCATTCTTGGGGTTTATCTTTTTTTTGTCCTGACTCAGAGCTCACTCTGCTCAAGCATTTGTAGAAAACAATTAGCAGTAACTGTTTAATAGTACAGTTGCCTGAGGCAGTAATTCCAGTTGGAACTAACAAGAAGGTGACCAAAACACATAAAATAAAACACTGGGAAATGAAACATCCATAGAGTGCTTTTAAAGGCCCCATATCTGGAAATTTAGAGAGCCGGCCAGGTGCATGCGGAAGACTGTTTACATACTCAGGAAAGATCTGAGAAGGTACTTCTCTCTCATCTCTGACTGACCATGAGGCGCTGTGCAAGCAGGAAGTGAAAGCTAAGGAGGACCTGTGAGCTGCCTGTGAAAGCATTGAAGGCATGCCCCGACACACATACACACACACACACACACACAGAGAAAGAGAGAGAGAGAGAGAGAGGGAGAGAGGAGAACTCCTCTGCAAAGCCTGGGAGACTTACTGATTGCATTCATTAGCTGATCAGTTAAGCTAACTGAACACACCAAGCATCAGTGGATTCAAATGATAAAGAATACAGAGTATACAGGTTGAGTCCAGGAAATTCAAGAAACAAAAAACAGTCACTAAACAAACACACACAAACAAAAAACCTCACAGAATGTGGTGGGGAGGTGGGGAAATTGGATTTCCACACTTGCTATATTACTTAAAATGTTCAGTTTTCAACAAAAATTTATGAGATGTGCAAAAACAATGGGGAAGGATGACGCATATAAAGAAAAAAAAAACAGAAGTCAATAAAAAAGGTACCTGAGGAAGTTCAGATTTTGGACTAACTAAACAAAGTCTTTAAAACAGCTATAAGAATGTGGCTAATTTTTTTTTAATTCATGTGTTAAGAAAAATTGAAAGAAGGTGTGAGAATTCTATCTTATTAAACATAGTATATCATTAAAGAAATACAGATTAGGCTGGGAGCAGTGGCTCATGCCTGTAATCCCAGCACTTTTGTAGGATGAGGTGGGTAGATCACAAGGTCAGGAGTTTGAGATCAGCCTGGCCAACATAGTGAAACCCCATCTCTACTAAAAATACAAAAACTAGCCGGGTGTGGTAGCATGCACCTGTAGTTCTAGCTACCCAGGAGGCTGAGGCAGGAGAATCACTCGAACCCAGGAGGCAGAGGTTGCAGTGAGCTGAGATCATGCCCTTGCACTCCAGCCTGGGTGACAGCGTGAGACTCCATCTCAAAAAAAAAAGAAAGAAAGAAAGAAAGAGAAAGAAAGAAAGAAAGAAACAAATTATAAAAAATAACTAAGTAGAAATTCTGGAATTGAAAATTATAATTACTGAAAATGTTAACTAGGAAAACTTAATAGCAGATATAAAATGTAAGACTATTAGACTGTCAACCAATAATTCTATGTCCAGCAAAGCTAAATTTAAGAAGGAAATACATTCCCAGATAGGCAAAAACTGAATTAGTTACTAGCAGGCCTGCACTATAAAAAACACTAAACAGAATCTTTTAGTCTGAAATTAAAGAACATTAGACAGTAACTAGAATACACGCAAAGCAATAAAAAGTATAAGTAAAGATAACTACATAGGTAAATGTAAAGTCATTAAAAAATGTATTTTCATTTGTAATTCTTCTACCTCAGCTAAAACTGTATAAAACAATAAGAACACTGTGGTGATGGATACAAATATATAAAGATGTAATTTGTATGATAATAAGAGCACAAAAGAGGAAAAAGAGAATGTAGCTATGCAGCAAAACAGTTTCTATATACTATTAAAACAAAGCTCACGTTACTCCAAAATAGATTGTTTTAAATTAAGAGGTTAATTTTGAACCCCAGGGTGACAATTAAGAAAGTAATTGAAGATCATATAGTGAGAGAAACAAAAATAAAATAAAATGGAACACAAGAAAATATCTATGTAACACAAAGAAGGTAGTAACAGAGGAACATCTGTATGCATGTTATACAATCATAATGCAATGAAATTACAAAGAAATGGAAATTTGAGAAATACACAAATATGAGGAAATTAACCAACACACCTATCTCTAAGGGAGAATCAAGAACACAGAGGGTGGAGCTGTGATCCCAGAGTGCAGAGTTATGATTCTAGAGAGCAGAGGCATGAACCACAGAAAATTACTCTCAAACCTTGAAACCTCATGCAGTGTGCCCAGGTACATTGCTAAATTACTTGAGACTGGTAACTCCTTTTTTCCTTCCATTTTTCTTTCATTTCACCTAGATGTCTATAACAGCTATCCTATACCTGCCCATCATTGTATTTTGGGAGCCAATAACTTTTTCACAGATTCATATTGAAAGAAATTGTACCTCAGAATGAACTGTATCCAGAACCTCCCCTGGACTGAACTTAGAATATTTAGATAATGATATTTGCAAATTCTGAGTTGATGATATGTAGATGAGATTTTGGACTTAAGTTGATGCTATAATGGGTTGAGACTTCTAGAGACTTTTAGGTGTGGTGAATGTATTTTGCATGTTGTATGAATATTAATCTTTGGGGGCCAAAGGGAGAGACTATGGTAGGCAAAATAATGACCCCTGAAAGTTATCCATGCCCTAATTCTCCCAACTTGTAAATGTTATCTTACATGGCAAAAGGGATTTTGCAGATGTAATTAAGGATATAGTATATGCCATGTTTGCATTTCCTCCTAAACTGCGTTTCTATGAGGCTTAGAGAATAATCTTGCTAATAATTGCTAATAAATTGAAGTCCCTAAATTTTACATATTGACTTTTATTTTTTAACTAATTTTTATAATGTATTTGGGGTTGAATTCTTGATCAAAAACAAAGCTAACAAACTTTTTTTTGTTTTATGGGAGACAGAGGGTTATCCTTCTGGTAAATATGATATTCTATATGTTGACTCAATCATGAAAAGAAACATAGCTAAAAATTTAAGAGTTGTCAATATTGTTACTTGTAAGTTTAAAAGTCTGTTTTAAGAACTTCTTTAAAAGTTTAAAATATATATATATCATATACACACATATATTGATATATATACACGTACATATATTAATATATACACACATATAAAGGTACATATGCTTATATATACACACATATATATACCTCTATACACACACACATATGTAAAGGTGTATATATGCATGTGTGTTTGTATTTACCTATATATGTGTATATATATAATTATATGTATATAGATATACATGGTCATGATTAAAAATATATATATGGTCTATACCATGTTATACATGTACACATAATTATATACATACACATATATATAAAGGTAAATATATATATATACACACGCATATGTGGGTGTATATATAGAGGTACATAAACAGATATCTATTATTAGATCACTAGGTCTCAGAAAGACAGAATTCTGGGGTAGTGTGAATAGGATGTACGTTGCTTAACTACAGAGTCAAGAGAAAGAACTCTCAATTATAAATGAGAATGTGTGCCTCCACAGTTTCTCTTCCTGAAGCCACACTATCAAAAACTTGGAAGAGTCTGGGATTGTATCCTATTTTCAAGCTAACAATTATCCTGCCACAGTTGCATGGATGCTGAAAGAAGATGAAAAACCCCTGGATCATAGAACTTTATTACTCACAGCAAAAGTAGTAACCAGAATGCCAGCCTCTGCACTAGTGCCCCAAGCCCTAATTCCCCTTTGCTATGTGGCAATTAACTTTAGGTGTCAACTGGATTAAGGAATACCTAGAGAAATGGTAAGGCATTACTTCTGGTAAGGCATTACTTGAGGGTGTGTGAGGGTGTGTTTCAGAGGAGATTGGGCTGTGAGTCAGTGGACTGAGAGGGGAAGATCTGGCAGGCACCATCCAATCAGTTGGGGGTCCAGATAGAACAAGAAAAGGACAGAAAAGAATTTACTCTTTCTCTCTTCTGGAGCTAGGACACTCTCTTCTTTCTGCCTTTGGACATGAGAACTCTAAGCTTTCTGTCCTTGGGACTCCAGGGCACACACCAGTGACTCCCTGGTTTTTCAGGCTGTAGGCCTCGAACTGAGAATTACACCATCAACTTCTCTGGTTCTGTGGTGTTCAAACTTGAACTGAGCCAAACTACCAGCGTCCCAGAGTGTCCAGCCTGCAGATGGCCAGTTGTACTTCTCAGCCTCCATAATTGCTTGAGCCAATTCCCCTAATAAATTGTATGTGTGTGTATGTCTGTGTGTGTGTGTGTGCGCGCACAGTGGGGTACTATTGGCTTTGTCTCTCTGGAGAACCTGAATAACCCGGGGTAAAGTGGAGAGGTCCAACTGATGCCTGCACACTACAGGTTGCATTGCAGAAGAAGCACCCAGAGATTAGGTAACACAAATCTTTAAAAACAGACAAGCATGAACGCCTTTTATTTCAAGGTAAATACTCTCTCTACCATCCAAGGTTATAAACAAACCTCCCTGGATCTGAATGGAGACACTATTCTCTATTTTCTGAGACTATTTTCTATATAAACATCCTTGAAAAGATAGTTCAAAACCAAAGCAGTCAGGGCCTCTGCTCTCATGATGTAGGAGACATGAGAGACCCATGGAGAATTGTTTCCCAACACACAATGAGTGAAGCTTTGTCTCTGAATTTACATTTATTGTTTTCATCCTAATATTTTGGTATATACCTTTCTATGAAATTAATCATTGTACAGATTGAGAAAACATGGCATTACTTACTTATAAAATTGTTTAATACCAGCAAGTTCTGGATGGCTTCTTCTGAGTCCTTCTTTAAATAAGTCAGAGTCCTGCTTTAAATAAACCATCTTAGGTCAGAATGTTGTCAAGCATGAAGCAGTAATGTTGGGGAGTTTTGGTGACTAGAGGTGACTCCTCCAGGGTTTTCTATAAATGTTGACTCATGTGGAGATAATCAGATAAGGGTTAACTCTTGTATTACTGTATTCCCTCAATTAGAACTTCAAGAGACCCCCTCAGCTATGTATCTCAGTGATGGTCATGTAACAGTGTTAAGTTGTTGTTATATATGTATTTAAATACTACATAGTTTCCCTCTTTTGGAAAATATTTTCCCTAGAAATCTGGCCAGACAAAAAATTAATATTCCCAGACCTATTAGCTTCCTGTGGCTGCTGTAACAAATTACCACAAACATAGCAGTGTAAAACAATAGAAATTTATTCTCCCATTGTTCTAGAAGAGAGACATTTCAAATTAGCTTCACTAAGCCAAAATCAGGGTGTTCCCGGCACCATGTTCTCTCTGGAGGCTCTAGGGGAGACTCGGTTCCGGTCTCTTCCAGCTTCAGGTAGCTGCCAGCATCCCTTGGATTGTGGCCACATCTCCAGGAAAGGTCTTTCATCAGGAGGGCATAAAAGGGGCTTCAGTTTCTTGTTCTCTACATGCTAACTGGTTATCAAGTTTGAATTGGAGAATTACATAACAACATGTACCTTGACAATGGAATTGTCAACAAAATACACACATGATATTTCCAGGAATGGGTTCCAACAATTAATTAATAAGTAAGTAGAGGATATATAAGATTTTCCATGTATAGTATCTTTTAATTTAATATGATAATTTTAATGACAGTGACCCAACATAAAACTCTAGTAAACAAAGAGCTCCACAGAATATATCAACAAGACATTTTGATGATGTAGACTGTATATCAACATCAATAGGAACAGCTGTGCAGTGTTCTCAAAATTTCATGGCTATAAAATCACTTACGGAGTTTGTTAAAACATAGATTCCTAGACTTCCCAACAGAAATTCTGGTCCAGCAGGTTAGGGGCAGGATCCATGAATCGGTAGTTTTAAAGGTCACCCTCCAGTTATTCTGATGCAGGTGATCTCACCGTGAGTTGAAAATGAATGATGAAGTGTGGACCAATCCTAAGTGAGACTTCCCACACACTGGAGATGATCATCCGGGTTCTAAGTACTCAAGCTATCATAATGCCAAGATTGCTTGGGCAACAGCAACCTACAAATCAAGCTCTTTCTTGCAGTGCTATAAGACCTTAGCCACAGCTCTGCTGCGTTTTATAGATAGTAGAAGCACAGGCAAAACATCAAGATTTCATGTTGTATTCATCAATCCTTCAGTATCATTTTATATTTTCAGTAGTCTGGGCTCTTGAGGCTATTAAGCAAGGTTAGCTTCCCAGAGAAATTCAATAAAGCTGCTCTCTGATGGTAAGGCTGGTTAGGTCAGAGTTTTATGCAGCTGTACTTAAGGACACAGCAAGAAATCTGATAGCTGGTGAGAAAACTCTCTTGCACTCTAGGAAAATTCCAACTTCACAGGCTATGAACATCACTAAAAGCCACTAAGTTAACGATAAGGGCCAGTCACAAGTAAAACTGTGAAGTGTCGGGGTGTGGGGGGAGCAGTTGGCAGGGGTCAGCATTTCCTTCTCCAGATCTACGTGAACCCTGCCCTGTTCCTCTTCGGGAGCCAGGAATGAGCAGCACAGCACTGGGATGGCTTTGAAGTCTTTCAAATGAGACTACAGGCAGAAGGACTTGCCATTCCACCTCTCTGCTGCACCAGTAAACAGGGCTCTTCCCTGCTGAAAATCCTTCAGCTTTATTTCCATAACAATAAAGTCTAAACTCCTTTGCCTGGCAGACAAGACCCCATAATATCTGGTTCCTACTAACATTACTAATTTGTTAGTAATCAATTTTTTCTCCTACTATAACTTCACATTGCCCTCCCCCAGTCCTCCATCTGTAGCCCACAGACACAATCCTCCTGGCATAATATTGAGCCTTTGGACTTCTAGCTAACATCAACTTCTCCCGCAAATCCATCTCCCCTTATCCCTCTGCAGGTTGAGTAGACTATGCCTTAAATATCTCCAGAAAGTGTCATTTACCTGCCCTACAGGGGCCTGACTCCCTCTGGCACTGTGATGTAGAGGTCTCTCCATGAGGGTTTCCATCTCTTTCAAGGAGCTGAGTTTTCTCCTTACACCTACGGCACCGTTATTTTAGTCTTCATCTTGTGGGTCTACCTACCTCTCTCAACTGTGAGCCTCTTGAACACAAGTCCTATGCATGGTTCTATGATGCAGTAAGCATTCTGTAAATCTTTGATGAATGGATGGATGAATGAATGAGTAAATCAATCAATCAATCAATCAATCACAAGGCTTTTAAAGAGACACTTTCATATGTTGAGACCTGAGCCCTCAAGACACTTGGAATGAGTCAAAAATAGTACTGATAACAAGCCTGAAGAAGACTTCTATCATCGTGTAAATCCATGCCCCAGGAATGGATTAATACTGAGCCAATTATCTTCATTGGCAAGGAGAAAGGGAAGACTGTCACTGGACTCCATTCTTGCCAATAATTAACAGAGTTGACTTTCCAGCAACTGGCAAGGTTGAGAACTAGATGAACAAGCCCACTGTGTCCTTCAGGAGTCTGGCAAAGAATGTGACCAAAAACATCAGGCTCAAGAAGAGCCCCAGTCTGGCAATGATGTTCTCCTTCACTATGGCATTGAAACATGGATTTGTCGAGCATGACATGCTTGACTTCACTGCCAGTGTCTTTAAGCTGCTTAACAGGAAGCCCCAGGCAAGGTCACAAGCCCTTTGTCCTAAGACGTGCACCATCTAGCAGATTTGGAACTGAGTTTTTGTTGAGTACCTGATTGGAGGATGTCAAGACTACTGACAGTAAACCTAAGAGCTGTGGTGTGGTTAGTGCCTGCCACAATATCAGCAATTTGCTAAAGGCAGCCTGAGAACATCCCAAGAGAGAATTCCCTGATGGCAGGATACCTAGAAAGAGACCCTCTTTCCGAACAAAGGTTCGTGGGTTGTTCTGTACAACTCTTCACCCTCCGCTCATTCTTTGAAAAGGTGGTGACCTAGACACACGCTCTTCACCTCCCAGAACCTGTTACTGACAAATATTAGGAAAGAATTTAATTCAAAAAAATCTCCATTTTTTAGACCCTATCTCTCTTCCATTTGACTGTAAAACATGCAGGAATATGCTCTGAAGTATTATATGTAAAAATAGAAGGCTTGAAAACAGCATAGAAATTCATAGTTCAAAGCAGAAGGAGCTAATTAATAAGCTGCCTTCCTTTCTCCTTTTCTGCGTTTTCTTCCCACTGAGCAGCTCTAAATACTTGATGTTGAGTTGGGTTTTTATTTATTTATTTTTTTTTTAAATAATCGCCTATGCATCACGCAGACCTCTCCCTGAGATATATTGGCCTGGTACATAAACAGCTGGTGTGCTCCAGGGGCAGTGTATATTTTATTCTGGATGGAACCCATGATAAGAAACTGAATTTAGAAAGCATTTTGTAGGAAACTAAAGTCAGCCACTGAATAAAATACAAAGCAAGGGCTTTAAAATGTGTTCTTATTCATTAGAATTTAATGCATCAAAAGTTATTTTATGTCTAAAGTGAGAAGGACAAGAGGAAAAGAATAGGCTGCGCAAAACTAAATCCCCTAAAGACATTTATATTTTTCTTTCAGAATAAAGTAAATTCTAAGAGATAAATAATTTCCCATGAAGTAAATGTACTGCATGTTCACAGAATAAACATAACGTGTTCTGTTCTTGCTCTATCCAACCCACAGCAGTGTGTGCTTACCCTCCTCTTGGAAATAGAGTCCTGCAAAGTTTCACATTGTGGAGGAAAATTGAGCTTTAACTGAAATCACTGATTTATTGTAGCCATCGCCCTGTGGTCCCCTAACAAAGAATACATAACCACACAAATATCTAAGGACATGCTACCCTTCCCTGCCATTAACTCCAGAGATCATGGTGCTTTCTGCCCTGCCCAGCATCCTGAGTCTGGGCTGATTTAATTCATGAAGGTTAAGAGGAGGTTAATCAATAGAGGATAATCCATTATAAAAGTATCTGCAGGCTTTTGACTGTGAGGGAAATGTGAGTGAGAAAAGGGGAAGCTTTTGACGAAGAAATCTAGCACATTGCTACTCAAACTGAGGCAGCAGCTTTATCTAGGAGTTTGTTAGAAATGCAGAATCCAGGGCTGCATCTCTGATTCAGTGCTACAGAATCAGAATCTGCATTTCACAGGGTCCCCAGGGATGCATATACACATTAAACTTGTGAAGCATTGGTCTAGAGAGTGTCTTCTCTAAAGGAGCTCACAGACTCACTGAGATGGCGAGGTCAAAGCAGGAGGCGAGGCCCCAGATGATCTTTAGATCTTAGATCTTTAGACACAAGGGTAGCAAGGACTTTAGATATTTTTGAGATTCAGAGGAAAAAAAGACCACAGTCAAGGACAAGACATGACAAAGGCCTATAGAGGTGAGCCTTAATGCAGAGGTGTCAAGTGGAGAAGACTTGGCAAACCAAAGATACAGAGAGGAGGACATTGCCAGAGAAAAATGAGGCTACTTTCACGCATGAGACACAACAGACATAGAGGCAACAACAACAAAGGCATAGAGGCAAATAGGGAATTTCTGATCAGAGAGTTGAGTCCAACAGAAAGGGAGCATTGACTCCTCCTCTAACATTTCAGGGAGGCTCTAGTGTCTGTAATGTGCTGGGCTTGGACAGAGCTTTCTCTCAACACGCTTAGAATCATGTCAAGGGGTCTTGTGATGGACTAAATTGTGTCTCTCTTCTCACTGCCACATAGATATGTTAAAGTCTAATTCTCATTGTGACTGTGTTTGGAGATGAGAAACCTTTAAAGAGACAGTTTCGCTTAAATGATGTTTTCTTTGATTTGTTGTTGTTGTTGTTGCTGTTTGTTTTTGGGTGTTATTTTTTAGACGAAGTTTAGCTCTTGTTGCCGAGGTTGGAGTGCAGCGACGCAATTTCGGCTCACTGCAACTTCCACCTCCCAGGTTCAAGCGATTCTCCTGCCTCAGCCTCCTGAGTAGCTAAGATTATAGGTGTGCACCACCACACCCAGCTAATTTTGTAATTTTAGTAGAGACAGGGTTTCACCATGCTGGCCAGGCAGGTTTTGAACTCCCGACCTCAGGGGATCCACCCACCTTGGCATCCCAAAGTACTGAGATTACAGGCGTGACCCACCATGCCTGGCAGGTTAAATAATGTTAAAAGGATGGAGACTTAGTCCAGTAGGACTGGTATCCTCATCAGAAGAGGAAGAGACACAAGGGAAGTCCATGCACAGAGACAAGAGTGTGAGGCATGCCAACAAGAAAGGTCTCAGGAAAAACCAACTGCCCACACCTCAATGTGGAATTGTTAGCCTCCACGACTAAGAGAAACACTAAATTTCTACTGTTTAAGACCCTCAGTCAGTGGGATTGTGTTATGGCGGCCCTAGCAGACCAACAGAGTAAACAATACGGTTCCAAAGTAATGTTGATGTCGAAATAGAATTTGAACTTGAGCATTTAGTTCATGAGCAATGTTTGGAGATAATAATTGTATTAGTCCGTTTTCATGCTGCTGATAAAGACATACCAAAAACTGGGTAATTTAAAAGAAAAAGAGGTTTAATGGACTCAAAATTTCCACATGGCTGGGGAAGCCTCACAATAATGGCAGAAGGCAAAAGCCACGTCTTACATGGCAGCAGACAAGAGGGAAAATGACAGCCAAACGAAAGGGGAACCCCTTATCAAACCGTCAGATCTCATGAGACAACCATGAGAAAAGTATGGGGGAAACAGCTCCCATAATTCAATTATCTCCCATTGGGTCCCTCCCACAACACACGGGAATTAGGGGAGATACAATTCAAGGTGAAATTTGGGTGAGGACACAGCCAAACCATATCAATAATCTAAGCAGGATGGACTAGAGAAAGATTAGAGACAGGAAAGAAAAAATTACCATCAAGTCTTTGGGTATTACTTCACCAGCAAGATGGAAAGCAATAATGGAAGCAATTTACGAGCTGCTCCAGAGAAAGAAGGCCTAGAATTACTGAAGGCCTAGAATCACTAAATTTTAGAGCGAAACAGAATGTCTTAGCAATCACTTCAGTCAACCATCTTCATTTTTAACTGATAGGGATTCAGTGACCCAGGAAGAGCAACAGAGACAGCTTCACGGGCTTGTGACCTGTGAAGCCACACAGGGCACCATGATGAGATGTCCTGACATTTGGTTTAATGCCCTTTCATCACCAACTGAAAATTCTTGATAACTTTTGAAAAAAGGCTCCATATTTTCATTTTGCATCAGATCCCACAAATTATGTAGCTGCTCCTGATCAATAGTTTTGTCACAGTTTTATACAAAGCTTTAATTATTAGAACACTTCCCAGTATCCTGACTTCTAGGTCATGGCTTTTTCTGCCTCTCATTCTGCCTCAGAAGCTGCTAGAAGGCAGAGGTGGGAGGAGGAGCCAAAAATACATCCACCACATTAAGCTAAGGAAACTGAAGGAATTATCAACCACAATACCAAAAATATGTTAACCCAAGGAAGGAGAATAAATTCCATGGAGTTTGGGGAGTTTGTTCTGTTTGCTTACATTTTGCTCTGCCTTGGGATTTTGTTGGCTTTTTGTTGTTTGTATTTGTTTGTCTTGCTATGTTTGGTTTTTTTTGTTGTTGTTGTGTTGTTTTGGTTTTGGTTTGCTTTTTGGAGTAAAATAGGCCCTTCAGTTAAAATAATTGAAGAAGAAGCAAATTTGAATTGAAGGATGGGAGAGATTAGGGGAAAAAATAATATATGATATATACCCAGAATAGTGGGTGAATTCCAAAAAGTGAAGCCTTGGTGATAAGGTTTGACTGTGTTCCCACTCAAATCTCACCTTAAATTGTAGCTCCCATAGTTCCCATGTGTCATGGGAGGAACCCAGTGGGAGGCAATTGAATCATGGCAGTAAGTCTTTCCCATGCTGTTCTCATGATAGTGAATAACTCTCATGAGATCTGATGGTTTTATAAAAGAGAGTTCCTCTGCATAATCTCTTTCTTGCCTGCTTCCACGTAAAATGTCCCTTGCTCTTCTGCCATGACTGTGAGGCCTCCCTGGCCATGTGGAACTGTGAGTCCATTAAACCACTTTCCTTTATAAATTACCCAGTCTCAAGTATGTCTTTATTAGCAGCATGAGAGCAGACAAATACAGTTGGAAATTAGTGAAATATCTAGGGAAAGAATCTAAAGACACAAGAGCAAAAGGGAGAGGCATTAGAGTTAAGAAATTAAAGCATAAGGGGCCACATATAAGGGAAGGAAAAATAGAAAGAAAATAAACAGAGCAAGAATTGAGATGAAAATCAATGTAAAGTAAGCCTGAACTCAGAGGTAGAGTGTTTACCAATAAATAATCAGTAATTGCAAACGGTGAAAATATCAGAACTAGCAATTGAGGGTTACTGGTAAACTTGAATACATGTACAGTCATATCATACAGGTTACACTAAGTAATACAGGATTAAAGTCAAAATTTAATGATCAAAAAAATTAAAAGACATTATTTGGATCAGCTGGAGTAAGCAAGAGTCAGGTTAAAAAAATTTTTTTTTTCTGGATGGAAGCCAGTGTATATTTGAAGGAAGAGAGTAGCAGGCTGTTAAAAGAGAGAATGTAAAAAGTGTTGGGAAGGAGAATAGATAAGAAAGAAAGCAAGGGCTCAGAGATAAAACAGGCACCAGGAACATGGTCACAGATAGGGTTGCTGGCTTTGGAAAGAAAGAATATTGGTTCTTTCTCTCTGAAAAGTAGAAAAGAGGAAAAATGAACAGATGGAGTCATTTTGAAGGACAATGGGGATGTTCATGTCTCAAAGTCTTCACCTGAGAGCAAAACAGAAATGAAAGTGACTTTCTGAAGTGTTTTTATTATACTCTACAAGTTAATAGTTTTCTACAAATATTAGGGGCTGAATGGACAGTATATGAGTGACACGTTATGAAAAAGGAATGTTTAATCATGCCACATAAACCTCTTTTCTAGAAACAATGTTATGCAGCACACACGCCAAGAGAGAATAAACAAACTGCTTATTCAGCAGTATGAAATATAGCATCTTTTGAATATTTCATAGCAAGGCTTCAGGTATAAAATTTCAGGAGTTGAAATCTGTAGAGTAATAAGAAACTGAAAAAAAAAAGAAAAGAAAATTATCAGCAAAAAATATTGTAGAGGGAAGTCAAACTACTGAACTGACTAAATTATGGAAAGAGAGTAGAATTATTTATTCTGAGCCTTGGAGTTAGAGGCTGCAAGGTCAGCCACACACCCATATGCACAGACACACACCAACACACAGACACGCATATGCACAGACACAGACACACATGTATATGCACACACACAAACGCACAGACACACACAAACACACAGACATGCATATGCACAGATGCAGACACACATGCATATGCACAGACATACACAAACACACATATACAAACACATACAGCTAGGTGTTTCCACTTCCACATAAAATACCTGCTATGGTTTGACTGTGTCCTCCAAAGCTCATGTGTTGGAAACGTACACACCAGCACAATGGTGTTGAAAGGTAGGACCTTTAAGAGGAGATTAGGCCATGTGGACTCTTTTCATAAATAGATTAATGTCATTATTAGGGAGTGGATTCATTATCTTGAGACTGGGTTTGTTGTAAAAAGAGAATTCAGCCCTCTCTTTTTCTCTTGCTCTAACACTCTCTTGCCTTCCACCTTCTGCCATGGGATGATTCAGCTCAATGTCCCTTATCAGAGGCTGTCACTTTGATATGGGACTTCCCATCTTCAAGAATTGTGAGAAATGAATTCATTTTCTTTATGAATAACCCAGTCTATGGTATTCTAACAACAAAGTAAACTAAGACAGTATCTTATCAAATCTTATCTTATCAAATATGTTTGTTTGAAATACACAGATAATCTAACATGACTTAAAAACAGTCACTTGCTGTTCTTACTGGATACCAGTGAATTCAGTGTATGCTATCAGAAGTGAACATTGGGTAAAGTATTATCCTAAGATTTTTGTATTCATTTATTTGGTCATCTAAAATGTTTACTCTTTGGAGTAAAACAAGCACCTGCTTAACAACTTCATTCTACCTCACCCTAAAGTACCTACAAATCTACCAAAAAGTTCATGATCACAAAATACCACAGAACATCACACTCAAAGGAAAACCTGTAGTCAGATTCTGGGAGGAATTCCCAATATGGATGACTAATAGAGCTGGATTAAAAAAATTGATCGATGACCTACGTTTCACCACATAAAACCAAGCAGTCCACAAAGGAAGAACTATTCAAATACCCAGGGACTGTGCTTTTATATGCAGGAGAGTAATATCACATTTAGGTACAATTACAACCTTGTTACTGTCATTATTTGGAGATTAAGTGTGGTTTAAGGAGATGCATATGGGCACCAAGTTGATAAGGGGTAGACTTGTGCTAGTAAATTTTATGTGTCAACTTGACTGGGCTAAGACATGCTCAGGGAGCTGGTAAAACATCATTTCTGGATGTGACAGTGAGGGTGTTTCCAGAAGAGATTAGTATTAGAATCAGGGAGCTGAGTAAAAAAGATCCACCCTCACTAACGTGGGCAGGCTTCATGTAATTCACTGAGGGCCTGAAGAGAACAAAAGGGGAACTCTAAGCTGTCTCACTTCTCGGCCCCATCGCCACCCTGTTTTGTGACTAAACTCTTCAATTCCAAGAAAGGATAGGTCTGATGCCCATCACTGGGATTTCAGGGAAAGGTGTGAGAACTTAGGGCTTTTAATGGAAGGAGCATAGGGCTTGAAACTGTTTTCCTGAGCATATCTCTTTTCTGTTTGTCTTCCTGTTCAATTGTTTCGTGTGTTTTCTCTCCTCCCTTCCGCACTTCTAAATCGTTAAAACATGTGTGTGTCTGGGGAGCAGGGATGGGGTGTGTGTGTAAGAAGCTTCCTAAAAGATCAATGGCAACTTGAGGAGAATTCAAGGGAGGGAAGACACGCAGCAGAGCATTTAAATATGCCTTACATTATAGCCCATTCCTACAAAGGCAAAATGAGGCCAGCTCAAAACATCTCAGGTCTGCACCTTTCTTTCTCTTTTCCGCTTTCCTTCTTTTTTCTGAGACAGAAGCTCGCTCTATTGCCTAGGCTGGAGTGCAGTGAACTAATCTCAGCTCACTGCAACCTCCACCTCCCTGGCTCAAGTGATTCTCCTGCCTCAGCCTCCCGAGTAGCTGGTATTACAGGCACGTGCCACCATGCCTGGCTAATTTTTTGTATTTTTAGTAGAGACGGGGTTTCACCGTGTTGGCCAGGCTGGTCTCGATCTCCTGACCTCGTGATCCGCTCACCTCGGCCTACCAAACTGCTGGGATTACAGGTGTGAGCCACCGCGTCCAGCCCAAGTCTGCACTTTTATTTCTAATACAGCTTATGAAATTCATTCTCCACTTCCCACACAGCCTCTGCATGGATCCTCTTAACTTCCCTTATATCTTATTATTTAAATTTAATATGTTAGAGATTTGGTGATTAGCATTAAAAGCAAATGAATTAGTAGTTTTTAAATAAACAACAGCAAATGTTCATATGATTACAAAACATATACGTAAGTCAATTTCTAGGAGATAATTTTTTTATATTTAAGAATATTACACCAAACTATACACCTTAACTGTCTTGTTCTCTCTTTTCTGATATCAAACCCTGAGAAATACACTATTTGTCATTAGTTAGAAAAGATGAGTAGAAAGGGTCAGAGTGTCGATGCCTCAGTAACCCGAAACCCAGGAAAATGTGAGATGGCAGAATGTGATTGAACTACCATTTAGCAAAACAGTATGCCACATGAAGAATTGTCTTAGTCTGTTCAGGCTGCTGTAACAAAATGCCATGAACAGGATAGCTTATAAGACAACAGAAATTTATTTCTCACAGTTCTGGAGGCTGGAAAGTCCACAAACAAGGCACAATTGGTGTCTGGAGGATGGCCTGCTTGTGATTCATTGATGGTGCCTTCTTGCCCTGTCCTCATATCATGGAGGGAGCAAGAAGTCCCTTTGCTCTCCTTTATAAGGGTACTAATCTCATTCATGAGGGTTTCATCATCATGACCTAATCATCTCTCAAAGGTCCTACCTCCTAACACCTTCCCCTAGAGGGTCAGTATTTTAGCCTATGAATTTTGGGGAGACACAGATATTTAGACTGTAGCAATAATGCTGTATCAAATTCTTTTTTTTTTCTTTTCTACTATGGTCTCTCCATTTTGTTTTTAATGAATTCACTGTAGTCTAGATAAGAAGGAAGAAGTTA
>NW_012116821.1:1061664-1076818 GCF_000951035.1 Colobus angolensis palliatus | reverse complement strand
TGTTAGCCAGGATGGTCTCGATCTCCTAACCTCGTGATCCGCCCGTCTCGGCCTCCCAAAGTGCTGGGATTACAGGCTTGAGTCACCGAGCCCGGCCGACCTGTTGACTTCTTTTAGAAGGATGGATTATACTTTAGTAGATGGAGAAGACAGGGGATTTATGATACAGGCTCATTCACACACCTCAGATCAAAGAGTAGCCACACTTGTCAGGTGACCCACTTAGGAAGAGCAGAACCCTGGGGAAAGGAGAGAAACTGGCCTCCACATGAAGAACCGGCACATTCCAGAGATTCTGGAGAAATGGCATGGATTGTTTTCAACAAGCATTCATGCAAAGGGGGAATCTGATTGCGTCCTTTAAATTGCAAAAGAAAGATACCACTGCCCTGCACGCCTGAATACACAGGTACTTGTAAACTGTGCTACAGCCAGCGTTAAAAATGTGGAATGTTTGTGTGCGTCTCTTCAGGAAACTATTACAATGCTTTAATCATGATCAAAAAGTGTCACCAAAAAGGGAAGCTGTATATCAACTGCATAGTGCCACCTATATTTTTACTGGGGCCTCCTTCCCACCCAATCACAAGCATCTATCTATATATTTCAACCACTCCCAGAAACAATGCAGTAAGCGGGGTTGTGCAGGGAAGTTAATGACAAATGACTGTGTCTTGGAATATACAGAGCTCAAAGCATATAGGCTGGGTAACATGGAGCTAGCAATACATGGCTGGGGAATATAGAGCTAGAAAGAGCCCTGCGACAGCCGGGTACGGTGGATCACGCCTGTAATCCTAGCACTTTGGGAGGCCAAGGCGGGAGGATCATGAGGTCAGGAGTTCGAGACCAGCCTGGCCAAAATGGTGAAACCCCTTCTCTACTAAAAATACAAAAATTAGCCAGGCATGGTGGTGGGCACCTCTAATCCCAGCTACTGGGGAGGCTGAGGCAAGAGAATCACTTGAACCTGTGGGGGCGGAGGTTGCAGTGAGCCAAGATCACACCACTGCACTCCAGTCTGGACAAAAGAGCGAAACTCTGTCTGAAAAAGAAAAAAAAAAAAAGGAAAACGAAAGAGGCCTGTGAGAAGAATACACAGAATGTTGTGGTATTGCATGAACTCTTTCAGTTCAGAAGGTGATTTTCAGGAAATGCTGAGATGTAAAAAGTTGTGGCTTTGGGGCACTGGGAGCAGGACACTATAAAGAAGATTATGATGAGAAAAGATGGAAAAAGATGAAGATGAAAAAGAAGGGTAGGCAAAAGAGGAAATTTATTGAAACTAATGATGAGTATGTGAAAGGAAAATAAAATTGGGACCCCAAACTCACTATGTCTGATGAATGAAATGTTCGAATGAAATGTTATGAATAGCATTGGGAGAAAAATCGGTAGATTTTGCTATGTGAAATTTAAAACTTTTGTATCTGAAAATATAATACCAGGGTCCTACTTCCAGCAAATAGCTAACCACATGTGCAGAGATTCTGCTCTGAGTTCTGATCGTTGCAAAGGTGATCAAAGCATAAGAAAGGAAAAGTTAAGCTTGGGAACTGAGTCATGCAAAAACTGTCTTTCTTTGTTCCCAGACAGCTGTAATTGCACATGCTTACCTTATCTTATGTAAAATGTAGATTTACTGAGCATGTGAGGGAGTAATTGACTTCCTCCCCATTCCTTTTTTTTCACATATAAAATGTAGATTCATTGAGCTAATCAAAGCTTTCAAGTAACCATTTGCCTCATTGCCTACCCTCCCCGGCCTTTCTTTCCTTTCTTTGTTCCCCTCCTGCTTACTCTTTCCCCTTTAAATATTAAAGTCCTTAAAACCCTCTTTGGAAAAAGCGCAGGCCAGCCACAGATCCTACTGTAACTTGTGTTTCTTTTTCCCAGGTGCATCTTCAACCTTGGCAAAATAAATCTCTAAATCAACTGCAATCTGCCTGAGTCGCTTTGTATAGTAAAACTCCCAAAATTCAACCGCATAAAATACAGAGTTGTGTTATTACAAGGGATCACACTGTACCATCCAAATCCATGTTGCTCTTGGCCACTGTTTGGCACCACTAGGAAATGACTGTTTATGCTACTTCAATGTTGATGGGCAATTCTAGGCCTTGTGGCTGCTCAGGGCTCCCAGGATCATGGCAGCAATTCCAGGAGTCTCCTAAGTTGATGATGCTTATTCATCAGCCTAAGTTGGCAAATTTGGACTGAAACAACCCTGAGAAGAGGGAACTATGCCTCTCCCTCTGCGCTTCCTAAAAAGCCTATTATTTCTTTTTTGGCCTCCCCTTCCCCATCAAACCCTGTTCTCCCAAAAGGATAAGAAATTTAACTTTCTCTACTTTAGAATTTGGCTATGCAAAGGAAGGCAGACAATTGTTATATGAGAATTAGCATTATTATAGAGCAAATTGCTGGGATTTACAGTGTTTATATTCAAATTAATGACAGTAAATAGAAAGATCAAACTGCAGAAAACTGAATTAGTAATGTTGAATAAGTTCCAAAATTCCCCCATGTTTGAAACAGTGGAAAAGAATGAAGAAACAAGACCAGGGAAATAAAAGACAATATAAAAATTAATATTACAGAAAAAATTGCACAGAATAAAAAATTAAATCATAGAATTGTAGTTGTTTATGAGGACTATGGAACAATTAGAACAGACAAGAAAGTCAGACATAATTCAGATAATTTTTGTTAGCCAAATAAACACATTAGCACACAGACTGAAATAATTCACCACACTCAAGACAAAAATCAAACAATTCCAATGTTATTGGCAGACTGGAAAAAAATTAAATTAAGTTGGTAGGAAAAATATTCTACCAATATTCAGCCAATGAAAAAAATTTAGAAAGGTTCTGTATTATGCACAAATTATCTAAAATTAGTCATGCTTCAATCATTTCTGCATTACTATATTTTAGAAAAACAGAAGAGTAACAGAGTTTTGAAAGAAAAATGTGAAGGCTCAAAAATGCTATACTTAATCAAGATTTTGATGTTTGGGTACATTTGTATGTGAAAACAATAGGACTCTATTTCAGATATGTATGGCTCATAGAGTATGCCAATCATTTATCCCTCCAGAAAAATATTTTAAAGTGTTTTCCATCTGGCCACAATTCAACATACAAAAATGAGAAAGTCACGATATATAAAGACTGCCAGAAAAAAAGCTGATAACCAGCTAAATATAAATTCGTGTCTAGAAAATTATAGCAACACTATTTTATATTCGCATTAAAAAAAGAAAAGGATACCTACTAGCATTATGATTATCTGCCATTGGTTTAGCCAATTCAATTGAATCTAAGATATAAGAGATATCTCATCAGAAAAGAGTGGAGAGGATTGTCATTGTTTGTACATATATATATTTTGTTTGTTTGTTTACCTAGAAAGTATAAGAGAATCAGATGAAAACCAGTAGAACATAAAATCATTGAACTGGGCAGCAGAAAATGAAACAAATATATTTAAAAATCAATAATTGTCCTATATGCTAGCAATAGCATGTTAGAAAATATAATGTAAAATTAGAGCTCATTCATAATAAATACATAGTAAATTCACACCATAATGAAGTGTGTCAACATTACCGACAGACATAAAAGGATATTTGGAAAATAGAAAGATGAGCCATATTCTTTTATTGGCTGGCTATTTTAAATCTATTCAAATATATTTATAGAATTCTTGTACTTCTAGTTAATATTCTAATGGAATATTGGGGTGAGGTGTAGCTCTAGTGTTCTAATATTCACCTGTTAAAAAAGTAAAACAAACATTAGGAATAACTAAATAAATTTTCTAAAGAAATGCAGGGAATAGTAAGGTGGGACTTGCCTTAACATATATTAAAAAGTACATAATATAAAGCCATGATTATCAAAATAGAAGAACAGACAGAGCGATGTACTGGTGCTTGAACAAACAATAAAGTGGAGAGAATGCTATAACCCAGAAATTCCATATAAATAAAATATTCTGGAGCAATCAATCAACTGAAAGTCACAGTACATGATCTAAACCAAAACAAACCTCAGAAAGTGTATATACAATAAACCTAGAAAATGTTATAGAGACACAGCTGTCTGATTTTCTTCAAATGAAATGGCGAGAATAAAAGAAAATCAGTAAATTTTGCTATGTAAAATTTAAAACTTTTGTATCTCAAAATATAATATCAGTGTTCTACTTCCAGCAAATAGCTAACCATGTATGCAGAGATTCTCTTCTGAGTTCTGATCATCAAAAAGGTGACCAAAGCATAAGAAAGAACTCTTTTGGCTTGTCTGTGGGCCGTGTATAAATGGAGTGCTGCAGTGTGCATTCTTGTACATGTGGCTGCTTTCACTCAATATTATGTCACTTAGGTTAGTAATGTTGTAGATGGTCGTTGTCACTTAAGCTGATTGCTCTGACCTATCCCGTCATGAGTGGGAGGAGGCACAAGAGCAGACTCTGAAAAGCTGGTAATAATCTGTCTGTTGATGGGGTGCTGACAAAGATATGTTCAGTTTGCAAAAAGGTATCATACTGTGTACACTTACAACTTGTGCACATTTTCGTATGAATTTTTTAAATTAAAAAATACAGAAATAAATTTTAAAGTGACTATTTGAAAGCAAGGTTAAACTAGTAATAAAGGAAAGTAGACCACTGCAGCCATTAATGATGAGTAAGAATAATTCCACAGGGGTAAGGTGACTCTGGAGATGCCATACGGCATTTGGCATTTGCCAATCTCTGATGGCCCAGTGCCTGGGTTTTAAAAGCCTGCACTAGAATAAAGGGACAAGAGACAAAGCCTGGGCACTAATAGGGCAAGAGGTTTGGATCAGAAACTATATAAATCTAGCACTCTCTGAAAAGTGATACCTTCAATTAATAAACTTGGGAAAAACCAATCCACAGAAGTAGGCTTGCCTATTTCACCCTTAGCTCAGGATAGGGGTTGGGAAAGAATACATATTCCCTAAGAATTTCTGACTATAAGCTTGTGTTTGTGGCTAGAATTTATACTACCTATGTGGCCTGAAAAATCCAAATCAAAAATTTATCTCAAGCTGGTCTCTAGGCACCCGACAGAGCACATGTAAATCATTTCTAGTGCAATACTCTTTAAAGTCAGGTTTCAAAAAATTCTGTAGAAAAGCACCAAGGGCCGTAATCTGCTCACAACCAAAAAGCATAAATAAACAAGGTACCATATTATCATTATTAAGAGTCAGTTTTAAAAAGTCCTACAGAATCAGATCCACAAAGGCAGAAAATATGGGAATTATCAGAAACAGAATGTAAGTGTATTAACATATTTAAAGAAATCAAAGAAGGGTTGGACAGTATAGTTAAGGAAGAAGAGACCAATCATTAAACGTTTTAATACCAAGAGGTATTATAAAGACACAAACAGAAAACCTTATACTTATAAATATGCTTACTGAAATTAGAAATACAACGAATTTTTTTTTTTTTTTTTTTTTTGAGACAGAGTCTTGCTCTGTCACCCAGGTTGGAGTGCACTGGTGCGATCTCAGCTCGCTACAACCTCTGCCTTCTGAGTTCAAGCAATTCTCCTGCCTGAGCCTCCTGAGTTGCTGGGACTTAGAGGCATGCATTACCATGCCCAGCTAATTTTTGTATTTTTAGAAGAGACAGGGTTTCTCCATGTTGCCCAGGCTGCTCTCGAACTCCTGACCTCAAGTGATCCACCCACCTTGCCCTCTGAAAGTGCTGGGATTACAGGCCTGAGTCACCAGGCCTGGCCACAATGAATAAATTAAATAGCACATTAAATTCAGCTGATAAAGGAATAAAGGTACTGGGAGAGAAAGAAACATCTATCATGTAGCACAAAGTCAAAGTGTTAAAAAAGTATAAAAGAGAGGTCAATTTAATATGAATAGAACAAGAGAGCCAATAACACATTATTTCTTCCAAGAGGAAAAAATAAAGGAAATAATGGAAAGACAAAATTCAAAGATATAGTGGGCTAAGAATATTCCTGTAAAAGAGAGCAGCTCTCACATTCAGAACTCCTGGTGAAACCTGAACAAAATAAATAAAAACAAAGTTGCACCTGGAAATATCTTCATAAAACTACAAAACTCCAAAGAAAAAGAAAAAAGTATTAAACCATTATTTATGTCAAGGGAAATGCAAATTACAACTACTTTAAGATACTATTTCTCCTATATCAGATTAGCAAAATCCAAATGTTTGACAAAATACTTTGTTGAAGAGGCTGTGTGGAGACAGGAATTCTCAGATATTGCTGGAGAGGATGAAAAGTTATACGGCCTTCCACACCAAACCAAATTATGAATGCACGTGCTCATTGATCTAACAACCTTATTCCAAGAGACAGTCCTCAAAGACACACTTGCAAAAACATTAAAGATTTTACAGAAGGCTATTAATTAAAACAATTGTAACAAAAAAAAGGAGGAATTGAAATATCCCCTTATAGGAGACTAGTTAAATTAACTATGGTTCACAACATAATGGAATATTGTACAACTGTTTCAGAGAACGACGAGCATCCCTAACTGCTACTATACAGTGATCTCCAGGATGTTTTCTTAGAGAAAAAAGCAAAGTATAGAAAAGTGAATATTGTATGTTATCATTTATCTGATAATTTAAGAATAATTTTTTTTAAATATAAGGATGAACTGTAAGCCATGTATGTGGGCAGAAGGACGTTAGATTTCTCTAAATACTCCTTGTTTCGGAGATTTGACCTTGGCTCTGTGTATGCATTTTAAACAAATATCAAACAAAAATTAAATATAGAGGCAATTCTGAAAAGTTGGAAGCATTATTTGTAGATAGTATAATTAATAAAAAAAGTCCCAACATAGCCTACATAAGAGTTAATAGGAATGTTTAAGTTTGCCAGTTGTAAGATCGATAGACATGAGCAACAAACAGAAAAACAATGTTTAAAAAATGGTAATATTTATGGTAGCAACAAAATAATATAAGCCACCTAGAAATAAATCTAACCAAAGATGTACAAGACCTTTACAAACAAACTAGGAAACTTATTAAAAGGCCTTAAAGAAAACATAAATAAATGAAGAGGAGCATAATGTTCACAAGAAGAGTTATTATTATTATCATTACTATTATTGCTATTATTGAGACACAGTCTCACTCTGTCACCAAGGCTAGAGAGCAGTGGTGTGATCACAGCTCACTGCAGCCTCGACCTCCTGTGCTCAGATGACCCTCCCACCTCAGCCTCCTGAGTAGATGAGAATACAGGCACATGCCACCATACCTGGCTAATTTTTGGAGAGATAGGGTTTCGCCATGTTGCGTAGGCTAGAAAGAGTTATTATTGTAGAGTCAGTTTTTCCTAAATTGCTCCAAATATTTAAGCAATTCTAATTAAAATAACTATAGGGTGCTTTTTTTTTTTTTTTGGCTTTGGGTTTCTTTTTCTAAGACTTGATGAGATGATTTATAAACTTATGTAAAAGCATATAAAAGGCCAAGCCAAGAAAATGCAATTTGTCCTACCAGATAGCAAGACTGATTATACTGTAAAGAAAAAAAGAAAGAAAAAGGTGGACCATGTGGTATTGCAAGAGAGATGGACAAATAGACAACAAGAGCAGAACGTAGCACCCAGAAGTAGACATATACATATGGAAATCCAAAATATACCAGAGGCAAAACTGTGGCTCAGTAGAGAAAAAAGAAGTAAATGATACTGGAGCAAATGTTCATCCATATGGAAATATTTTAAATAGATCCCTTCCTCAAACCATACACAAAAATAATTTTTAGGTGAGTTGAAGACTTAAATGTGATGATCAAAACTGCAATATTTTCAGAAGATGATATAGGAAGATATATTTAAAACCTTGCAACAGAGAAAGATTCCCTAAGCCAGACACAACAAGCACAAACCATACAGCAAAGATTGAGGGACTCAACTATATTCAAATCAAGGTTTTTCTGTTCAGAAAAGGCATATAAAGACAAAAAAAGACACACAGACAAAGTAAAAAAGACAAGCCATAAACTGAAAGAAGGTAATTGCAAAACATGTAGTAATCAAATAGTTATTTTTCAGAATATATAAATATATGAGTCAATAAGAGAAGGTACACAATTAAAAAATAGCCAAAGGACACAAATGAAGAAAAGGAAACAGGAGTGACCAACATATACAAATCAAAATCACAGGAAAATAAAATTCCAAACTCATTATGTTGGCAAAAATTAGTTTGACAATACTACGTAGCAAAGACATGGAGCAACTACAATTCTTATACATTGCAAAAGGTGTTAGAAATGAATACAATTAGATTGAAAAGCAATTTTGCATTACCAAGTAAAGCTGTGTATAAGCGTACATGAAAGCCTGAGCAATTTCACTTTTAGTGATATCCCTAGAAAAACCCCAGAGCATATCTACCAGGTGATAGCCATCTACCCTACACAGATGGCATGTTTTGGCAGCATTGCTTATAAAAACATAGCGGTGTAAACATTCCAAATGTTTGTCAATGAAATAACATAAACAATGGAAGTGAATGACCTACAGCTTCATGCATTAGCATGAATGAATCTTAAAATCAAAATTCTGCAAAAATACATAAATAAGCCATAGTACAGTATGTACCACAGTATCTCATAAAGTGCAAAAGCAGGCAAAATGGAACATAGATAATTTTAAACTATAAAAAGGAAGGCAACAATTTATATAAATTTCAAGTTCATGGTTACCTTTGAGGTGGGGAGAGAGGAAAAGTGATAAGTAAGGAATGAACATACAAGAGGGCTTAAGGTGCTGGTAATCTATTTCTCAAGGCTGTTTTGGAATCATGAGTATCTACTCTTTTTCTTTAAACTGCATATATATATATTCATACATATATATATGCTGTTTTAAGTATAATATACACAATAGCAAATGATAAAAGTATGTGTTGGACAAATTAATGTCTTCAGCACATTGAACCATATGAATTACTAAGAAAAACTCTAAATTGACATTAGAAAAACATGAGAATAATAATAAGGTAGTATTTTTCATCTATAAAATTAAAAATTTTATTTTTTTAGGAAATTGCCTATGGTTGTAATAGAGGCAGGAGACAGTCAAATGCTGCCCAGGTCATTGTGCACAGGGGGCTTGACTAAACATGCCCACAGTGAGAAAAATCCCGTCCCTTAACACATCTACAGTAAGGAAAATAAATCAATGTGGAGTGGCTCAAACTAAGGACCAGCATGTGCACTGGAAGAATAGGGTGGATCCACCAGGAATGCACACCTTATGCAGTGGGGGCATCAGGCCTCTTCAGCTCACGTGTGGTGGCCTGGTATTCAGTTTTTGTAAAGTGGAACACCTGCATACAGGACCCCTCTTTTTGTTGAGAGCTTTCCTTTTGCTTAATAAATTCCTCCCTCCTCACCTTTCAATATGTCTGCGTGCCTAATTTTTCCTGGTTGTGAGACAAGAACCCAGATTTAGCTGAAGTAAGGAGCAAAAATTCCTGTATCACTGTGGTAACCCACATGGGGACATGAAGAAGGGTGAGTAAAATGCAGACCCAAAAATCTCGTTCCCTTTTGTTACTGAGTTTTCTCATCCTCAGATATTTTCTGAGGGTAGGGCAAACTGGCCCCCCTGCAAGGGGTTGGGAATGTCAGCCTCAGTTCAATCCAGTCTTTTCTATGGATTTTCCTTCTTTTGCAGGGGGACTGCAATAGCACCTATCTTTTCTCTTACAATGTTTGAGGCGTTCCAATCCCACCCCAGTGGCCACAGGTGTATGCACAAGATGGATGGGCAAACAGCTGCTCCCTGCACCCTCATCTTCACTCCCTGCTAGGGTGCATGACTGTGTCTGCTGCCTGTGTATGTGGCATCCAATGGCCATGCAGGACAGGACTGAGCCATAGCCACTGCCCGAGCCCCAGGGCAATCTCAGGGGACCAGGCCCTGCATGGCTGGCTGGCCAGTGTCCCCCACCATATGTCCACAGAGTCTTCCCCTCCCCCACCGAGGGGTCCAGCTTGGTCTGACAGCAATTGAAAGTTTCTCTGCATGTTGTAGAAACCTATTTGCATAAGAGTAAGAGATTCTTCCCCCAGGCATCTTCTGTGCCCGCACTTAAGCTGTTTTTTCTTTTCTCTATCTTGTCAGTAGTTAACACAGCCCTGCATTTAATCTGTTAGTTATTTTTTTTTTCTTTTCTCTACCAGGTCACAAGTTGGTGGGTTGGTGTGAAAGTAGTTGTGTTTTTTGCCATTACTTAGAATGGTGGGGACCATGATTGCTTTTGTACCAACTTTTTTTTTTTTTTTTTTTTTGAGACAGAGTCTCGCTCTGTCGCCAGGGCTGGAGTGCAGTGGCCGGATCTCAGCTCACTGCAAGCTCCGCCTCCCGGGTTTACGCCATTCTCCTGCCTCAGCCTCCCGAGTAGCTGGGACTACAGGCACCAGCCACCTCGCCCAGCTAGCTTTTTGTATTTTTTAGTAGAGACGGGGTTTCACCGTGTTAGCCAGGATGGTCTCGAACTCCTGACCTCGCGATCCGCCTGTCTCGGCCTCCCAAAGTGCTGGGATTACAGGCTTCAGCCACCGCACCCGGCCGCTTTTGTACCAACTTAATAGCACATCTCTGTGAGTAGTGGGAGCTTCTATAGCTATACCAGAGGTTTTTTCCTCTTGGAAGGCATCTTATTAGACCAGTACCCCAATTACAGGATACTCTTTTTCCCTCCCTTGTTTGAGAAGGACTCAATTCCACAGTTTCACCTTAGCATTCAGCTTAGGATAAGGAGGCAACAGCCAAGCTGTCAAGCGGCACCTGGAGCTCGATGAGTCTGTGCTCCCACACCAAGGCAGTTCTTTTGTCCCAAACTCAATTCCAAGCTTCGGATTGAAGCCTTAGGAAAGAAAACTGGATCTGATGGATCCACAGGCAGCTGACAACAGAATTTAAAAGACACATCACATGTGAATATGACTAATTCCTGTCTATTAAGCCAGGCCTCCCATTTGATGAATAAAGGCCATGCTAGTATCCATGGCATAAATGAGGTCTAGGGAATTTGAAGGCTACCGACAGCAGAGGAAAGGCAGTGTGTGAGGAAGTGTAGATATTCACACTCCCAGACCTCCTGTTAGCATGGGTGAAAGCCACAGTGACACCCATGGGCAGCACCCTGTCAAGGTCACCGGGACTTGGGGATATAAGGACAGAAGAAGGAAAGAGAACAGTTTTTCCTTCTCCCCCTCACATACCCAGGCTATTTACTAGGAAGAGAAAGGAAACAGATGCCTGGTACCCCTCTTTCTAGATGAGTAGCCATTCATCTTCAGTCTATCCCCATTTCAAATGCATCCTGAAACCCTGGAGATCCTCTGAGGAAAAAGAGGCTTCTTTTGTTCCTTTTTCCTCCTCTCTTTACTCTTCACAAATAGATAATTGTGTCTTTGCACTACAGGACACTCACCTCAGATGCATCCTCCAAACTGAGAAAAGTTAACGTCCCAAACCTTAACTGGCTTGGTTAGAACTGAGCTTGGGGGAAAGGAACCCAGAAGCCTGACATGCCAGCTAAAGGGTAAAAGCTTTTATTTGCCAGTTGGACTTTTGACCTCTCTTTCCCTCTGCAAACTGGTAAAAGGAATAAGAATCACTGTTTAAATTCTCTGTAAAGTTATGATTAGTGAAAAAGAATTTATGAAGTTGGTCTTAAGCTGTAGCCAACCTGGTGTCTTAATTGAGGCTTGTTGGTTTCAGCTGTAAGGTAACTTTTGGTAAAGTTCAAGAGCCAGAAATATTGGCCACTATACTGTGGCCAAAACTGGGTAATAAGTGATTTAAAAGGATTTTCTTAAAGAACACTCAACTTAATTAAAAGTGGACATCTAAGTTATAGGAACACTTAAAAGGCCTTTATGTTTTTCTCTTCTTGGATCTTGTTTTGCTGGAAAAAGGTTTCTTTCTCAGTCAACTGAATTACTCTTCTTCACCTTGTCTTGCCACTCTTAATGCATGCATGGGAGGCCCTAAGATAACTTCTGACACCCTGGGACTCTTTGGGAAAAACAGAAAAGGCAGCATGGATTTCATTTTGGCAAAAACCTCTGTTTTCCTCATGGAACCCTTGGAATTGGAGATGGATAAATCCCTCTCAAAATCTCTTTTTGTCTTCCAGCTATACCTGTTTATTAGGCCCAAAAATGGCATGTTTTCCTAGCCCTGCTCTTAAAGGGCCCCACCCAAAGGCCAATAATCCAATTAGAAGATTGGCAAATGAAAAAATGAAAAATCTTATAACTATTGGATTTTCTTCTGTTTGCCTGTGTAGCTATATATGTGTTGTGTGTGATGTCTATAAAAAAAAAGAGCTCTAATTAATTGGCTCAAAGGAAAATAAGTGCTTAGATCAAATATATTTTGAAGGAAAGATAAAAGGTATAATACCTTTTAGTTCATATGACTTTAATCTTTGACAAATAAAAACTGTCTTAAAGATTACAGGTAAAATGCAAATGTCATTAAAATATAAATAGGTGGTCTAAATTATGCAAGTCAGATCCTAGATTTGATAAATGTTTTAAGGTTGTAAACTGCTTCTTCAGCCTTCCAACTTGGTAAGGCCTGGGGACATATGGAATTAGCCACACCCTTAACTATGCTGGAAGGAATCAAACTTTATTGGCACCTAGTGCATAATTAAAACAATTTACCAGGCTTTCCACTAAAACTAAGAAGTGCTAAGAGTTACCATTATAACATGTAATTGAGACCACTGAAAATGGATTTCCATACAAGGTGTGTAAGAACAGTAAAATTTGTTTTTATTAAAATATTATAAGAAGGCACGCAAAGGGAAAATTTTTGCCTAGGGTTAAAGGATTGTTTTAAATTACATAAGATAAAACTAAACGTTTAAACAAGTTGTGCAGGGTTTCTAAAAATTAATCTTGCAAAAGAAATTCCATGTGTGAACATTTACTAAATTCCAAAGGGTATTATATGGGTTTTCTGTAAATTGAGCATTGAAATAAAAGCACAACAAGGTTATCTTAAGGCATAAATCTGCTCTTTAGCAGGATTTGTAAAGTGTTATAAAAGGTTTATAAGAATCTTACCTCATGGTCAAACTGGTTAGGATTGGATAGAATTGTCTGTAAGATTTCATTTAAAAACTTGAGTTGACATGAATAGCAAACCAAGGGTAAAATTTGACATTCTCTCCCTTTTACAAGATATTCATGTAATAGTAAAAGATAATGAAATATTTCTGTTTGCCTTGTAGATAAACTGCTAAGTGAAAGCAAGAGAAGACAGGAGACAAATTGTTTGGAAATCTAAGTCTTCCCTTTTAATGAGTAAAAGCTTTTGCCTTGTTTCAAAATTGTTGAGTCATCATTTTGGCAAAATAAATAACTTATGGTAATCTGAAATTCTATTTCATACCATCAAGTGTTTTAAACCTCAAACATATTTAACAGGCTTCCCAAAATCAAATTTCAGCTTCAAGCTTGTCTTTCCTGTCTGCTAGCTTTTGGATGCTACAGACGACCCCTACAGCATCCAGATGAAAGGTAAACAGAATTACCTGACATGTTTACGTACAGGGGATTGCCTAAATGGTATTTAATCTTATTCAAGTTATATTTTAGTGAATAATATTAAGTTCCAAACTTGTCTGAGATTTCTAAAATTCTAATGTCTAATTTTATGCTATTAATCAAAATGAAGTGTGTTATGTTAAATTATTGTAAACAACAGAGATAACCAAATTTTTTTGTCAATCATGTTTTAGACTGTAGTTACCCTGGGCATTTTGTTATTCACAGACAATTGGTGTCTCATTTTGATCCTCTTCAAAAGATGGTTTATAATCAGCTACAGAACTTTGTCAAGTGCTCTCAGATGCAGTTAGCTGATAACTTTGGAGACTGTGACATTGGAATAAAGAAAAAATGTACAGGACTCATGAAAAGCTGAAATGTTCATGAATATCAAGCAGAACAAGAGTTAACTGAACTAATAGAAAACTGAAGTAATCTTTTTTTAACTTTTGCTTAAAACATTGCTGGTCTCTGTTTTGTTTTTTCAGAGTCAAGGAAACTTTTATTTTGAGATATTTACAGTCTTTGATAATTGAGTAGGGAAGACTCCTGTGAACAAAATTTGGAGCATGTTTGTCTCTCTCTCTGCCTGATTCCTCTAGAATTTGGAATCTATCTGTGAGTATTCTTAACTTATGGCAATATGGTTGTTTGCATCAGTGCAATAAGAATCCACTTTTTTTGCAACAGGATGCAATTGGAGCAACTGGTTGTATTAGTTCATTTTCTTACTGCTGATAAAGATATACCCAAATTTATATTTAATTTATAAAGAAAGAGGTTTAACGGACTCACAGTTCATGTGGCTGGAGAGGCCTCACACTCACGGTGGAAGGTGAAAGGGACATCTTATACAGTGGCAGGCAAGAGAATGAGAACCAAATGAAAGGGGTTTCCCCTTATAAAACCATCAGATCTCATGACATTTATTCACTACCATGAGAACAGTGTAGGGGAAACTGCCTCCATGATTCAATTATCTCCCACTGGGTCCCTCCCATAACAGTTGGGAATTACAGGATTTACAATTTGAAATGAGATTTGGGTGAGGACACAGCGAAGCCATATCGCTAGTTGTTTTACCAAGGTTTTGACTGGAAAGGTGTGCTTTACTCTAAAGAATCAAGCTCGACTTGCAGAGTCAATAAAAGCCCCTTAGGAAAACTGGCCTCATACCTTGTCTACACAGCCCCTGTACAGAGTTCCTAACCGGTGATGAGTAAATAATGTCACTTTCTAACAGACCCAGGAACCCCACATTCTTGGGACCTCAAGAAGAGAGGAATTCACCCAACTCACAGGTGTTTGAGGACACAAACCCATGGCTGGACTCAACTTTACAAAGTCCTATGTGAGATTCCTTGTGCAACAAAGTTCCATCAGAGCCAATTTAAGAAGCTTATGTAAAAATACTTATCCTTGCTGCACTTTGTGCAAATAAGCAGGCCAAGTAAAAGACTAAGTTTATTTTGTAAACAACTTAGTCCTATCCTGATTTGTTTTCTTTTTTTTTTTTTTT
>NW_012116821.1:936033-1056319 GCF_000951035.1 Colobus angolensis palliatus | reverse complement strand
CTGGGAGTTGGAGACTGCAGCTGTTCCTATTCGGCCATCTTGCTCCAATCTTGTTTTCAATAAAAATGAGGACTGGAGAGAGAAATTATGTTTCAAAACTTCTCATACATTTGCCATTAAATTCTAGATTCATCAGTTGTTTTTAAGTTTTTCGCCTACATTTTAAACTAACCCTGCTTATTCCTGTGAACCAACTAGTGATCTCCAGCTGCCACTCAGAAGAAACAAAACAGGATGTGTAATATAAAAATCTTTATCAATATTCTAGTTCTGGGAAATTATCCTGCAAATCCTGCTAGGTGACAGGAATAAATAGGGTACCTATAACCTGGAGGTTTCCTTTTTGGGAAAATAAGACCAAGGGAGCCGACCAAAGTCAAGCTCCATGCACCCAAATCTTAGCATGCATAACTATAGCCACTAATTATCTGGATGTGCTGGCAGTCTCAAGATTTTTGAGCTGTCCATACCCACCATTTTTGTTTCACTTGCTACATATCTTCTAATAACACAGTTTGTCTCTTCTCACCTTCAGGCCCTCAAACTCCAAGTGATCATGCAACAGGAGCCTCAAACCATGGCCCCCTTTTACTGGGGACCCTTAGATAGGCCTCTGAGGGAGATCTGACTGCTGTTTGCTCAAAACAGTGCCTCCTGTCAGCAGGAAGCAGTTAAGATTCGTCATTGTCCTTATCCTTATTCTAATGGCAGTTAGATGTACTTTGTTAGAGGGGGGAGTGGTAGAGGGAGGAGACAGCCAAATGCCACCCAGGTCATTGTACACCAGGGGCTTGCCTAAACATCCCCACAGTGAAAAATTCTGTCCCTTAATACATACACAGTAAGGGAAATAGATCGATAAATCAATGCGGACTTGCTCAGACTAAGCGCCCACATGGACACTGGAAGAACAGGTTGGAACCACTAGGAATTTGCACCTTATGCAGGGGAGTTGGCTGGGCCTCTTCAGCTTGTGTATGGTGGCCTGGTATTCAATTTTTGTAAAGTGGAAAACCTGCATGCAAGACCTCTTTTTTGTTGAGAGCTTTCCTTTTGCTTAGTAAATTTCACTCACCTCACCTTTCAATGTGCCCATGTGCCTATTTTTTTTTCCTTTGGTACTGAGACTTGAACCTGGATTCAGCTGAATTAAGGAGCAAAAAATCCTGCATCAGTTGTTGGAGGGATTGTATAATAGCTACTCTTACCATTCATAACCAAATAAATTGGTACAAACTTTCTAAAAATAATGTATTTCTATAGTTTTATTCATTTACTTCTAGGACTATATATGTATAAAAATGTTTATTATAGGATCATTTATAATGTTTATAAGAGCAAAATATTGGAAACAATCTAAAATTCCAGTAATACAGAGAGGAAATAATAAATTATGACATAGCAATGTGATAGAATATTGAATAACATATAAAAATTGTGACTTAGTAGAATAAAGCAATGGGAACTTCTAATGATATATTAAATTTTAGAAGTCAGATACCAAATTGTTTTTACAATAAGATACAGCTTAAAAAATAACTCCTCAATAATTAAATGTGTTTGTGTATATATATTAAATTTACATGGAAAAAATGATAAAAGGAACTATCCTAAAACAATAATAGTAATCTCTGGGTGATTAGATCTTGGCTAATTTTATTACAGTTTGCTAAATGTTTCTGCAATTTCTCTTTTTCTACAAGAGTATGTACTATTTTATGATCAGAAAAAATAAATTCACTAAGTCTTAAAGGTTTATGAGTAATTCCAATGTGTAAAAGGCTTTGAAAAATGTGGTGAGGGATACAAATATGTCTCTGATTATCTCAAAAGTCCACTGGCTCAAGGAAAGAGTAAGGCTAGTTGAGAACATGCAGAGTGCCAAGTTAAACCTACCAGGTGCCACCATGGAAACCCTGGTAAGAGAGAAAGCCCTCATCTGGTTGAATAGGCTGAAGGAGGGATAGGAAGACTCTGCTTTGTAGAAATTTAAGCATGTGTGTGGATAAGTATGTATAAGTGGAGAAAACATATGCTTTAATCCATTCTGTGTTATGGACATCTAGGCCTGTGTGTGTGCATACATGCATGTAGGTGGGCTTTTATTTAAACAGAGAACGAAGTTTCCTGGAAAAAGTAAATAATTATACCAAAGTGTTCCCTTTCCATTATTTATGGGCCTTGTTTCATACATCTAGATTACCTACTTTTAAATTAATCTTTCATTCAGAAATCTGTATTTTTAAAAAATTGATAACCTAAACAAACCTTTCTTTTCCTTAAAAAAAACTGAACATTCTTCCTTAACAGCAATATGAGAATGATATTTAAAGTTACAAATATTGCAAGCAGTATTTCTTCGTGTTAACTATGAGAAGCATATATTAATTAAATGAGCTACCCAGTTCTTGATAACTTAAAGAAATGTAACGTATTTTTACAATTTATATTATAGGGAAAAATAACTCTGAGGTGACAAATATCCTTAGGTTGAAAATAGAATCTCCCTCTTGTAACTGATTAAAATGGAGCCATGTTTGTTTTTATGAATGTAGTGGAATAATAAATACATGGAAGACAGTCCCATAGTAGTGCTTGTTATACAAATGATAATATACATCAGTATATTGACTATCTACTGTAGTAGCCAAATTCCAATCAATGAACATTTATCTATCTGCTATATTGAGCAACATGTGCTAGACTCTGGGGCTGGGGAAAAGTTTGGGGTTAGGTGTTTTTGGTATAGGCATGGGGAAGGTCAGTTTCTGAGAAGGGGACTGATGTGCCAATGATTTCTTAAGGAAATGCTCCCAGGGCAGAGGGTGGGAAGCAGTGCAAATTTCAGGCCAAGTCTCAGAAAGGAATAGATTCAGCCTAATCCTCAGAGGTGCCCTGGAATGTAAAGGACTATCCCAACCTGAGACAAGGGTTCCTGTCAGTCAGCCACTGGCTAAAACCACCCCCTAGGGAAGGTAAACTCCCTGGCACTCTTTGAATTCTGTCTTTGGGATCCAGCTGCTATAATAGCTTGAGTCTATAGGAAGAAGAGGATTTGCAGGGGACCATTGAAGAAAAAAGGACACTGACCCGGACTCCAAGTGGCATTCCAACAGTGTCTGCTCCAGAAAGTATAGAGGAGAGAAGAGGAAAGAGACGAGCTCAGACACAGTCTTCACCCTCAGGTTGATTACAGCTAATGATGGGAGTGAGAGAAAGAGAAATAACTAAGACTGGAGGGTGGTGAGATGACCCCAGCTTGGGCAAAAGACTAAGGCTGTGCTCTGACCCCTGAGTTAGTGAGCTTCTCCCTGAAATGTTCTTTCTCTTCTGTCCATCAAGGACCACAGGATATTTACAGGTTAGTTTTGACCACCAAGAAGATACCTGGATGTGTAAGTACTTAATAGGCTGTAGAATTCTAGATAGCAAGTCATATTAATTACGATATTAGATGGAATAGAAGTCACATGCTCACTGAAAGCACATGCCATATGCTGTGTATGCTGTGAGAACCCAGAGGGTGGACAGTGGGAGCAGAATTCGAGTTGTTGTTGTTGTTGTTGTTTTGAAACAGGCTCTCACTCTGTCACTCAGACTGGAGTGCAGTGGTGCAATCACAGTTCACTACAGACTCGACATCCTAGGCTCAGACGATACTCTCACCTCAGCCTCCCAAGTAGTGGGGACCACAGGTGCATGCTACTAAACCTGGCTAATTTTTGTACTTTTATAGAAATGGGGTCCTGCTAGGTTGCCCAGGCTGGTCTTGAACTCCTGGGCTCAAAAGATTCACCTGCCTCAGCCTCCCAAAATGTTAGGATTACAGGCCTGCATCACTACTCCCAGCCTGGAGTTGGTTCTTAAAGGATGAATAACATGTTGAGAGCGAATTAAAGAGAAAAGAAGGAATTCCAAGTGATATGGTTTGGTTCTGTGTCCCCACCCAAATCTCATCTTGAATTGCAATCCCCACATGTCAAGGGCGGGAACTGTAATCCCCACATGTTCAGGTAGGGAAGTGATTGGATCATGGGGAGGTTTCCCACATGCTATTCTCATGATAGTGAGGGAGTTCTCGTATCTGATGGTTTTACAAGACAGTTTCCCTGCT
This sequence comes from Colobus angolensis palliatus, assembly GCF_000951035.1. Classification (NCBI taxonomy): domain Eukaryota; kingdom Metazoa; phylum Chordata; class Mammalia; order Primates; family Cercopithecidae; genus Colobus; species Colobus angolensis. The sequence continues at coordinate 1,052,205 of NW_012116821.1, read as the reverse complement.
CTTACTGGCTGTCTCTCACCTGCCACCGTGTAAGACATGCCTGCTTTCCTCTCTGCCATGATTGTGAGTTTCCTGAGGCCTCCCCAGTTATGCAGAACTGTGAGTCAATTAAACCTCTTTTCTTTATAAATGGCCCAGTCTTGGGTATTTCTTTATAGCAGTGTGAGAACAGACTAATACACCAAGCGAAGAGAACGTTATCAAAAAGACCCAGAGATATGAGGGCCCTGACTTTCCTTCAGTGCTCTCTTCTGCTTGGTGGGTCCTCTGTGGACATGACTATCCTCCTGCCTGTCACTTTTTGCTTCGTGTTCCTTTTCAAACTTGCTGAACTGGGTCCCACCTCAGGGCCTCTGCTTTTGCTCTTACCTCTGTCTTGAACACTCTTCTCCCTGGTCTTGGCATGGCTCCTTCCCATTTATCTTTCAGGTCTTTCCTCAAAAATCACTCCCCTGAGGGCTCCACCCAACAATGTAGCAAATGCCTGAGCAAAATTGAATCTGAAATCCAGCCACTGAGGACTGGATTAGGCCTGAAATTGGAAGCCTTTGTGGGGACACAATAATTACTATCTCAGTTTAAAGTCTACCCACATTTCCCCTCTGGCTAAGAGCTGAGAATTAGACCAGTTTCCAGGAAAATTAGGAATCTGGGTTTCTCCTGATAGCTTCCCTTTGTCTTTGTTTAGAGTAAAATCATGTTCTTTGTGATTTTTTCTATAAAATAATCTAAATGTAGTAAAGGCATTACTATTAAGCTTATTTTAAAATATTTGTACTTTTAAAAATAAAATATGACACCTTTCAAAGGAAACTATATTTAGTGTAACCAGGTATATTTTGAAATAAAATTTTAAATATAGTAGATATATAACACATACACTATTAATTAAGTTTTATGATGATTTTATGATCCCAAATGACAAGTATTACAGAAATATAAAGAATAGTATACATAAAATTTTTCAATTACAAAGTTATTTAATTATGGTAATAACTGACACTTGAATATTTGAATGATGAACATTTGAATAGTATCTTACAATGGGCCTTTTTTATTATTTAATCCCTGGTACAGCCCTGAAGGTAGTTATTAACATAAGGATACTGAAGTATAGAGCTCTCAGGTAAAGTGTCAAGGGTTGTACAGCTAGTATGTGCCTAAATCAGAACACAAACCCAGTCATTCAACTCCCCACCTGTACTTCTTAGGTCAGGTTATACCGTCTCATATAGAAATTACTTTTAAATACGTATTATATACATGTATATATATATGAATATATATATTTAGTTTTCTAGCAGCCTTATAGTTTATAACCTCAAACATATATAACCTCTGGCTTATAAGTTTATAAGCTCACACATAGAAGGCAAAGACCATAGCAAAATGTGAGAGAAAGTAATTCTCATTGTCTCATACTCTGTTGAATAGGGAATGCTTTGTTTGGTGGCATCCTTTATCATTGACCTTCTGACTCAACATTCTTCATTAGACCAGTCACGGACTTCAGACACAGGCCTTCTCAGCTTTTATCATGCACTGGTGGGGTATGCCTGATATCATAGCACTATTTGAGATTGTCATTTGTTTGCTCATTGACCATTTGCCTAGAATTTACAAGAACTGGCATGGGTTTCATCCCTAGTGATCCACTAGCAAAAATTTTGCTTCCTGTTCCTGTGACATTATGTTCTGCTGGCCTAGAAGTCTAAGGTTCCAGAGCGAGGAATGCTGCCACCAGGAGACACAACAAGGATTCCATTAAACTGGAAGTTAAGACTGCCACCTGTATGTACACCTTGGGCTCCTCCTACCTTTAAGTCAACAGCTAAGAAGGGAGTTACAGTGTCAGCTAGGGTGATTGACCCGGACTATCAAGATGAAATCAGTCTACTACTCCATAACGGAGGTAAGGAAGAGTATGCGTGAGATCCTAATACAAGAGATCCATTAGGGTATCTCTTAGTATTACCATGCCCTGTGATTAAGGTCAATGGGAAACTACAAAAGCCCAATCCAGGCAGGACTACAAACCACATGACCAGCTGCAGAAATGAGGACTGTAACTAGCATGAGTATTTCCTCCTCCCTTTGTTAAAAACATGTTTGTGCAGGTATACACTTGTACTAAGAAAATATCTTCATTTGATTTCCTTTTCCTTTACCATGTGACATAAGATTTACTGACTTCATATCAGCATTTAAGTATTGTTAACTTTATGTAATAGTATTTAGGTTGGAGATTGGTGTGCTTCCAGTTGTACAAAGGATAGTTGTATTATGTTAGGTGGAATTATGACCTTATTATTGTCTTTATTTGAAAATTGTCTATGATCTCAGGAGATGTGTATGGGTTCAAGTTGACAAAGGGTGGACTTGTCATGGTTAATACTGAGTGTCAACTCGATTGGATTGAAAGATACAAAGTATAGATCCTGGGTGTGTCTGTGAGGGTGTAGCCAAAGGAGATTAACATTTGAGTCAGTGGGCTGGGGAAGGCAGACTCACCCTTAATTTGGTGGGCACAATCTAATCAGCTGCCAGCGAATATAAAGCAGGCAGAAAAATGTGAAAAGGCTAGACTGGCCTAGCCTCCCAGCCTGCATCTTTCTCCCACACTGGATGCTTCCTGCACTCAAACATCGGACTCCAAGCTCTTCAGCTTTGAGACTTGGACTGGCTCTCCTTGCTCCTCAAGCTTGCAGACAGCATGTTGTGGGACCTTGTGATCATGTAAGTTAATAATTAATAAACTCCCCTTTATATATATATATAAAAGGGAGTGTGTGTATATATATATATACACACACACACACATATCCCATTACCTTGTATATATGTGTGTGTGTGTATATGTGTATATAGGAATCTGTGTATGTGTGTGTATATATATATCCTATTACTTCCGTCCCTCTAGGGAACCCTGACTAATACAGTGTCTCATGACTCTTGTTATCGCACACTATGGCTCTAACTCTGCCAAGTATTTGCATCTTGAGTATAGATAAAAGGTAAACGTCTCCTTCTTTTCCACCTTCAAATGCATACAAATCTCAAGGCAGGGGAGGGGATGGGTGAGCAAATTCAGGTAATTATTAGTTATTGATTACTTCCTCTATATCAGTGTATATTCACTGGTTCTTTTATCTACATTATCTCATTTTCATTCTTAAATAAACCCATGTGTTATCTATTTTACAGATAAAGAAATTGGTAACAAAAATCTGAACCTAGGCCTATCCAATGCCAATATTAATTATCTCTGCACTAGAGTACACCTGGACTTTAAGTTTAGAGTTCAAAGATTGCTGATTCGTCTCTTTCTCCATTCCTTGGTAAATATTAAGTACCAATGGTAAGTGATACCAGCACCAGAATCATAATAACTAGGAAGTGATATTGACCTCTGAGGATTAAAAAATACATCAGGAAAAAAATAAGTAGAGTCACCTTAAAGAAACAGACTGAATATCAGACCTGCAAAACTTACTTCAACATAATTAAATACAGGAACATATAAAAAATGTGTCAACCAAAAGGGGAAGTGTCTGCAATGTAAGTCTGGAAAAGAAGAGTGTGTTCTGTACATCTGAGTCCAATTCAGAGAAAGAGTTGCTTGGCCAAAAGCAAACATCTGGCATCATTCCAACCTCACTGGCAATAATGTTCCCATGTTGGAGATATATGTGCCAATCCAACTTAACCTTGTGCTATTAAACATTTGAATTCTGATTTATTGTTAACGTAGCAAACATTTGATTACAATTTAGCTTTTAAGTTGGTGTGTTTACACAAATGTGCTGGTAATGCCAGTGCAAGGATTTTAACACCCATGATAGTTATATTTCAAGTCGTGTGAGCTCTGTTAATATAGGTCTTATCTTAAAAGGTAGAATGCCTCTCAAGTTGTTGACAAAAATTAAATTTCTAAGCCTTGTGGGATGAAGGTGAGAACTAGCATAGGGTTGAACTGAGCAAGATTGTCTCCTCAAATACAGTCTTCTGGCAAACCTCAAGACCTGTTACGATGGTTAATTGTGTGTGTCCATTTGGCTAGGCTGTGATGCCCAGATACTTGGTCTAACAACAGTCAGTGTGGCTGGCTTAGATCTCTGGTCTCTCAGTCTGGCGCTCCTGTAATGATTTTCTCTGTTAATCAGTTATCTCCAGCCATATTTTTGTTGTTCCTCAGTAAACTGTTTGTTAATATTGACATTTTCACGTAGTAGGGTGTGCTAGCTAATCTGCTAATTGGATTGGATGATAACTTGAAGTGTTCTTCAAGTTTTATAGTAGTATTTTATAAAGGATTCAAGTAGGGTAGGTTTTTCTCTGACCCCTATTGAGATATCTATAGTTAGTTATACTTCCATAATGAGACTGCTATATTTTAAAAATTTCTACTTAAAAAAAATCAGATGTAGCTTTGTCTTCCTGAATATTTACTGCTTTGTTTATAACAGTTACCCCACTCCTGTGGAGTCTAGACTTATTGATTTCTGAGCATGACCCATGAGTCAAAACTAGATTTTGAAATAATTTAACTGGTCAGTAATAATTTGAAATAATTTAATTGGTTAGTAATACATTTATTTGAAAGGAAAGAGGAGAGAAAAATAGTGACTCTTGCCTAGAACCAGGATTTCACACTTAACTTGCCAAGTCCACATCCTAATCCCAATTGCTCATTTCAAAAACGAAAACATCGTGTGAGTCAACCAAACCCACTGTGGTGTGAGAGTCACTCAGCTTTATTGACATTCAGTGGCTATGAACAAGTGACCCTGGACTTTTTCTCCCTACTCTCATAAAATCTTTATCTACCAGCAATAGTGGGTTTAGTTTGAAGTCTGGTAATATGTGTGAGGAATTTGAGCCTTTGTTAATTTATTCATTCACTCATCAGACCTTTAGTAATTATGTCAGGCAGTCTATGTGAGTTGGATAAAAGCTAACCTCATAGAGCTACAATATTTTAGATGCTAGTGATGGAATTCTGTCTGAGAGATATAAAGAACTGAAGTTAAAATGTATACCTGCCAATGACTGACTTACATTTTCATGTGGATAGAGATTAAATTTCTAAAGAAGCATAGGAAATTCAGGATAGGCTTATTACTGACTTATCCTTAATTGTTTGAGACTATATGTCTTTGTTTTAGAAAAATATAGTCTCCTGCCTATGGTCAGTAAGGTCTGACCTAAATTTAATTCTCAATGGAAAATAGTCCCTTCCTTGCAAACTACCACCTTGTGCTCAGTGAACTTTTATGAGTAACTCATCATGTATCTAATTATTTGGGTATAACATTTACTATGTATTGGGTATAACATTTACTATGTATTGCTACACAGAAAGCACCATGTGACTATATTGCCTCCTCAAGAGAGCTTGCAATCAAAATCCCATTTGAATATACAGCCTAGGCCCCATTTGTATAGGAGGAAACAAAAAATTGACTAAACGCATTCCCAGAAGCCATCTCTGAGATACCATCTGATACAAGACAGTTCTTACAACCGAAGAATTCCCTAGTCATTTTCCTAGATTTAGCGGGGGCTGCTCCTACAGTTCACTTGTGTTTACAGGAGAGTTAACCTGAATTCACAATTTTCTCCATGTCTTCTGTAGACAGAGCACCAGGGCAAACTCAAGAGCTTTAGAGGTCAAGGCTTACCAATACAATAGGGGCTCATTAGAGCTGTATGAAAAATGTTGGCTTGCACAAGAATCTTCACTCAGGTCTAATTCTAATCTATATGTTTAACAGCTGCTGAATCCAGACTGCTGGAGCCTCTTTTTCCCAATACAGGAAAAATCAGCTTCTTGCCATACACATGTAAGTTGTTGGCAGTATTACAAGGAGGACATAGACAGGCTCTTTCACCAAGGAAATGAGAAGAGCTTCAGTCAAAAAACCTCCCTGGAGATGTTGCCATAAGTGACTCTTCTTATCCCTTAGGATAGAGACAGCTGGGTACAGACCTCCTTCCCTTAGATGAGTCCAGCTGACTTTTAGTGAGATGTGGTAATTAGTGGGGGGGGGAGCTGGAAGTCCCATTCCAAATATGAATAAGCCATATTAAAGTAACAAGTTATTTGGAAGACAAATATGAATACGAATAATGCATCTCTTCCAGAAAACATCTCTAGGGCAGTGCTTAGTAAAATAACATATTTCAAAGCCCACTAGTGAAGTTATTGAAATTTTTCAATGTATGCTGAACCAGTAATAGTATTTTCAATGCCGTATATGTAAAAGAGTGGCATCTTTATCAATATTCTATTTAACCATCAATTTCTGTATTAATGGCTATAAGAAGTCTCACTCCCACCCAACTTTACTGTTTCTTGGTGTTAAAAGGGGAATGAAATACGTGTACACACACCACTTCAGGTCATGTAAGTATTTCCATTTTATTTGGAATGCAATGGATAAATACCAAGGGAGCATATTTCTCTGTTTTTCATGTGTATGCTATGTTGTACCTAAGAGCCTTATTCCAAGTATAAATGGACAGGATTTTCCCTCACACCTGCCAAAGTCTTTTAATTCTATCTCTAAAATCGTGTTTTCATGGATGAAAAGGAAGTTTGTTACCTTTTACATTATTTATCTGAAAATAATTTAACCATGGAATTTCTGATGAGACCATCACAACATTTTTGCTTATGACTGTGCCAGGTAATATAAAAAAAGAATGACACAATGCAAGCTTCCAATCCAATAAAATTACAAAACTTCCTCTGAAAGCTTTGAGAGATAACCTTTTTCCAGATTCGCAAGATATTCTTTCAAGATAAGGGAGTTAACCTAAAAGGAAGATAATTTTAACTCAGTAATATTTATCTCAGTGGTACAAATCTTAGTGACAAGGAGACTCAGTAAATCTTAAAGTATAAGTCAACAAAACGGTGATTCGAATGAAGCCAGGGTGCAGAGTTTTAGCACTCCAGGCTATAAATTGTTGTCACTGGGACAATAGGGAAGGTCTCCAGGGCGGGACAGTCTTACTATGCCCTTGGAGATCACTAGAATGTTAACAAGATCTCTATTGTCCTGTTTTCAATGAATGTTCCAGTCTTTTGTGTATTGGGACCAGAAATCCCATGACATTTCTTGAAGGTTGCAGGGGAGGGAAAAGAGGGGATGTTGTGTGTGTGTTTGTGTTTGTGTTCATTCACTGCTGACTTTATTTAGACAGGTGACTGCAATGATCTCTAGAGGCTATAGGAATGTGTTGAAATTAAGGAGAACCTTCCCTCAAAGAATAAATGTTCTTGTATGTAAATTTAAAAAGAAATTAACTTCAAACATCAATAAAAAAATTTGAAATTTGAATAAAAATTGTCATCCCTTTTCCAAGTGCTTTTCCCCAAGTCAGTTTACAATTGCTTTTAGACACTGGGCTTCTCTCATCAGTGTCTGTTTAATGAGCTCCTTTTAGGTGATGGCACTGCTTCCTCTTCTCTTTCTTTGCCTCCTCCCTTCACATAACTACTTTTGCATTGTATTTTTTCTTAAAATATCTTCCTAACCCATTTCCCACTGTACATTTTGATGTTTGCCTTCTCATTCATTCAGTCTTATTTGCAGTATATGGATAGATCCCAAATGCTCCTTTGGAGGAAAAACGTCAGCTTCACAAACATTACAGCAACATTTGCTAGAGGTAGAAAAAATCACATTAAGTAAATGATTTGTTTTTCTAAGACCACCAGAGAGGGCACAAAAGAACCAGCGAGTAGGCAAGGGTAAGAGCAAAACTGCAAATTTATTTTTGGTCACCTAGCTTCAGGGAAGAAGGTGGGTAGGGAGAAGTCTGTCGGCCTCCGGCAAAGGAGGTCTGATCTAAAGTAAGGTCTGACCTAAATTTAATTCTCAATGGAAAATAGTCCCTTCCTTGCAAACTACCACCTTGTGCTCAGTGAACTTTTATGAGTAACTCATCATGTATCTAATTATTTGGGTATAACATTTACTATGTATTGCTACACAGAAAGGTCTGACCTAAAGTATGGATGTCCCCCGGTGGGGCTCTCAGGCAGGGTTCCTGATGCAGTCCCGACATCCCGACAGGAGTGGGGCTGGGAAGTCCGCGCTTGGCCTGTGTCCGGAGCAGCTTTTCTAGGAGTGGGAGGGCAATAGGCGGGGCACGGGCGTGTCCGGGGTCATTCCGCAGGTGCGATCAGGTAAATCTTGGTCTCTTCGGATTGACGTCACCTGGCACATGCCCGGTTGGTCTGCACCCTCCCTGGGCGCTGGCTACATTTTCGCGTGCACGGGAAAAGTTGGTGATGAAGAACCCGGAAGTGTGCCATCTTGCTTCCGTTTGTCCAAACAGTAAATATCTAGATAGGGGGAAACTGTAGTTTTTTAAAAATGTTGCTTTATGTTTAATATTTGCATTTGAATGTTCACAAGATCAGCAATGAGTTCATTCCAATTCTCTATTTTAGTCTATCTATTGCCTGATATAGATCAAGTAGGGGGTTAGAATGAGACATCAAACTGTTGGTATATGATGCTTTGAAAAACACTAGAACTTTCTCTACTGATTATAGACTTTGTAGTATAACATGAATTAGGAATGATGTGGGCTTATGTAAAATAGGAAGGCTGGATTTTTGGCCCTCTGGGAATTGGTAATCAAAAAGGAAATGCAGAGATTAAAAAAAAAAAAGATTTCAAAAAAGGGAAATAGTAGGTAAACTGGCAAATATTTTCTGTAAATATTCATAAAATGACTTATAATGAAATATTAAAACTTTTATATGAGTATTTTTTAAAGTAAGACTGATATGAATGTGTATGTGTGTGTGTGTGTGTGTGTGTGTGCATACATGAGTGAGTCAGCTTAGATTGTTGGTTATCTGAATTTATTTTATTTCATGGCCGATTGTACTGCAGTTACTTGAACACACTTTGAGTTTCACAATTTTGTAGGTGTGCTCTAGTGGAATAACCTTGCATCAAAGGGAATATCAATAAAGCCTGAGTCAATGGAGTAAAATATAGAGATTTTACTGTAAATTGAGAAGAAAGGAACATGAAGGCGAATTTGTAAAGTTTCTTTGAACTTCCTATGCATCTGAGAAGCAACAAAATATGTTATATACATAAAATGTCCAAACTTTGTCCCCTCTTCCTAAAATCCTCCCACTAGGTCACATTATTTTTGTAGGAGCTCAGTTGAGATTTGAAGGCCAAGCTATATATATGCTACATACACTAAAATCAATCTCAATCTATCTTAGAAAATTACACCATCACTATTGTATTATAAATGTCCGGTGTAACTCTCTTCTCATGGTTTGGCCAGTGTGTTCCTCAATTTAGCTATTGCTATTGCTCCATACATACAAACCAGCAAGCTTTAGATAGAGATGACAGATGCCAGCTGCCCTCTGTATATGTGTGAGTTATATTAGCCCTATAATTAAGGGCTGGTAATCTGGAATCAAATATATGCTGACCAACGTGTCTCTTCATCCCTCCCCCGAATTAGATGCTGCCATAGCCTTGCTACCACCTGACTTTAAAAGATTCCATCTTGTGAAATTCTGCCTTTCCTCCTCTATTGGCATACTTTGTTCACCTCTTTTCCTCTTTGATAGTTAGACATCATAATTTCCTAACAGATAACATTTACATACAGCAACAATAACATTAAAACATTTATGAGTAAATGAAGCAAAAGACCTTCATGATGAAAGTTGTGAGACTTTCTAGAAAGTCTACATAGGAAATATAAGGTAAAAGAGAAAAATGGGAAGAATAAATATTATAAAAGCTATCAATTTCCCAAGACTAGTCTGTAAATTAAATTAATCTCAATCAATACCCTAAGAAGGATATCATGAAAACTGATAAACTGATTCTAAAATTCATGTAATAGAATAAAAGGTAAAGAATATCCAGCAAAATTTTCAAGAAGAACAAAAATGGAAACCCTATTTTGTATCAAAATCTTCTACAAAATTACAGTAATTAAAACAGGGAGAAATTAGAAATAGACAAAACTTTCCAAAGGTACAGAAAACACATCATGGAAATATATAATTGAAATCTTAATATATGGCAGAGATGGCAATACAAATCAGTGGAGAAAGCATCATTTATTCAATAAATGTCAAGGGGCAGTTATCGTGCATACAGAAAAAGACAATAATTGATCTCTACCTCACACCATACACAGAAATTTATCCTGAAAGGATGAAGACCTAAGTATGCACTCAGTTTTTATTAAATACACAGTTTACTAAGAAAGACTTTTAATAAAAAATAAAGGTATAAAACATTTAGAACAACTTCATGGCATTAAGATAGGAAACAATTCCTCAAATATGACATGAAATAATATCTAATAAAGAAAAACTCATTAAATAGCACTCCATTGAAATAAAAAGTTTGAACTTATAAAAGACGACTCAAAAAAAAGAGAGTCATTTAGGAGGAAAGATATTTGTGATCAATTACCAAGGAAACCATTTGAGTATAGAAGATATAAAGAATACCTACAAATCAGTAAGAAAGATACAAAGAACCTATAGAAAAATTAGCAAAGGATATTACCACGCAATTCACACAGCAAGAAACCTTAGTGGAAATTATAAATATATGAGCAAAATTTAAAACGGCACCACCAAATGCTGATGAAAGTGTAGTACAGTGGGAACTGCTGGTTGGAGTGTAAACCGATAAAAGGTTTTGAAGAAAATTTAACACTATTGACTGAAGTTTAATTTGGAAATATTCTATTATCAAGCAATTTTATTTTTAAATAACCATTTTAGAGAATGTCCATATATCTGCATAAAAAACATATGAAAAGGTGGTCACATAATATGGAAAAACAAATTTAGAAATAACCTGTCTTAAAGTAAAAGATACAGAGATTTACTCAGAAAATTTGAGTGCTACAGAGCAGTTTAAGTGAGTAAACTAGATCTGTGAATATCAACATGTATCACAAATCTAAAAATATTGTTATTAAGTGAAAAATGCACAAAATGATGTTTACTATATGGCAAAATTTTGGAAATTAAAACCATGAAATATAGTACATATTGATACTTGTATTTATGTACTTAATATATGTATTTCATAAATGTATTTAAAAAGAAGTGGAATGAGATACATTTACCCTCTTAAGCAGGAGAAAAATGGAAGAAAACAGAGGCGAGTTCTAGCTTTACCTACTGTTTCATTTATTTTAAAAGTTAAAAATGAAATGAAGAGAATATGGCAAAACTTTGATATCTATTAGTATTTAATCTTTCCTGTAGGCATATAGGTAATCATATTATTGTTAGCTTTCTATACATGTAAACATTTCAAATTTTCCACACATTAAAAAGGAAAGCAAATAAAGATTATTAAAAACTTAGATATAAATGACAATGAGTATCTTACTTATCAGAATCCATGGGAATTCATTTCAGAGAAAAATGAAGTCTTAATGTATAAAATGGCTTAAAATGAATCTGACTGATAATAAGTGAAATAAGCATTCAACTCAAGATGATAGAAAATAGACACTAACTTAAGTTACAAGGTATTAAAATAATAATTTAAATTTAGAAAAATTAGATTAATTATAATAATAAAAGCAAAAAAGAATTACATGGAAAGGCAAAGAACAACAGATTTTACTAATAAAACCAAAAGTTTTATTTTAAAGTTAAAAACATATATATGAAAAGTCAATCCCTGGCAAATCGAAACAGGAAAAAAAGAATGAAGACCTGAGTTTAAAAAAAATAATAAAACATAAAACAGTGGAAGTGAGAAAAGAGATATAACAAAAGATATGGGGGTGATTTTCTTCCAATATAAAATTCAACTTTAAAAGTTGTAAAATAATAAAATTGGATCAAGAGAAAGATAATCCTCACATTCCAGAGCATGAAAACATGTACTACATGTTCCATAACCTCTAGAGAATGTATCACATAACTCCATTACCAAAACTTGCAGTTAGTCATCATACACTCATACACAAAAGTATAAAGCCAATCTCAGTAATACAGAAGCAAAATCCTAAGTAAAATATAAACAAAATATATTCAGCAATGTATTGAAATAAATTTTATATCATTTCCAGTACAATATATACCAGGACATGAGTGTAGAGATCATTTTCCTGTTCTGCTCTGCATGGGAAAGGAACTTAATCTGAATACCTCATGCCTTTGGTTTCCTTGAGCACTGGCTTCTGGTGAGGTTTAGCCAATGGGAGGTATTGCAGGAAACTGGAGGGCAGAAGTTGCAGAAAATATGTGGTTAGTTCTCCAACCTTACAATTCCTGGTGGCATCACCAGGAGTGGCTGTCCATCCTCAGAGGTCCCACCTCCTGCTGGTCTGGGTAAACTCCTCTCCAATGACTTAGTGACCTAAGGCTTCTGCTTGTCTCTCCAGCTCCAGGATGGTAGTGGTTCCTGCTATCACAATCTGTGGGTTAATTTAGCGTCCCCAGCCATCCCCTTTAGCCCTCCCAACACATCTGTAACTAGTTCCCTACATTAATTCCCACTTGATTGAACCGCCAGACAGGGTATCCATCTTCCTGACCCTACCATGACTGATACAAAAAGAATGGTTCAATCAAGTCATTTTTATTAGTATAATGCATTTGCTAACTGATTATGGGAGTAAATCATGATAATCTCACTGAAAGAGGCTGAAAATGCTTTGACAAAATCTAACACTTGCTTATAATGAAATAAAAATGAAACCCACTCCAAAATAAAGTCTAAAGAAGGGAAAAGAAGGCTAAAACTATAGATATTTTAAGATGATATCACTGCCCTGTGCAGTTGTACAAATTTACACTTTCACCAGCAATGAATGTAGAGGCCAAATCCTTAGTCTCAGCAATAGAACATACTATCAAATTTAGGTATTCAAATTACTCTAATACAAAAAGCAAAACACTTTAGCTTTATTTTTAGATCCCTACTATGATGAAAACATCTTGTCATATGTTAATAAAGCCTTTTTCTCAACTGTCTGCTTCTATATATTTTGCTTTTTTTATTGATTTATGAGAATTCTAAATATATGCTCTTTGTCTGTTACATAAGTTGAAAATATGTTTTCCCTGTTGGTCATTTCTCTTTTGACTTTACATATGCCCTGTTTACAGCATGCATAATATCATTATTTTTATTGAAGTTTATCAGTCCTTTACAGCATCTGAATTAAGAGTTATATTAGAGAGAGATTCTAGTTTCAAGAAATTATTCCATGTTTTCTTCTAGAACTTCCATAGTTTTATTTTCCACATCTAATTCATTCATTCATTTAAAATTTATCCTAGTAAGAACTATGAAATATTGAATCAATGTCATTTTTCCCCAGATGACCATTCAGTGGTCACAACACCGTAAGTTAAACAATCTGTCTGTACCCACTGGTTCATGAGGCCATTTTGTCCTAAGTCCTACATTCTTATGTATTTAGTGTTTATTTCCAGACTTTATTCTATTCCATTCTACTCCATTCTTTTTTTTGTTTTTTTTTTTTTGTTTTTTTGTTTTTTTTTGAGACAGAGTCTCGCTCTGTCGCCCAGGTTGGAGTGCAATGGCCGGATCTCAGCTCACTGCAAGCTCCACCTCCTGGGTTTACACCATTCTCCTGCCTCAGCCTCCCGAGTAGCTGGGACTACAGGCGCCCGCCACCTCGCCCGGCTAGCTTTTTGTATTCTTTAGTAGAGACAGGGTTTCACCGTGTTAGCCAGGATGGTCTCGATCTCCTGACCTCGTGATCCACCCGTTCTTATTTCTATTTTACATATTAGCTGCTGAGACATTATAATAGCTTTTATGATTTTGTACTGCTATTCAAATCTAGAATCAAATGTTACTGTGAAGAAATCTGAAGCCAGGGTGATACTTTCCTCTTGCAACCTGGTTGTACAGAGATTTCTTTTTTATTTTTCTTTAAAGACCAATAATTTTGTCAGGCTATGCCTCAGTGTTCACCATGCTGATGTTCCTTCTCTCAGCATGGGATACGACTTTTAAATATATTTGTAAATATTCTTTTATTTTTGAAAATATGTTTGAATTATATTTTTAAATACATTTCCCCTATTTTTTCTTACTTTTCTTTTTAGACTCCAATTATGTATATGCTGTACCACTTTTGCTTTATACTATATTGGAAGTTTCCCTCTAATCTTTTAAAAAATATTCATAATTTTTCATCCTATTTTGATCACTATTCTTGGTTCCACCCTTTAAATCTCTGTCTTTGCTTACTACAGTGTATGTTTTTCTTTGCACAATTTGCTATTTATTTTCTGCAGTTTTTATTGCACTTTTTTCCCCCTAAGTTCTGCCAGGGTGTTGCTTCAATTCTCCCTATTTTCTCATCATCTTTTATTTATGTTCTTGTATTTCTGTATGGTTCGCCTTCAGTCCATTTATTAGGATATTTTTATGGTAAATCTCAATCTTTTAATCAGAGGTAGGTTGTGCTGTCTTATCCTGCCTACTTTCCTTAGGCATCTTTAAATCAATTCTATGATAACTCCTTTTTCTAAATCTTGGCTCAGACTTATGCCAATATTTTCTTAGATCTGCTATGTCATCATGCTCCAAACTTTCTCCCCATGTATCTTCTGCTCTATCTCCTTGTGGTTCAGAAGCTTTTGTTGTGTGGCAGTGATATTGGCTTATTGCTTTACAGTAACGCCTCCTCTCACTAATAGGAAATACATATTTCTTGACTTTTTTGAGATCTGCCACCATTGTGTCAATCACATTTTACTTTTTCTAGTATGTCAGAAAGAGAGAAATTGGTGCTTAGAGCTGCTAAGCCCATACAGAAGGTTAGTCAGGACTGTGATGCCAGACTACATGGTTTGAATCCAAGCTCTGCCATTTATCAGCTGTGTGATCCTCAGCAAGTTACTAGTTCCCTCTCTGTCCCAGTGTTCTCCTTTGTAAAATGATGATAATAATAATACTATGTACCTCTTTGAGGTTTATGGTAGATTAGCAATTGTAGAAATATCATCCACTATTGCTAGTTTAATCAGAAATTGATTGATCAGTCACAAGTGTCACTTCCCTACAATAGGAACACACAATCACATATCTGCCATGGTCTGATGGAGGCACCGGATATTTTCCTACTCTCTGACTTTGAGTTTGCTCATTTCACTTGCTTTGGTGAATAAGACAATAGTGACATGACAGAGCAGAGACTTGGGATGTGACTTTACCCATTTGGGTTTTCTCTATTGAGCTTCTGCCATTTCCATGAGAATATACATCAGATAGCCAATAGTCTTCCAGCCTGAGCCTCCGAGTGAAGCATACCCAAAGGAAACTTACAGCATGGCATTAACCTAGCCAATGGGCAGACCTGCATCCTGAAGCCAACTCCTCCAGCCAGTTGAGAGGAAGAGAGAAAGTATGAGTTTTTATTATTTTAAGTCCTTACCCATAAAGATTGAGATAGATAATTTAGCATACCTCTCCTATTGCTAAAATTTTATGTGTTTTATGATAAAGTTTGAAGATCTATAATCCATTAAAAGACTGTTCATGTTTCAAAAGTCAGATTCATGATGAATTCGAAGTAATTTGAAAACTATTGTCAATTAGTTCTGATTTATATTTAGAGACAAAATTAATTCACTTTTATAATTCTGGAGACTAAAAAATGAATCATAAAGATAAATCAGAAGAAATCCTCTAAAGATAAAATTTAGGAGCTGAGGATGAAACCATCTGAAATATCTCTGAGTTCTTCATTCACCTTTTATAACCACAAAAAGTGTGGGGGGGGGCAGAGAGTCAGATTTCTGAAGGAATTGATAATACGAAGCAATGAATAACATTCTTAGAACTTCTCTCTGACAACTGCCTGGTTTGTCATCTATTTCCTTATCTCAACCTTTTGGATATTATAAAACTATACAAAAAAAATCTGTATCCTACAATGAAAGTTTAGATTTATTCAATTAACTGCCACATTTTATGTGTTGCATTGTTTAGAAAATGACAACTTTCCAGTTTAAGGAAACCGCAAAGAAGATGTCGAATCAGAAATTTTAGAATTTACAAATCTATAGTTTTGGAACTGAAACAACACTGTCCTCTTCAATTAACTGTACTATTACATGTATAAAACATAGATGAAGTTTTATACATGCACAGTGCAAGGAAGCCCATTGACACCCACATGGGCATTGTTAATTATCAATATTGTCAGCATGGAATAAAAAGAACAACAAGTTAAGAAGAACAAAAAATGACCTGTCATTTGCAGCAACATGGATGAAACTGGAGGCCATTATGTTAAGTGAAATAAGACAGGTACAGAAAGACAAATATCACATATTCTCACTCATATGTGGGAGTTAAAAAATTGGATCTCATGGAGTTAGAGAGTAGAATGATAGATACTGAGGCTGGGAAGGGAAGAGATGGGAATGAAAAGAAGTTGGTTAATGAGTCTAAAAATGCAGTTAGATGAAAGTTCTAATATTCAATAGTACAGTAGGGAAATTATAGTTAATAACAATTTATTGTATATTTTCAAATAGCTAGAAGAGAAGAATTGAAATGTTCTCTCTCCCCAACCAAAAAAAGGTTGATGTTTGAGGCAATAAATTTTCCAATTACCCTGATTTGATCATTATATATTGTGTACATGTATCAAAATATCACATGTACCCCAAAAATATGTACAATTATTATATATCAATCAAAACCAAAAGAGCAACGATTTGACAAAGCATCAAAACAGATAAGCATGTTTAAATTTTAGAAAGTTTATTGTAGTGTGAATATAGAATACTTAGGTGTCTGTATCTTGTTTGAAAAGAACAAAGTTACCAACCCTAGTTCGTAGTCTCCACAAAGTAGTGCCGCCTTGTAGCAATTTTGGAGCAATTTTATTTCATGTAGCAAAAAGCTTAGACATACTTGCTGAATTAGGATCAGATTCTGCCATCACACAGCAACACCAAAATCCACTGGTATCAAATAAAAGTTTCACATTTGGAACAATGGTGGTTCGAGACAATGCAGTGAGTATAATACGCTTCCTATAAAAAGCACGCAACCTCTTATTCTCTGTCAGCACTCACGGCTACACTAAAGGTTATGTTTGCTGCTGCTCTCTGTTGTCCTTAACCACTGACATTTTAAAAAGTGTAAACGCACTGTGCTGTGGGACTCCTTTGTAAAGGGGGCTTTATAAGTGTAAATGGTTGTTGGTACAACCTCTCTTTGACTTCTGACTATCACCTCCTGTTCCAAGTGGAACACGTTTTGCTGCCTTTGCAGAGTCCTTAGCAGTCCCCACATTTCCTTGGGGAGTCCATATTCCATCTGGCAAAACCATCATTGTAATTTGTCAAGGCAGGAAGAATTGTGCCCCAAAAGCGCATGTGCTAAAGAAACTGTATTGTCTGCCTGGCTTCTCTAGCATAACACATTCAAAAGCCTTAAATAAATGAATGATCAACTAGATGCAGACAATGGTTTTCGTGTAAATATGAGCTTATGCTGTAAGCATGTATTGCAGGAGGATCTGTTAGAATGGAAAATGGATGGGGCTTTTGCTATGCACGAGACGTGTTCCATGGAGTAACGTTAATGCAGATGCTAGAGCCTGTCTTAACTCTGGATAGAACTCTGCACTGATAAAACAAGAGTCAAGGAACTTGATTTGCATCATTAATTTGAACCTTTTCTTTGTAATAACTCCCTCAAAGGAGCAGCCAAAAAAGGTACCAGATTATGCTGCATAAACACTGCCCTGTACATACACACACAGTCGATAGAATCCAGCAAATTGGCTTCTTTCCAAAGAGATACATTGTTGATCCTTTTTGGAGTTGAAAATACAATGAATACCTGAGGACATTACATCTGAAGATGTCCCAGCTAGCAACCCTCTGCCACTAACATCACTGTACTGTCAACTTCGATGACAGATGAGCCCAGATGTTAGTCCTGGCTCTGCCACTTACAGAAACTCTGAGCCTTAGGCAAGCTACATGTCCTTTCCAAGTCTACATCCCCTCATCTATAAACTACTCCCTGCCTCATAGGACTGTAACACACATCAACACTTAGCACTTAGTGTGCTTGTAATAAATGTTAGTGATTGCTAGATTCATTGACACCCCTTGAAAGAATTGGAGGTCATTTACAATGAAAAGCAAATATGTAATAAGAAAAAAAATGCAAATCTTATCAAGCAGAAGGAATAAATAATTATACCAGAAATATAGTCAAAACATAGCTTTTGGCAGCCATAGGCAAAGTAAGGTAGGAGAAATAATTCAGTACTCCTATCCCTCCAGGATAGCACAGAGCATTGCACCAGCCCTGAGAGCCCTGCCACTGCCTCCACCTGGCTGTTCTCACTCCCATTCTGGCAGCTAGAGCAGCCTCATGGCACCTGTCATTAATACTTCTCCAGATATCAAAAAATAAACTGATCGCCCAGTATCAGATGTAGCACAAAGATGTCATTTGTTTTCTAAGAAAGTTTGAAAAAAAATACACCTTGGAATAAATGAAATGATATTAATTTTTTCCTTTGCACATATAGCCTTAAAAGAAAGGAAAACAGGGGCTGGGCACGGTGGTTCGTGCCTGTAATCCCAGCACTTTGGGAGGCCGAGGCAGGCGGATCACGAGGTCAGGAGATCAAGACCATCCTGGCTAACATGGTGAAACCCCGTCTCTAGTAAAAATACAAAAAATTAGCCAGGAGTAGTGGCAGGCACCTATAGTCCCAGCTACTCAGGAGGCTGAGGCAAGAGAATGGCGTGAACCCAGGAGGTAAAGGTTGCAGTGAGCCGAGATCATGCCACTGCACTCCAGCCTGGGCGACAGACCAAGATTCCGTCTCAAAAAAAAAAAGAAAAAGAAAAAAAGAAAGGAAAGCAGGAATTATTTCAGAAAAATTCCAGTGTAATTTTTATAGTAGAGCTGACATTCCCACCACAGCAATTCTCAGTCTCTGTGTAATGCTTCAAAACGAAAACTTTAGAGTCTCTTGCCTTTACCTCTAACTCCTTCTTTTAATTTAGTCATTGAATGAAGACCTGCAACTCCTGAGTTTGCGATTTTATAACTCTCCTCCAAGAATACAAAGAACTCTATTATATCTGTGTGACAAAGTCTTCTCTCTGCATGTATTGGATAGGCAGAAAGAGTTTATAGATGTCTGATGGATTCTAGAAGTAATCTTACTGCAAAAATTCTGCTCAGCAAATTTTTATATATTGCATGTGCCTCTATTTTCAGTGAACAAAATTTTCTGCCTGTCATTGAGTATTCATTTATATAAATCCATACAAAGATGATAGATTAACTAAATTAAATGGTCATGGAGGATAACAGATCAAAAGTTCATTTCATAAGACAGTCATATTAGACCATACCATGTGTAGTAAGTATAGCATAGATGGAAACAAATGATTAAGTTCCAAATTTAGAAATAATGTATTTCTTACTTCCCTCCCTGTATTAGTCTACTGACATAACAAAATATCATAGGTGGCTTAAATAGAAATGTATTTTCTCACAGTTCAGGAGTCTGGGAAGTGCAAGATCAAATTACTAGTCAGTTCAATTCCAGGTAAGGGCTCTCCTCCTAGCTTGTAGATAGCTACCTTCTTGCTGTGTTGTCATGTGGCAGGGGGAGAGAATTCTCTGGTGTCTCTTATAAGTACATTAATCTTACTGGGTCAGGGCCCCACCCTTATGATTTCATTTCAGCTTAATCACCTGCTTGGCCTTATCTCCAAACACGGCCACACTGGGGGTTCGAGCTGTTATGTATAGATTTTGAGGGGATGCAAACCAGTCCATAGCACTCCCAAAACAGATAATTATCTCATTGCATTTGATCCCTTTTCCCTCCTGGTATGTAAGTAAGTAAGCTGAATTACGAGCTGACCCAGGTGAAAAGTCAACATACGAAGAGAAAGTTGTAGCTCTCAGAGCCAGAAATCTCTCACGTGAAGGTCAAATGCCAGCCAGTCAATATCAGATGGTGCCCTAAATGGAATTCCTGGCTTAGGGTGTCCATCATACTTGTGGAAATCCATGGACACTCAAAATAAACATTTTAGTCAAGTTACAATGTGAAATGGAAGCTCAAGGCTCCTGAAAGAGACGTGGGAGTGGGGAATGGGGCAACAGTGTAGCCCTAAGAGATAAAATTGGTAGTGATCTGAATGGATCCCAAAGACTCTGGGCAATACCCTCAGCAGCTCGAATTGTGCACATTTCTCTATGTGAGGGCAGCTTAAAGGCACTGGATACAAGTAGGCAATCGGATTGCCATCATTTTCATTGTTAAAGTAAACTCCAGAATCAAACAGCAATTCTGTGGAATCATTCTTAAACCATCTTAGGTAAATAAGAAGATTATGTGTATTTAAAACAGAAGAAGTTGCCTGACTTTTCTGAGTGGAGAGTATATTTATATTTATATTTATATTTATGGGTAAAGTACATTGCCCTTTAAATAGCTGGGGCAAAATAAGTTCTGAACTGCATTAAATGTGAATAAAGTCTTCAAATAATCAGAATTGACAACAATAACAAAGCAAATGTATTTGAACAAAATACAATTTCTACAGCATCAACTGCATTTTGATAATGTAACATTTAACTTTCACCCAATTAGAAGAATCACGAGAGGGATTAATTTCTAAGAAAAATAAAATTTTTTTTAAATTATTTATTTCCCATCCCTTTAATTCACTCTTTGCTACCTTAATGGTTCAATAAGTGCATATTTATGGAAATAAATCCCTTTCAAAATTTCTGTTGAGTACATTTCTTCCTCATTTGTTTTTTTCCTTCAAGTTTTCTGTATTTATTTTTAATGTTGCTGTCTTCTATACAAATGTCGGTGGAGGAGTTGGATACTAAGACCATGCCTAAAATGTGTCAGTGCTGTCTATGAAAGTTAAAACTGCCAACTTTGGTGATTAATCAAATTTGCTCTAAATGGGATTAATTCGGGTGTAAGTATGAAGAAGATTGTCAGGGTGCATGTCCCTTTTCTCATCTGTCCCCGGGTCTTTTTCTCCCCCTTTGCTGAATTGAAAATGAAGCTGAGCTATAATCTTGCTTGGCAGATACTGGATCCTTCCTTTGATAAACATCTAAAATGCTAATGAATGTGGGCTGCAGTTCTGAAAGAGGGAGCATAGGATTTGACAAGAATCTGGAGGGTAAAAAAGAAGAACTTTCTGACTTAAAAGAATTCTTTTTGTTCACATTTGGTATTGTTTCCTGAAGAAAAAATATTGCTCCACAGAAAAACAGAAAAAATTCTGCTACATCAAAATGCGGAAGCATGAAAAACTGATGAGCTTTCAGATTGTCCTCTTTTGCATGCAAATCATATCAGAAGTTCTCATTAGCATAAATGCATGAGCAACTCTAAATGCTTTTAATTTCCAATCTCAGCCAGCAGAGGAGTAATTTGTCACTGTCAGGGTGAAAATCTAAAAAGAAAAAAGAAGAGAGAGAGAAGGACTCCATGCTAAATTGGAATCATATAAATTTTTGATTTGCTAATTGACTGATGTTGCAGTTCAATCAGCTGCCTTGAAGGTGTAAATAATTCAATGTACAGTCAGAAATAAAATCATAACGTGCCTCTACCAAAGGCATTTTAGTATTCAATGCAATGGGACATAACTGACCATGTCTTTTTTATGGATACCCTCTTTAGTCAAATTATAATTCTTCTGCAAGCAGCTATACTCATATAAACCAATAAAAACACCTCTCATATACCCCAAGTTCTGCAAGTAAGAGTCATTAGAACCCAGGAAACAGAACTCTGCAATCTTTAACTGTGAGCCTCCCAGCAGGTTACAACCGAGGTTTCATGATCCACTTTCTGATGGTAGCCCACTAATGCAATCATAAAAATAAACTACTGAAATAAAAATCTTATTCCTACTCCTGCTAACTTTCAATCTTTCCTTTCCTTTAATCTACTGCTTTAAATGTCATATGCAAAATGTATTTATCACAAAACTACCTCAAAAAGTCAGGCATGATATGAATATTTTAAAAGCTACTCCTTGTGGTTTATTTTTATCATATAGTTCTTTAATATTATTATCTTTACTTTAAAACATTTTAATTTGCATCATCCAAAAGTTAGTTTATAAATAATTTTAAAATATTGCTTAATTCAAAGTCAAGTAGAATAAATATGACTGAAGTCCCAACTTATTGGAACTCTATTTTATCTAGTAATTGGTATTTTATTTAGTAATCATTTTAAATAGGAAAATTGAAGAGTTATGCTAAAACCATGTTCAGGCACTTTCATTATGAAAAGTGAGCCTGATGCTCCAGTGAAAATAGCAGTGCCCTGTGAGAAATGCAAATCGATTAAATTCAAATAAATTCATTTGAACTGTTTTTCAGTTATACAATATAGACTCTACCTCTAATTAATGTATGCATCTAAAGAGCTATAAACAAAGCCACAACCTATTGGAAAACTGACCTGTACATACTGACATTTGTGCCTAGAAAGAAAAGAATACCAGACTAAGTTCTGTAAACTTAATTCAGCAATCAGTGTGTTAAAAAGAAAAACTTTAGACAAATTAAGTTTAGCAAAGTTTCTTTAAATAAAGAACAATTCAGGAATCAAGCAGCCCTCTGAACCAGGAGATGTTCAGAGAGCTCCATCCAGCAACACGGGCAGGGAGTATTTATAGACAGAAAAAGGAAGAGACATATGGAAACAACTTGATGTGCCCCATTTGAGCATGGTGTGATGAGGCCTTTGCCTTATGTGGACATGGTCCAATCAGCTGGCAGTCTGTGATTGGCTGAAGTTGGGCTGCTGTGATTGGCTGAGACTCAGCTATTTGTTACAATAATATACTCTGGTTGCAGTTTACATGCTAAGTTAGGTAGCGTCTCACTAGGTACAGAGGCAGATTTAGGCCAAATGTAATTTAATTGAACAAATGTATCATATTAAAAAAAGAAAGATGGCTTCCCTCCACCTAACCTGAGTTATCACAAGGCCACATGGTAGGTTCTGCCTTCAGTCCTGTCTCTAAAACCTTGCCCTCCAATAATTCTTCCATCATTCTAGGGTTGTTTGGAAGTCCTGGGTAGAGCAACGCCATATCACGTATGGCAAATACAATAAGTCTTGTGAAGTATGGGTAATGGGCTGGCTAATTTTTTTTTTTAATTTTATTTATTTATTTATTTTTTTTTTTATTTTTTTTTTTTTTTGAGACAGAGTCTGGCTCTGTCCCCAGGCTGGAGTGCAGTAGCCGGATCTCGGCTCACTGCAAGCTCCGCCTCCCGGATTTATGCTGTTCTCCTGCCTCAGCCTCCGGAGTAGCTGGGACTGCAGGCGCCCGCCACCTCACCCAGCTAGTTTTTTGTATTTTTTAGTAGAGATGGAGTTTCACCCTGTTAGCCAAGATGGTCTCGATCTCCTGACCTCGTGATCCGCCCGTCTCGGCCTCCCAAAGTGCTGATATTACAGGCTTGAGCCACCGCGCCCGGCCTGGGCTGGCTAATGTTTTAAACGTCCTTCCTCGTCATTGCCTCTGGGAAAGGTTAGTGCAGTAGAACAAAGAGAACAAAAGCATGCCATTGCTAGTTTTTGAATTTTCAGGGTCAAGTCTCAAGAACCTGAACTTCTGAGCAACAAAATTTTTAGCCCGTTACCTCATAAAATGTTTGTTAGAAACAATCGCTTCGAATGAATGCATGATCAATGAAAGCCAGTTTTTTCCTGCCCCAGACAAAAATAACCAGAAGTTAGAAAGGAAGAGATAAACAGAAGGAAAGTAAAAGCAAAGCAAGAGGTCAAATCTGAACATACAAACAATGGCTGGACTTATGTAAAGATAGAGCTTGGACCCACTCCTGCAGCAACCTGCCCAGGAAGGCAACCCGGTTTCTATTAGACACCCAGAGAGCCAGACTGCTATCTTTAAGAACAACCCAGGAAACGAAACAATAACTTCTCTAATAATCGACCCAAAATGGCCAGGCACTGGTTAATATAAATGACAATTTCACTCATTTTTGTCTCTACTTCCAACTCAGGACCCACCAGAGAAATCTAAACATGTCCCCTAAACCCATCCCACAGGCTGCCAGCTGCTGACACCTAGAGCTGTCCCTTTGCCCACTTTCAGAGCCCTCTGCCTACCTGGGAGCCTCTGCCAAAACACAATGACTGTGGCCAACCCACTTGCTGTAGCACGTTCTCAAAACATAGCCTTTGCCTTTCTCATGTGGTTTGTTTTCATCTACTTCCAGAAAAAGGAGCCAAAATGTACAAGGCAGAGCTCATCCCCTCCTTGGCAGGGTGCAGCTGAACCTCTGAGTCAGGCTGTGGGCTCCCAGAGCATGGAGAACTTCTGCCTTGATTTCTGCATGGCTCCTCCCAGAGGTATGCAGCCTTACTGGGACCCAGCCCAGAATGGGGGCAACAGAGTAACAGTATCAACATCAACAAGCATTTATTGAGTGCCTTTTATGCACCAGCATAAGAAGCCCTTGAAGGACTAAAAAATTCCACCCCCCACCCAGCAACTCCTCCCTCAGTTCAAGGACCCTTTCTGAGTATTTCCCAAACTAGCTGAGCTTCAGCTGAACCCTCTTTGCTAAAGCCCTGTAAAAACTCTATCCTCAGCCAGGTGTAGTGGCTCACACCTGTAATCCCAGCACTTTGGGAGGCCAAGGCTGGTGGATCACCTGAGGTCAGGAGTTCGAGACCAGCCTGACCAATATGGAGAAACCCCATCTCTACTAAAAATACAAAATTAGCCACGTGTGGTGGTGCATGCCTGTAATTTCAGCTACTTGGGAGGCTGAGGCAGGATAATTGCTTGAACCTGGGAAGTGGAGGTTGTGGTGAGCCAAGATTGAGCCATTGCACTCCAGCCTGGGCAACAAGAGTGAAACTCTGTTTAAAAACAAAAACAAAACCAAAACCCTCCATCCTCCTTCCCCATGGCAGAACATCCCTCCAGCGCCTCCTCCAGCTGTGGCATTCTGCATGAAGGTTCACTCTTTCTTGTGCCTCCACTGATTTTCTTCCCCACTGGTCTAAATGTTGCGCATATTTTATTATATTTAATTGTCATAACAACTCTATGAGGTGGGTCCTGTTATTATTCTCATTTTATAAAGGGGGAAATCCTGGCTTGAAAAATTTTCTTGGAGGTAATATACAGGACATAAGATACGCAGAGAGATACACTGACTATGTCAACATAAGGCCAAGTTTCTTAACCTGGTCACTGTTGACATTTTGGGTGGAGAATTCTTTGTTGCCGGGGAAGGGGAGCCAAGAACTAGAAAGGAAAAGAGGTTAATATTTCCTTTTTACATGCTTTTAAACTTTTGTTTTGGCTTCACATTTTAAAACCAGCATTTATTATTTTGTAATTTGAAAAAAACATCAGGGAAGGAAAATTTCACTGAAAAAGAAATATCACCTTTGTTTTCTCAGCAGCCATATCACATTACTGGTTTATACTGAGCTCATGATTAATTAAACTTTACAAGCCTTCTTTTACGTAAATCATTTTGTCTCCTCCAACCCGTACTCATAAAATTGATTTTTCCAACAAAATTCAGAGTCTTATATCTAATCTGTGATAAATTTCACATTCTTTGTTTTGGCCTTTCATTGTAAACTGGCAATTGCTTTCTTTAATTTTGACTCTTTCATCCAATTTACAGGCTATCTCTTCCAGTTATTTATCATCTGAAATTTAGGTCACTGCATTTCAATGCCAAAGTAGTGCTGCCAGGGAGGACAGAACTCTGGAGCCCTGAGTTACCTCACTAGAGACCTCCTTCCAGGAAGTGGTAACACATTGATAAACATTATTTTAAATTGTGCGGCCAGCCAACTGTCACTGGGCCTAATTATGTCATGTGTGGGGTCCCAACACCACTGTGACTGGTACCCTCTGGGGCTGTACACACTTTACATGGCCATAGGTGGTAGCCCTGATCACCCAGCTCACAATCCTCCAAGTATGTCTCACTGGAATGAGTAAGAGTCAAAAGGCCATTCCACCCTGAGACTCTAGAATCAAATATGGGAGAATGAGGGGCTGCATAATTGGGACCTCTTCCTTCGTCATCAACAACACCCATGCATGAAATATAGGCCTCTCTTTCACTGTTAGGTGTCTGGTACTAAGAACATTAAATTGGATCTGTATATGCAAGTAAAACAGTTAAAATTTGGAAAAACAGGAGTTGTTCTATATGACCCCATTTTTGAAAATCAAGTTGTTATCATCCCCAGTCTTCTGGAACCTCTTCCATCTACCATGGTGTCTCAGAAACTGCCAACAGTGGATGTGTGATCACATAGGCAGATGCCCTCAATAGCACCCAGTGTGATTTTGGGCCCTTGAACAAGCATTTTCTTCTACCAGAAGCGTTCTTCTCCAACTCTACCGTTTACTTCCTACCTTGTAGAATCCTACCCATTCTTCAGGATTCTGAGAAGTCTGCGAGCTCAAATATTCCCTTCTCCACACTAGATTAGGCCTCCGTTGAATCCTACACATGGCCCTAACATGGAATACTAGGCATATGAAGTATCCCAGAGAACTTCATTTGCTTTTTTCCTTTCCTGACTCCTCCACTAGAGGATGAAATCGTCGAATGTGGGAGCTGAGAATGACTGTTTCTTCCTTGTTCAGCACAGTCTATGGCCCATGGTAAACACTCAGTTCATGCTGGATGGATGAATGCATGAACAAACAGATGACACTGACTTTTGAATTCATTCAAAACGGGGGCTTTATGACTCCTTCACCTCCTTGGGCTTCCATGTCTTTAAACATATTTGTTCTAAAATATCTTTCCCATTGGAACACAATTTTCCCTGAGGAGTAGGATTAGCAGAATTGAAGCTGAAGAGCTGTGCTCTTTCTATCATCTGCTAGCGTGACATCATCTGCTCCCCGCAGAGGGCCTCTCTTCTTTGTTTCTTTCTTGCTCCAAATACAACTTCAAAGAATCTTTTTGTTGCCATTGCCATTTTTTGCAAGCCTCAGCTCACTCTCGGTGTCACCCTCCAGAAATCACTTTTATAAATTTGAACATTTATCTTTATGTTCAACTACTCTCATGTCTTGCACATGCCATTTTCCAACAAGACCTCAATAGTGAAATGAGAAAATATGATTTGATTTCATTTTATCTTATTTTATTTTAGTTTTGAAAATATAGGGAATATATGGAGTTTCTTGTTTGATTAATAATACAGAGAGATACCTCTTTGTTCTCCATACACACAACATTAACCTAATCAAATAAAACCTTGAATATCTAACACCATGAGAAATTGGCAAAGTTTTTTGTTATAATAAAGGTTCATTCGGAGGGTTCTTTTACTTCAGTATCTCTAAACTTTTAAAATATTTTAAATATTAAAACTAAAATAACACTTAGAACTATTAAAGTTCACTCATCACCTTGATTTCACAAATGTCTACATATATTTTACGTGCCCTTCCCTATAAATAGAATTTAACCAACGTAATGTGGCTTTGTGCCATGTAAACTTAGTGCAATGCCCTGAATTCTCTTCTCTTTATGTTTGTGGGTAAAGAATGACCATAAAAGAAATGCCTGTGAGATTTGGAAGGCAGAGATAAGCAGTAGCCATTATGTTCCAAAGGCTGATGAAGGCCACCGGCACTGTTGCATTTCATGCACATTGCTGGAGACCTCTAGCCCACCTCATTGGCAGGAGTCAGCAGTGGAGTCGTTCAGCTCCTTGAGCACCTGCTGCATCTCTAGTCTGGGGCAAGGTACTCTGTGCCACCTCTTCACAAAGACCACCCATTTCTTCTGCAGATCACCTTTGTTGTAGAGGTTGGGAGCACTGAGAAACAAGAACAGGCTGCAGTTTGTCCTCAGGGATTCCAGAATGTTCCTGAAGGTTCTGACTTCCTCTCACTCACTCCCACTTCATGTGCAGCTTTCTTTCCTGACTGCCACACCTGCTAAGCTATAGCAAGCTCGGGCCCTTCGCCAGACACCTAGGCAACTGTCTTCCATAGACTTTTCCAACAGATCCCTATTCCCTATCATTCATAGTGGTTCTTCTTTCCCGTTGAACTCTGATACAATGTATTTACAAGGTTACTTTTTCATAGATGTTATTGCCCTCTGAAATATAGCAATACATACCTGTGAGCACACTGCCCATATGCCTTCATCCCATCTCAGAGCTAACCTGCGTTTGGTTCTTGTATATGCCATGGCTCCATGCATCACCTTTTCAGAATGATTTCTTTGGTTATGGGGGAATGTTCAGTTCCTGTCTGGGAAAAGGTAGAATTGTTAGGAACTTAGCACTGCAGGAATGATCCTCAGACAATTAGGGATAGCAATCAGTGGATAAACACTCAAACTTCCTCACCCCATTTGAGGACAATTCTGAATGGGGTTTCACACAGTTTTTATGAGGGTCCTTATGTGGCTTGAGCCCCTGTTGCCCGCTGCAATGATCTCCTTAAAACACATTTCGTTGTCCGTCTTCCTATCCCTACCTTCCTTCTCCACTATCACGGGGCATTTTTTGAGAACACTTCCCGAACTACTTACACCCAAATCCTTCTTCAAGGATCCGCTTTTGGTAAAATTCAAACTAATAGAAACTTTTTATATTCTTCTTTTAAAAACATCATTCCCTTGTGAAATGAAGAAAGATAATAGCCATCTTACCATGTTTTGAGGTCATCATTTTATTATAGCTCTTTGTAGAAAATTTAATACAAGATTCCCAACATTTTCTAAAGACCTAATTTTTATTTCTTCTAAGGTTCATAGTCTATGTATTGCTCTCTTGTGCTGACTCTGGAGTTTTAAGGAGTAAAGATATAGGCACCACACCTTCTTCCAGGTATGGAATGGTCAAACCAAAACTACCAGCTGAAAACCAGTACTTGACAAGGTGGTGAAAGGCATTTGAAAAATGAAGCATGTGGCCGTGTCCAGATCTCTTGTCACATCATAACCAAATTTGTGGAAGAGCTGAGTAGATAAAATCAGTCTGAATTTTTTATTTCCCCATGATACAACTTATACAATGCTTTATAAATACATTTGCTTGCCTTTCTTACAGTTTTTCTAAAAAAGAGTTTCTGTGTATCACAGACATTTATATAGTTTCCATAGAGCTAAGTTCGTGCTGTTCCAAATATATAATAAAAGTCAGAATTATTTCAACTAGTTCTTTCAAATAAAAAATATTACCAGGAAAACTATCACCATGCAGAAGTCCAAGGTGAAGGTTGGGTTTGAGAGGAATACTTAAGACGAACAAAGATACAAGCTTAAATGATCATAAGAAATAAAAACCTTATTTTCTTCCTTGTTTCTCTTTTTAAATGAGTGATAATCCTACCAACTGTATTAAGTTACTAGAGGGTGACAGAGAGGGAAGCAGCTACAACAGGGGCTAAAGATTCAGAAAATATGGGTGGGACAGGTCAGTGAGGCCAGTACTAAAGCTCTTCTGCCTGGGAGTTCACATGACATTATGGCCCCAATGAGATAAGGACTCTATAAAGAGTCAATGCTCCAAATACCCGAAAGATTGACATCATCATTCAATAACCCAGCATATTCCAAATGTTTGCCTCGTAAGTAGAAGGAAGTTATTTTTTGTATTTCCATTCCAGCAGAGTCAATTAGGAAACTTGGATTTGAAAACAGAACTTGACAAACAAACACTGTAAGTATGCTTATTTATTTTGATTTAAAAAAAAGTGATTGTAAAAGTTTAGTTCTGTTTCCCAAGACAGAAATTCCCCTGTGGGTGAATAATTCCACAGGAAAGCTCAAAATAGATACACTTTAATTATTGGAGGGATATGTGCCACATTAGTTACCCACAAAAATTAGAGGAAGCAAACATAGGTTAAAATTGATGGCCAACAGTCATCCAAATGTAAGTAGATTAAAGCAACAAAAATCTTTTTCCCCTTTGGCTAACCAAAACAGCTGTTTCATATGCTTCTGGCTTCTTTTCATCAAAGGCTATTACCTCCTTCTCCTCCATGAAATACAGTAATACTTGCTAACCACAATAATAGGAATAATATAAATGTTGTAATGAGTATGATTTTGAGTGCCTCGCTGGGAATCATTTGAATGTAGAAAAAGAGTTTTGATAATAAGAGAATTTCAACTTTATTATATTATATTGTTCAGTATTAGAAATAATCAGATTCTCTCTTTTCCAAAGGCCTTAGAGTCTTAACTCAACAGCCCATTATAATCATGTACATCAAAAATATTTTCTTTGATTTGGAGAGTGAAATTTGTTTTGCAAATCAAAAAAGAGCTTCCAATACAGCTAGAACATGGTGAATGGAGAAAAATTATTTGGGGAATGCACCTTGTAGTTGCTCCAGTTTTAATTTGTAATATCCATTTACTATTTTCACAGTTTTGTTTCTAATGAAAGTTTTATGCTCTGCAGAAATTCAGTGCAATGAGGCAGGACTAGTATTGTTTTTTGTTGTGCATTTACAATCCAATCTTTTCTTTTTTATTTATGCTAAGCTATTGTTTTAGATGATTCTTAGTTTTTGTACAATACTATGGCTCACTCCTGAAAAAAAAGTATGCAAATATTTTTATTTTGTGAAAAATGGAAGGTAAAATCATGCATTATACTGCTAAAAAAATTATTAGCTCTTGCCGAAAGCAAAATAGCTGATCTTTTGCCATGCTGTTGTATATGGTTACTAATTTCCTATTAAGCATTTTTCTGTGATAAACAGACTGGTCCTTCACAATGCCAAAAGACAGATGATGCTTTAATAACTCGGCAAGGCTTCTTCTATTTCTCAAAAGGGTCTTTTCAAGGAAATCACATCTATGGCTTTTTCAG
Source organism: Colobus angolensis palliatus (assembly GCF_000951035.1). NCBI lineage: Eukaryota > Metazoa > Chordata > Mammalia > Primates > Cercopithecidae > Colobus > Colobus angolensis. The sequence goes on along the minus strand of NW_012116821.1, from coordinate 1,021,260 downwards.
AAATGCCAGGGATATAACCATGCCTCAGGCAGATTTAATTGTAACATTAATTAAATGATCCCCTCATTCACTACTTAATAATAGACTCATACAATGATAGGGTTGAAAGAGGCCTTGAGAGGTCAACGGAGTCAGCACCTACATCCTCTGCAGGGACCACAGATAAACTATTCTAGATCCACGAAAAATGATCTTATGTTCAAATCTTAGCATGGAGATTGCATCTACATCCACTTTTCGTGATGTAATTCATGAATTGTCATGCTGCTAATAAAAACATACCTGAGACTGGGTAATTTATAAAGGAAAGAAGTTTAATTGACTCACAGTTCAGCATAGCTGGAGAGGCCTCAGGAAACTTACAATCATGGCAGAAGGGGAAGCAAACACGTCCTTCTTCACATGGTGGCAAGAAGGAGAAGTGCTGAGCAAAAGGAGGAAAAGCCCCTTATAAAACCATCAGATCTCATGAAAACTCACTCACTATTATGAGAACAGCAGCAAGGGGATCATTGTCCCCGTGATTCAATTACTTCCCACTGGGTCCCTCCCAAGATACATACAGATTATGGCAACTACAATTCAAGATAAGACTTGGGTGGGACACAGACAAACCAAGTCAGGAATAAGCAACACAGAACATGAGAAAATTCTTCCAGTAAACTCTTTAGTGGCCATTTTCAGAGTAACTTGAGAGCATCTCGTGTCCAAACTGTAGGTCAGCTCCTGTTGTTTAGTTTCTCTCATAAACTGTTCTCTGTCCGGGTTAAATATGCCCACTGCTTTCAACTTATAAGCAGTAGTTATATTTTTCTTACTTCTTAGTTGGCATTAGTTACTCTAAATGTTCTTAAAATTTTCCATATTTTGCTTTATTTCTGAAATTTACATATGAAAAATGTACAGATATGACCAATGTAGAGTGACAAAATCACCCCTGACAAAACTCACCAAATTATGCAGCAGAAGAGGTTTGCTTTAATGGTCCATTCTGTCAACTACCAACAGCCTGGGAGTTAGCTCTACTTACCAATCCCATTCTTAATTTGTTTTAATTGCATACATTTATCAGTATGCAATGTGATAAATATATGCAATTTATATAAATATATATTTATATTTTATTAAATAAATATATAAGTATATGATAATAATTGCATTTATCAGTATACGTGCTTTATAATTTCACTGTGAGTTATGTATTAGAATCTGATGAATTTATTCATGCACAAACAAGTAAATGTACCTAATTCTAAGTAGAACTTCAAGAACTTGGTTCATATTCTGTTGTTTCCATTGATGGTGATCATGATAATAGTAATAAAGTGAATGTATTTATACTGACTTTTATTTGCATCAGTAATTACTTTATTCCCATAAAAATCAAAGCATTACATTACATCACAGCTATCCCCCTAAATCCTTGTATTATGCTTGGAAAATGTCAAACTGGAGGTAACCTGGCACATTCAAGGAAGAATAAAAATGGTGTGGCTGAAGGGTAAGAAGAAACAAGGGAGATTATAGGAGACTGTGAGAGAAGAAAGGCAGCCAAACAGTGTAAGTCCCTTTAGGACAATGCAAGGACTTTGACTTTTACTCCAAGTAAGATAGGAAACCATTGGAGGTATTTGAGTGAAGAATGACATGATTAAAAACAGAACATTCTTGCTGCTATTTTTAGAATATACAATGAACAAAAATGGAAGCAAGATAAATTAGGAGGTTATTGCAAATAAACAGGTAAGAGATAGTGCTGGCTTGGACCAGAGTATCAACATTGGGGGTGTTGAAAATGTCATATTTCTTTTAATATAGTATGAAGATAAAGCAAAGAGGATTTCATGATGGGCTAGATATGAGGTGTGAGAGTAAGTCAAAAGAGGACACTGAGTTTGGGGCTAATGGAATTGGAAGCATTAAATTATGACAATTAAAATGAGTAAGACTGTGAAGGAACACATCTGGCAGAAAGATGAGGGTTTTTTCCTTGCGTGTTATGTTTGAGATACTTTCTGAAATTCAAGTTTAGTAGTTGATTGGAAATGTGAGTCCAGAATTCAGAGGAGTGTACAGGCCAGGATTTGGTACTTAATGCCACAAGATATGATGAGATGGTTAATAGAGTCAGTATAATTAGAGGCACAAAAAGTAGGCACAGCATTCCAAGGATAGGGAGATGAAAATGACAGAAAATTAAGAAGAAATTACTGGGGAGGCAGGGAGATAAACCAAGGAAGTTAACTCTCCAGGAGACAAATTAAATTTTTTTTCAGGGAGAAGGAATTGATCACCTCTGTCAAATGCTGCTAAGAGGTTGAGTAATTTGATACTGAGAATTAACCATTAGACTTAATAACATGGAAGTCATTGGTGATCTTGACAAGAACAAGTTCCATGATTTGGTGGAAGTGAAGACCTGATGAGAGAGAGTTCTAGAAAGAATAAAAGGAGAGGAATTGAAAATACTACATAGACTCTTTTAAGTTTCTAATAATGGAGAGAAAAGATATGGAATGGCAACTAGAAAAAAATATAGAATCAATAAGATTTTTATTTTTTAATGAGAGATACTATAACACATAAGTGAGATTAATCTAGAAGAAAGGGGAAAATACAATTATCCAGGAGAGAGAGATAGAGAGATAATGAATTGCTGGAGCTATTAATGAACTAATGTAGTATTTGAGTTAGATCTCAAGAAAAAGACAACATCTACATAGCCAAAGATATAGTGAGGGAATTCTATTTAAAATCAACAAACCATGGACAGATGCATACAAAAGACATATACAAGGCATACGTGGTTCAACTAAGATGAGATTGTAGGAATAGAAGTTCAGAAAGTAAATTACAGATGTGGATGGCTGAAAATTTAAAATTTTCTTTTCAGAAATAAAATTCTCAGGAAAAATCCTAATGGTGGAGTGAGTTAAGTAGGAAGTTACTAAAACTTCATAGGTTGTATTTAAAATATATAATGAGAGTTTCAACAAATGAACAAAAATTGATAATTTGAACATTATTTTATGCTATCCTCACACCTTGTGAACTTGGCAGAGACATGATCACTATTCCTATCTTAAGGATAAAACATTCGCAGCTTATAAATATTTACTGACTTACCCAAGACCACAAAACAAGATAAATAGTAAGATCTTATCTAGAAGACTATAATCCATATTTAAATTCAGAATTCTGATTCATTTTCAATTTTTTTTTTATTATCACTATCTAAAGTGTTCTTTTGAAAAGCACCTCAATTTAGAAATTCAGCTTCTGATACGGTAGAATCCCTACAAAACAATCTTCCTGCTGAAAACAACTATAAGTGCTGTACAAAATACAGTAGACAATTGTCTGAGGATTCTGAAATGTAAAGAAAAGCAGGTAACCAGCATGAGAGCGGGCTTCCCATTTTTTCTTTTCTTCTGTGAAAAAAAGCAGTGTCATAAAGCAATATGATACAAGTAGTTAAAATTCAAATAGAAACCCAGTGTCTTTTGGGGCTAGAGTGATCAGGAAAAGGATGTTAAGCAACTCCTGGAGAGTGAGTGGGATTATAGTAGAAAGAATACAGTTAAGGATGTAGACTCCTTATTCTGTTTATTACCCCCATTCCCAACAAGACTCTGGCTGGCCTCTCAACGCAAACATGAAACCAGCTCAAGACCACTCATTAAAGAATAAGAGAACTGAGATGAAAATTAAACAATCATCCAAAGAAAGCAAGACACTTCTTAAGTTTGAGTCTAACTCCATTGATAGCCCAATAAAACAAAAGCATTATCATTCTCCATATAATCTCAGCAAAAGCTGTGCTAAGAAGAAAGCTCATACCCTTAAATGCCTGTATCAATCTAAGATCACACCTCAAGGAACTAGAGAAACAAGAACAAAGCAAACACAAACCCAGCAGAAGAAAAGAAATAACCAAGATCAGAGCAGAACTAAATGAAATGGAAACAACCAAAAAAGAAAAAATTGCAAAATACCAATGAAATAAAACATGGATTTTTTAGAAGATAAATAAAAATAATAGACCATTAGCAAGAATAACCAAGAAAAGAAGAGAGAAGATCCAAATAAGCTCAATTAGAAATGAAACGACAGAGATTACAACCAATACTGCAGAAATACAAAAGACCATTCAAGGCTACTATGAACACCTTCATGCATATAAACTAGAAAATCTAAAGGAGATGGATGAATTCCTGGAAATATACAACCTCCTAGATTAAAACAGGAAGAAATAGAAACTCTGAACAGACCAATAACAAGCAGCAAGATTTAAATGGTCATTAAAAGGTTACCAAGAAAAAAAAGTCCAGGACCAGACAGATTCACAGCTGAATTCTATCAGACATTCAAAGAAGAATTGGTACCAATCCTATTCCAAATGATAGAGAAAGAGAGAATCCTCCCTAAATCATTATATGAAGCCAGTATTACCCTAATACCGACACTAGAAAAGGACATAACAAAAGAATGAAACTGCACACCAATATCCCTGATGAAAAAGTCCTCAACAAAATACTAGCTAACTGAACCCAACAGCACATGGATAAGATAATCCGCCATGATCAAGTGGGTTTTACACCAAGGATGCAGGGATGGTTTAACATGTCCAAGTCAATAAATGTGATATACCACACAAACAGAATTAAAAACAAAAATTACACGATCATCTCAATAGAGGCAGAAAAAGCATTTGACAAAATCTAGCATGACTTTATGACTAAAACGTTCAGCAAAATAGGCACAGAAGGGACTTACCTTTAGGTAATACAAGCCATCTATGACAAACCCACAGACTACATTAGACTGAACAGGAAAAATTGAAAGCATTTCACCTGAGAACTGAAACAAGACAAGGATGACCACTCTCACCACTTCTGTTCAACATAGTACTGGAAGTCCTAGCCAGAGCAATCAGACAAGAGAAAGAAATAAAGGGCATCCAAATTGGTAAAGAGGAAGTCAAAATGTCACTGTTTGTTGATGACATAATTCTATACCTAGAAAACCCTAAAGATTCATCCAAAAACCTCCTAGAACTGGTAAATGAATTCAGCAAAGTTTCAGGATAGAAAATTAATGTATAAAAATCAGTAGCTCTGCTATACACCAGCAGCAACAAAGCTGAGAATCAAATCAAGAACTCAACACCTTATACAATATCTGCAAAAAATTAAAATACTTTGGAATATACCTAACCAAGAAAGTGAAAGACTTCTACAAAGAAAACTACAAAACACTGCAGAAAGAAATCATAGATGACACAAACAAATGGAAACACGTCCCATGCTCATGAATGGGTAGAAACAATATTGTGAAAATGACCATACTCCCAAAAGCAATCTATAAAATCAATGCAATTCCCATCAAAATACCACTATCATTCTTCACAGAACTAGAAAAAACAATTCTAAAATTCATATGGAACCAAAAAAGAGCCTGCATAGCCAAAGTAAGACTAAGCAAAAAGAACAAATCTGGAAGCATCACATTACCAGACTACAAACTATACTACAAGGCCATAGTCACCAAAACAGCATGGTATTGGTATAAATATAGGCATATAAACCAATGGAACAGAATCAAGAGCCCAGAAATAAAGCCAAATACTTACAGCCAACTGATCTTTCACAAAGTAAACAAGAACATAAAGTGGGGAAAGGACACCCTATTCAACAAATGATGCTGAGATAATTGGCAATCCACACATAGAAGAATGAAACTGGATCCTCATCTCTCACCTTATACAAAAATCAACTCACAATGGATCAAAGACTTAAAGACCCAAAATCATAAAAACTCTAGAAGATAACATTGGAAAAACATGTCTAGACACTGACTTAGGAAAAGACTTCATGACCAAGAAACCAAAAGCAAATGCAATAAAAACAGAGATAAATAAATGGGACTCAAACTAAAAAGTTTCTGTACACCAAAAGAAATAATCAGCAGGGGAAACAGAAAATCCACAGAGTGGGAGAAAATCTTTGAAGTCTATATTTCCAACAAGGGACTAATATCCAGAATCTACAAGGAACTCAAACAAATCACCAAGAAAAAAAGATTCCATCAAAAAATTGGCCTAAGTACATGAATAGACAATTCCGAAAAGGAGATATACAAATGGCCAACAAACATGTGAAAAAAATGCTCAATATCACTAATTATCAGGGAAATGCAAATCAAAACCACAATATGATACCACCTTATTCCTGCAAGAATGTCCATAATCAAAAATTAAAAAAAGATGTTGGCCTGGATGTGTTGAAAAAGGAATACTTTTACACTATTGGTGGGAATGCAAACTAGTAAAATCACTATGGAAAATGGTGTGGAGATTCCTTAAAGAACTGAAAATAGGTCTACCATTTTGTCCAGCAGTGCCACTCCTGCATATCTACCCAGAGGAAAATAAGTCATTGTATGAAAAAGATACTTTCACACACATGTTTATAGCAGCACAATCACAATTGCAAAAATATGGAACCAGCCCAAATGCCCATCAATCAATGAGTAGATAAAGAAAATGTGGTTTTATATATATATGTACACACATCATGGAATGAATACTACTCAGCCATAAAAAGGAATGAAATAATGGCATTTGCAGCAACCTGGATGGAATTGGAGACCATTATTCTAAGTGAAGTAACTCAGGAATGGAAAACCAAGCATGTGTTCTCACTCATAAGTGGGAGCTAAGTTATGAAGATGCAAAGGCGTAAGAACAATACAATGGACTTTGGGTGGCGGGGGGTAAGGGATAAAAGACTGCATATTGGGTACAGTGTACACTGCTTGGGTGATGGGTGCACCAAAAACTCAGAAATCACCACTAAAGAGCTTAATCATTTACAAACATAAATAAATAAGTAAGAAAAGAAAAGAGAAAAAGAACTGAAAAAAATCAAAGATTGTCAGAATGGATAAAAAAGCAAAACAATCATAAAATGCTGCCTAGGACAGAGGCATTTTAAATATATAAATAGATTTTGGGAAAGAAAATGGATGGAACAATGAAAATTTTAAGCAAACGAAGATTGAAGGAGCAGTGTTTATAGTAGATAAAACAGACTTTAAGACAAGAGTATTTCCTGTTATAAAGATAGACATTTTATAACGATAAATGCAGACAATTCATCAGATGACATAATAACCATGAATACGTGTGTACCTAACAACGAATCATCAATATGAAGGCAGGATAAATTGGAAAAATAAAAGAAACAAAAATGAGACAATTCCACAATCACAATAGGAGATCTTAGCATCCCTCTTTCAGCAATAGATGGAATGTTTACAGAGGAAAAATCAGGAAATACATAGAAGATTTAAACAATCATATCAATCACCTTGATCTAATTGACATTTATGGAATAATTTATCCAAAACTCTACAGAAAATACAACCTTTTCAAGTGCACATGACACATTTACCAAGAATAAATATAAAAAAAATCTGAAAACTTTTAAAAAACTGACATAATATACTGGATATTCCTTGGACACATGGAATTAAATTAGAAATTAATAACAGAAAGATACCTTGGAAAACCCCAAATATTTGGCAGGTTAAAAGGTTCTAAATAGCTCACGGGTTGAAAAAACAAATCATAAATGAAACTTTAATATATGTTGAACTAAATAACAAAAATTCAGTATATCAAAATAGTGGGATGCCACAAAATAATGTTTAGAGAAATGTTTTCATTAGAAAAAAAAAAGATCTAAACTCAATGACCTAAAGTTCTAACAAAAAGTTTAGAAAAATAAGAGCAGAAGTCCAAAAAAGTAGAAAGAATGAAATAATAAATGTAAGACTAGACATCAACATAATAGAAAAAAGGCAATAGAGGAAATGAACTAAGAATAAGGTAGTTTCTCAACAGATCCACAAAATTGACAATCCCTAGACTGATCAAGAAAAGAAGAAAAAAAACCACAAATCACTAATATCAGAAATGAAAATGGGATAATCAACACAAATCTTACAGATATTAAAAGGAAAATAAGAATATTTTGGGAAAAGGTCAATAAATTTAGCAAACCTACATGAAATGAAAAATGCCTTGAAAAATACCACTTTAAAATAATAAAAAGTAGAGCAGAAATTTTGGATATTTCTGTATAAGTTAAAGAAATTGAATTTGTTATTGTATATTTGAAATTTTAACAACAGAAAAAGAAAATCAAGCATGAATCATTTTACAGATGAATCCTATTAAATATTCAGAAAAAAATAAAATCAATCTTAGAGAAATATCTTCAGAAAAAATGAAAAGGTGGAAGGACTTACAACTCATTTTCTGGGTATAAACCAAATCAAATATCCTTCAAGAACATACATAAAAAAACTTCTTGCAAAATACTAGCAAATGGAATCCAACAATGTATATAAATAAACATTATTGCCAAGTAAGTTTTATCTCAGAAAAAGCAGATTGGTTGAACATTTTTTAAAACTCAAACAATGTAATTTACCATATTAAAATAATGAAGAAGAAAATTTGTAACATCACTCCAGTAGATGCAGAAAAAGCAGTTGGCAGAATTCAACACATATTCACATTTACATTTTTAGCAAACTAAGAATGGGAAGATACTTCCTTAATCCAATTAAAAAAAAATCTAGCATCAAATGGCAAAAGTACTGAACTCTTTTTTCGAAAATCATTAACACAGCAAGAATGCTCCCTTTCACCACTTCTACTTAACATTATAATTGAAGTATCAGCCATTGTAGTAAGGCAAAAAAAAAAAACAAAATAAAACAGATTTATAAGTCATAAAGATCATAGAGAAAGAAATAAAACTGTTAAGAGCCAATATCATTAAGATATTAGTTATAACTAAACTGATATACGAATTTAACACAATTTCAATCAAAGCTTTTTTGATAGAAGTTATCTAGCTATTTACAAAAATATATGAAAGTAAAAATATAGAATAGCCTAAGAAATTATTTAAAAGAACAAATTGATGAGACTTACCTGATGAAAAAGTGTTTAAATTCAAAATATACAAAGAATGCTTAAAACTTAACAATAAGAACACGAAGAACCCAGTTGAAAAATGGGCCAAAGATCTGAACAGACAGCTCACCAAAGAAGATATGCAGTTAGCAAACAAGCATATGAAAAGATGGTTCACAGCAGATGTCATCAGGAATATGCAAAGTAAACAATGAGATACCACTACACATCCATTACAATAGCCAAAATTAAGAACACTGACATCACCAAATGCTGGTGAGGATGTAAAGCAGTTGGAACTCTCATTCATTGCTTCTGGGAATGCAAAATGATATAGTCACTTTGGAAGTCAGTTTGGCAATTTCAGATAAAGCTAAATATATTCGTACTATATGACCCAGCAATCACACTTCTTGATATTTACATAAAGGGGTTGAACTTTTGTGTCCACATAAAAACCTGTACATGAGCTGTTTATAGCCACTTTGTTCATAATTGCCAAAACTTGGAGGCAACCAAGATGTCCTTCAATACGTGAATGGATAAATAAACTGTGGGAGATCCAGACAACGGAATATTCCTCTGCACTAACAAGAAATGAGCTATTAAGCTATGAAAACACATTAAGGAAATTAAGTGCATATTAATAAATGAAAGATGCTATATTAACCCATTTTGTGCTGTTACAACAGAATACCTGCGACTGGGTAATTCACAATGAACAGAAATTTGTTGACTCAGTTCTGGAGGGTGGAAAGCCCATTATCAAGATGCCAGTGTCCTATAAGGGCCTTCTTGCTGTGTCATCACATGGTAGATGGCAAGAGGTCAAGAGAGCAAGACAGGGGCTGAGCTTAGCATTTTGTAACAGCACCAATCCCATTCATAAAGGTAGATCCCTGATGGCCTAATCACCTCATAAAAGTCCTACATCTTAATACTATCACAATGCCAATTAAATTTTAACATGAGTTTTGAAAGGGACAAACATTCAAACCATAGCAAAAGTCAATCTGAAGTCTACATACTGTATGACATCCTAAAAAAGGCAAACTGTAAATACAGTTAAAAAAATAGGGATTGGGGTGAGAGGAGAGATTAATAGGTAGAGCACACAGGATTTTAGGGCAGTGAAACTACTCTGTATGATGTGAATATATGTCACTATATATTTTTCCAAACCTGTAGAATGTCCAACACCAAGAGTGGATCCTAAGGTAAACTATGGACTCTGATTGATAATGACATATCAGGGTAGGTTCATTAATTGTAACAAATGTACAACTCTAGTAGGGGATATTAATAATGAGGGTGTGTGTTAGTTCAGCCTGCTATAACAGACTACTATAGACTAGGTGGCTTATGCACAACAGAAATTTGTTTCTCACAGTTCTGAGGGCTGGAAGTCCAAGAAAAAGGCACGAGCAGATTAGTTGTCCTGTGAGGACTCACTTCCTGGTTCATCTTTTGATATGGTTTGGCAGTGAACCTACCCAAATCTCATCTTGAATTGTAACTCCCACAATTCTCACGTGTCAAGGGAGGAATCTAGTGGGAGGTAACTGAATCATAGGGGTGGGTGTTTCCCATGTTGTTCTCATGATAGTGAATAAGTCTCACAAGATCTGATGGTTTTAAAAACTGGAGTTTCCCTGCACAAGCTCTCTCTCTTTGCCTGCTGCCATCCATGTAAGATGTAACTTGCTCCTGCTTGCCTTCTGCTATGATTGTGAGTACTTCCCAGGCATGTGGAACTGTAAGTCCATTAAACCTCTTTTTCTTCCCAGACTCGGGTGTCTTTATCAGCCACATGAAAATGGACTATGTCTATGGTTGTCTTTTCTTTGTGTCCTCACATGGTGAAAGAAATGAGGGCCTCTGGAGTCTTTTTTATAAGGACACTAATCCCATTCATGATTACCTAATCACCTCTCAAAGGCCCCATCTCCAAATACTACCACACTGGGGATTAGGTATCAACATCTGAATTTTATAGGAACACAAACATTCGTTCAATAACAGAGAGGTTATGCATGTTTGGGGTGAGAGTACATAGAAAACCTCAATATCTTCTATTCAGTTTTATTATGAATCTAATCTAATCTAAAACTGCTCCAAAAAATATATTTTGTAAAAGTTTTTTATAAAGCTACAGTAATCAAGTTAGATTGGAATTAGCCAACAGAAAAACACAGAGACAATCAAATGCAATAGTATATAAATACACATATATATATAATGTATAATGTATTTAAATATATATTTTATATATATATTTATTATTGTTAAAGGTGTCAAGGCAATGAGAAGACTCTTTATTAAATGGTGTTGTAACAATTGGATAATCTATGTATTTTAAACAGTGAACATTAAACTTTATCTCCCACAATGCATAAAAATGAATTAAAATAGATCATAGACTTAAATCTTAAACCTAATAGTGTGAAACTTCTAGAAGAAACATAAAATAAGATTGTTGTGACCTTGAGTGAGGCAAATATTTCTTAGGTCACAAAATCCACAATTTGTACAAAGTTTTGAAAAAATTAAAACCTCATCAGAATTAAAAGCTCTTGATCTTTGAATGACACCATCAAGATACAAAAGCAAAATTGCAGTTTTTGAGAAAATATTTACCAAACATTCTTCAAACAAAGGACTCTATTTAAAACACTGCATATAAAAAATGCTTGCATTCAATAATAAGTCAAATAGCTCAATTTTTAAATAAGCAAAAGATTTGGAAAAAAAAAACTTACCCAGAGAAAATGTAGGAATGGCCAATAAACACATGAAAAGAGCTTCAATATCAATACCCCCATTACATGTCGAAAACTAAAAGACTGACAATGCAAAGGACAAGCATGTGGAGTGACTGCAACTCCCTTACTCTGCTGGTGGGAATATAAGATGGTACAACCACTTTGCAAAATAGCTTGCCAATTTTTTAAAAAGTTAAACATATACCTACCATATGGCCCAACCATTCCTTTCCCGGATATTTACTGAAAGAAACGAAAACATATGGCCACACACAATGACTGGTACATGAATGTTCATAGCAGCTTTATTTTTAATAGCCAAAAACTAGATAAAAAACGAATGTCCACAAAAGTAAAAGAAAAAAATATGATATGTCTAAACAATGGAATACTACCCAGCTAAAAAAGGAATGAAATATTGATACACACAACAAATGAATGAATCTCAAAATAATTATGCTGAGTGGAAAAAGACAAAATCTGCATATATGGTTCCATTTATAAAATTCTAAAAAATACAAGCTAACCAGTCATTTCCCAGAGATAGGGGTGCAGGAAGGGATGGATTGCAAAAGGGCATGGGAAAACATTTTGGGTGATGGAAATATTTGTCATCCTGTTGGGTGTTTACTTATAGGTGTCTACAAATGTCCAAACTCATCAAATTGTGCAATTTAAATATGTGAAGTTTATTGTATATGAATTATCTTTCAATAAAGTTGGAAAATGCCTGTAAACTGCCTCATCCTAGACTAAAAATAATCCAGTATAGCCAAGATTACACTAATATATATTACAAATATGAAAAAATAACCAGAGCAAATAATTGTGAGGTATTCGAACTTTGCTCAGTTATGCAAACAAAATAAAGCCACATGGCCAAAACATTCCACATCAGTGGTTTACTGTTTTGGCTCAGCTTTTACTCCGAAGATCTATTTAGTTTATATTTCCAATAGGAGCACTGCAGCCGTGATTCATTCTTCAATTAGAACCATCGGTGTGAGTATAGTAAAGCTAAAGAACTTGGCCTCAATTTTCTGCATGGGAAAAAAAAAATCTCTGACAATAACAGCACTTCTATTTAGTGTACAGATGTCAACTTTATTAAAGTGAAAACATTCTCCTCCCTCTCCTCCTTCTTCACATTTTCTGGGCAATACTTCAGCTCTAATAAATGATCTATTTCATACTTGCAACCACACAATTAAATGTATCAAACATTTATAATAAAATACAAATTACAAGGGTGAATTCCAGCTCCCTTTGGATTTTTAAAAATAATTTTTGAAATTTTCTTTTTCTGTCACAGGTATACAGAATTGTTTATATAAATAAATTACATTTATATAAAATTTTAAGTTATATTAATTAAGACAATGGGTCTCTTGAGAAAACAGTGGCCAAGGATCAAGCAACTTGAAATTTATTTCAATCTGTATCTTACTGGAAGAGGCAAAAAAAAAAAAAAAAAATATTTTCTCATATCCGTAACAGGATTCAGTATTCACTGGTCAGACAAACAAATTACTTTATATTGATATGCTAATCAAGTCTCTAGTGCATATTACTCATACCTAGTTTATTATATAAATCTTGTTAATGAAGAAGACAAAAATAGCTTAAAGACTGAGAATAAAGTGACTTTAAAAACATTGTGACAGTGAGCATGAATGACGCAGAAGAATAGATCATTGTGGATCTCAGGCTGTTAGCCATTTTCCTACCTCTAATGTCATCTACTAAGAATTATATCAATAATCAGTAAAATATCTGTACTCTATAACTCCATTTATATGATGTTCAAGAGCAGGCAAAAGTAATGCTGACAGAAGTCAGAGTAGCAGTTAGGTTTAGGGGCTAAGAATGATTAACTCTGAAGGAACACAGGAAATCTTTTTATGCACTAGAAATATTCTGTGTAACCTAATCTCAGCGGGTGACTCTGTCCTTATGTAAAAATCCCTCAAGTTCTACCTTTAATATTAGCATACTTTATGAAAAATGTACCTCAATAAATATATTTTTAATGAACCAATAAATGGAGAATAAGAATGGCATCAAGCTTCTTGACAACATGAATGAAGACTGTAAGGTAATGAAGAAACGCATTCAAAGTCCTGAGGGAAAGTGATGTTTCAACCTAGAATTCTACACTCATCCAAACTGTCAATTAATACAAAACATGGAAAAGTTCAAGTTTTACTTCCCATGAGCCCTCACTTAGGAAAATAGAGGAGGATGTGCTTCACAAAAGTAAGCCAAAAAAGAGAAAGATTGAGGATCCAAGAAATGGGATCAACATAACAGAAGAAAGTTAAAAGATTTCTCAAAATAGTAGGAAAATGAAGTGTCAAAACGATAGCTACGTTGCAAGTGTAGGCTCTGCTACCGTCCTGATTGGAAAAGGAGGGAAGGAGAAGTAGCCTGAAAATGAAGTTGAAGAGATAATTTTTCTAATACCTTGACCATGAAGCATTGAAGAATAACTGGCAATAAATAAATAAATAAGCAAAAAATCTGTTTAATGAGGTAAGTATTGTTCCCTTGCCCTCCTCATAAGAACTTGGAAAGAAAAAGGAAAATATATCATAGTATACAACTTAGATCAAGAGCAAAAAATATTTAGTCATAATATAAATATTGAATATTGATTTAAATGAAAACAGATATAAAATATATTGGCAAGGTAGCCAATGAGAAAGTGTGTGAAGCTAAATCCTCATCTGCCATTACAGGCAGTCAATAGGTAGTAACAAAATTGATGAATGTAAATAGAAGTTTAAGCATGTTATTTTGAATTTTAATTTCAAAAAGAAAAAAAAAATTGAAAGTAGTTGCCTTTCGGTAGTATGCATAAAGAATTAGGGAAAAGAACTGTTGTTTTTGGTTTTTGGTCTTTTAGCATTATTTCACTTTTTAAAAATGTTAATATAATCCTTAATTATTAAAAAATAAAAATAAAAACTGAAAAGTTAAAAACAGTATTTTGAAAGGGTTAGTTTTACTACATGGTCCTATGGGTGAGTATGTATAACTTACTTGGAGCAAAGACTTATTTTGTTATTTAAACTATTGCAAAGTATAGGAAAATACAGTAAGTTTTCGAATTTGTCACAATAGTATAATCTTCAAGAGAAAATTTTAGTTATGAATACAGATGCAAATTTGAAATAAACTATTACCAAATTAAATAGAGAATTATATAGCAAAAGGATTTATTCCAAAATGATTCAACACCAGCATTTGGTGTTTCTTACTATACTTAAAACTTTAAAGAAAAATGAAGATAATGTGATAACCCCTTATTAATTAACAAAAACAAGTAAAACAAAAAATCCAAGAATATTTGTCTATACAAAATAAAGTACATTTTTCAGAAACTAATAGTAAATGCATATTTAATGGGAAGTGTGACAATATACCCATAAGTTCAGTGCATTGCTGTGAAATAAGAAATCAGAACAGGGTACCCATTACTCGCATTATTATTTAACATTGTTTTAGAGGTGCTAGCTAATTCAAAAAGGCTGAGAAATTAAGTCATATAAATATAGAGAAGTGAGAGAGAATAAATCATCATTATTTGCAGCTGAGACTGTATACCCAGAAAATCTAAAAGAGTCAAAAGCATTATTAATTATATGGTTAATAAGATGTTGTCAGGAGACAATTCATGGGTCTCTCATGTTAATGTGTGTCTTGCAAGCAGAGGCACTGACTGTAAGCAGAGCTTTTGTCCCCAATTATCTTTACATGGATAGGTGTCTAGCAAACCCCCATGGGAGACAGAGATGGTATCTCTCTCTGGAGCAGAGAACAGGTTTGTTAACTATCCAGTAAAATAAAGATAATGTCTCTCTATAGCAAATTTCATGCAGGTTTGCTTGCAGCTTTTTATAAAAATTTGGGTTCCTTATCCTCAGAGTTTCTCATCTATGAGGCAAACCCACTGTGTGCTCAGCATTCACCTGGGTCAGTCAGATGTCTCCTGCAGGGCTTGGGGACAAAGGATAACTGACATGAACAGGAAGCTCATGCTGCTTGCTGTGGTGTGAATAGTAAAGTCCTTTGCCTGTGACCTAGCAATAATGAATTGGGGAGCTAAGGTTGCAGGGACAAGGTAATGTCAGTGTCTGCTGACACCTGGAAGATACAGAGACCACTCATGCCCAGGAGACACACAGCCGGGCATCTCTTTCTCTACTCTTTCTGAAGGTGTCCTAGTAGTAAGCCGCAATCAAGTAGTCTGCCCCTGCCCAGCCAGCAGGGTGTGAAAACAGATTAAACAGTGCTCTGACAGGGGATCTCAAGCTAAAAGATGAGCAATTAGCATGGAACACCAAACAATGTATAAAAACTCATTCCATTACAGAGGATAATCATTTCAAGAAAATGAAAAATGTACATGCAGAAAGCATGTATAGACAAACAGAACAAGAGTTTAGAAGAAATATACTGAAGAGTCTCATATTTGTGAGACTATTATTTTAAAATTAAGTAAAACACATTAAATTTAGAGGCTTGATAGTTAAGTGATCAGTTGAAGAGAAAAATATTGATTTGGAAGCCTGAGCCAACAAATTATTTCAGAGTGCCAATAAAAAGACTAAGAGATTAAAATTATAAAATAAGATGCAAGAGACATGCAAGGCTGGTCTAGAATTCCAAATACATACTTCGTAGGATTTCTGACTGAGAAGAATAAAAATAATGCAGTTTAAAAATGTTCTAAGAAATAATAGAGAAAATGCTCCCATTACTGAGGGAAAAAATTAATTCTCAGGTTAAATTGACTCATCTAGTCTTGAGTAGGAGTAAGTGAAATAAGCGCGCGTGCACACACACACACACACACACACACGCATCCTAGACACATTCTTGTCAAATTTCAGATAGCTATGAATGAACAGAACACCTTAAGTGCTTTAAGAAAAACAAAAAATACAAACAAAAATCAGAGTGACAAGATCTTCTCATCAGCAATGTGAGAAAGCAAAAAAAAAAATCTTCAAATCTCTTAGGATAAAACAATTTAGAACCCAATAATCTACACTAGACAAGCCATTAATCATATATAAAGGTAAATAATGATTTTTTAGGTGTTCAAGGACTCATAAAATATATGCTCAGACATTCTGGGATAAGTAGTTGGTGTTACATTCTAGACAGAGACTATTCCAGAAGGCAGATATAGTATAATTATACTGGGAGGAGGTCACATCAACATAGCAGCATCAACACAGAAGAAGGAAAATAGAGTTTGTGTATTGAACTAAGGATAACAACTAGAAAAAGAAATAAAATATGCAACTTTTAAACTAGTAAACACACACAATGGAACAAAAAAAAATGTAATCAATTCAACTAAGAACCCTAGAAAGAACGGAAAGAATAAATAGAAAGTAAGATGACAGGTGATTGGTACAGGTCTAAACTTACAAGAAAGCATAACTGTGAATGGGTTAAGTTTATCTATTAAAAGACAGAGACTCTATAATGTTTAACATCTAGCTATGTGCTTTTTATGAGGTACACCTAAATCAACATGGTGAAAAATAATAAAGGAAATATCAGACAAATGCCTTAAAAGAGAGAAAGAATAAATGAAAGAATATGAAAGAAGGCAGATGTGGCAAGAGTAAATAAAAGGGTAACAAATTGAAAAGAGACAAAAGGGATACTTCATATTGAAAAAGGGAAAACTTTGCTTAGAAAATGTGACAGTCATAACATCTATGAACTTGTCAATATTTCTTCAAATATACAAAGCAAAAATGATAAAATCATCAAGAAGAAATTGACAAAACTACAGCCACATTCATGATGAATCATCTTACCTCTCTCAGCCACATTAATGATGGATTATTTTATTCAAGAGGAGAAAAAAAGAAATAGAGAATTTGAATTATACAATTAACAAGCCAGATATAAAAGTTTATAAAGAACTTTGTATCTAACATACAAAGAATATACATTTATTTCAAACACCCATAGAACATTCACAAAAACTAATCGCACAGTAGGCTACAAAAGAAAGGACAAATTCTAAAAGTTTACTGTTATATAAGCATTTATATAACATTATTTCGAACTATGTAACATGTATTGATCACATTGAAAGAAAATGAAAAACAAACAGAACTGAACTAATATGATAAAACAAGAACACAATGTATCAAAATTTAAGGAATATATAGCCAAAGTAGTGCTCAGAGGAAAAAACAGTTTTTAAAGCGTTTATTAGGAATTAAGAAGCAAATGACTATAAGTGACTATAGCAAAATGACTATAAGCTTTTAATTGAAGAATCCAGGTAAACTCCCCAAAAAGTAGAAAGAAAGGATCATTCAAGGCAAAGACAGAAATTTAAAACGTAGGGAAAAAAATGAGTTGATCAATAAAACCCAAAACTGGATGGAAAATATGGCATTAGGATTAGGCCTGTCTTTTGATCTCCCAAAACCACCTCAAAAATAGAACAGAACCGGAGATGCACAATGCTAGGTGACAAGCTGTCTGACGAACCCCCAAGAGGCCTCGGGACAAACCACTGACAGTTAGGAGACTGCAAGGCATCTGGGTGGGAGGGAGCAGTGAGAACATAACTGGGCTTCTTTCTCACAAGCTTCCAGAGACACACAGCCAAACTCAGCATGGAAACCTAAGGCAGCCACAGATGTCAGGAAAGAGAGCTCCTGGACCCAACTCACAGGGGAGCACAAGGGTACACATTGAAAAAGGTCTGAAGTGTTGGGCCCATCTGGACCTTAAAACACACAAAACTGGCTAACCAAAGCTCCATTCCAAGACAAAGCCTTACGCTGAAGAGAAATTGCTGGAAGTAAAATCCAAACTAAGCAAGACAAGGACAATAGAAGCAGGGAAGGGAAGGTCCGTGTGAAAGCTGGGAAGGAAAGCCGTGAGGGCGGATCTCAGAAAGGATGAGGCTAGGGTTTTTTCCCCATCATTTTTAGAAGATAAAAGATTTCCAAAACTATGAAGCTAAAAAAAGAAAAAAAAAAAGCTTCCTTTTGCTCACTGTTCCACTGCTTCTTCATTTCTATAAGTAAAAGATTACCAATGTTACTTAAAATATAAAGAACAAGAAAGAATTTCAGTCAAATGCCACATAAAGTTATTCTAAGCAAAAAGGGAGCAGGGTGGTGTCTTTACTGGCAAAAGAAAACATGCCAGAAAGACAAGCCCAGCAGGTAAAACTGTAACCTCCTATTTTAACACAAAGCACCGCCAGAAGCTATGAAAGAACAATATCATCCAAGTTGGAAAAACTCAGCAATGAAGAGATTTTAGAAAATGAAGTGTTACAAAGAGGTGGCAACATTTACGAAAGACACATTCTTTTAAAAAATCATACCAAAAATGAAGATAAACTAGAAAGAACACAAGAGTTAGTAAACATAAAGGATAATGCCTTAAAAGAAACAGAAGATGGAAAAGAGAAAATTTTTTAATGATACGGAGATATGAACAAATAGATAAAATACAAAAGATATGATGAAAGAGAAATAGGAGTTGAAAGAAATGAAGAGATTTAGACTATGTGCAAAGAAAAGCTAACATATGTATAATGAGGGTACCCAAAGACAATGTGACAAGTACAAAAATTGTAATTCTAGAGTTTTCTGAAATAAAAGATGACTTCAAACTATATACTAAAGAGCCACCATATGTCTTTGGAGCCTAGCCTAAAATGGTCAAAACTAAGACATGATCTAGTAAAACGTTAGACATTTTAAAAAGGAAAAAAAGCTCTTTGAGCATCCAAGCAAAAAAAAAAAGCCACATCACTTATTTGAAAAGACATCAGACTTTGACAATATCTCTTTATCTGTAGAACCAAGGCTAAAGAATAATTATAGGGTTTGGTTTAATACAAAATGACTTTGCTAGCTCTTTTAATATATTCTTCTTTTTCTTAGGTTTGATTTTAGTGGGTAAAATTTAAAATTTAACTTGAAGGTATCTTTACAAACTTATGACCAATTTATGTAAAAACATATTTTCTAGCTCTTACTACTGAAAAGACTTAGCAATAATGACCAACTCAGTAGCAAAAAAATCCCTAATGCCAAACTGCCTTCCCTAAATTTATTTTTCACTGAAAAACAGACAAACAAACAAACAAAAGCCACAACAGGGTTCCTTGGACAAATATGGCTGATATCAGGCCAGGGATAGTAAATATGTAAAATGCACTACACTTTTACAAGAAAAATAAAGTTACCAAAGTCTGCAAGGCAAAAGGATTTAGAATCCAACCTGAATATTCTCCCATAGGCTAATGGTGAGACAATCCGACTCTCAATAATAATAATTGCAATCCAGTTTTTCAAAATTTTGAAAACTGGTAAATAAAGTGAAAGAATCAAATATTTATCCTGCCTTCCCTACAGGATCTAAACTCATGGTAAATCATAGAGGATCCCCAATCATTATCAGCAGCTGGTAACATCATACAAAGAGGAGAGCCAGGTTCTTCCATCCATGATAGAAGAACCAACATCATTACACAGTAGCTTTGCCAAAGTTTAAAAAAATAAAACTGAATCTAGTCAAACCCCTAAATCTTACTGCAATTTACAGGGTAAAAGGGACAGAGAAAAATGTTAAATGGAAACACAATGGGCAAAATCCCAAATGTAAGAAACTATAAGACAAATCATGCAAATTGTTTAATAGGTGAATTGCAGCAAAAGAGAGAAAAGGAGAGACAGTACCTGTAGCTTAAAGAAGATTCAAGATACACATCAAGTAACTGCAGTGGTGGGTTTGTTTGGTTTCTCATCCAAACGTGTGTGTGTGAGAGCATGTGCAAGTGTGCTTGCACACCCGTTAGAGCATCTGAAAATCTAAACACCATAAAGATTTGAGAGAAAAATTATTATTATCCATATTTAGATGTGATGTTATTGTTGGGATGTATTTGTAAAGTGTTATCTATTGTGTAGAGATGCAAACTACAAGAGATGCATTAAATATTCACATTTGCAATGATATGATGTCTGTAGAGGTATAAATGAAACAAGGTAGTTCATGTTGATAATTGTTGAAGTTAGATGACAGATATACTGGATTCAGTAGCTATTCTCTCTGTATTTGCATATGTTTGAAATTTTCCCCAATAAAACTGCCTTTTTGGAAAAACAGGTAAGCACAATCAAGACAAAACTTTTATCAAAAGGACAAAGAAAAATTAGGAATGGAAAGGGTAACTATATAAGGGCCATGTTTAAAACTATAAGTACAAATGTAGTAATAAATTTAAAGGCAATTTAAATTAGTAAATTTCTCAAAGTTGGCTCAAGAATAAAATCTTGGCTAGACCATTCCTACTGAAGGAATTAAAACCATAAAGCTATAACTTCCTGGGAGAACTGCTAGATATGGCTACCTTTATGGTAGAATTCTAACAAACTTTCAAGGAACAGAAATTTCCTATCTTATAGAATATTTTCTAAATCAAAGAAAAATGTGGACAACTTCCCTAATCAGTAACTTTTCTACCATAAATGTACTACATTAAATAATATTAAGACTCAAATTAAAATTTTTAAAAGACTGTACATGTACCCACTGTCAGTAGTACTATTCAGATATTCCAAAAAATGCAAAGGCATAAATACCAGAAAGGAAGAAGACATACCATGAATTGAAAATAATTTTAAAATTCAAGAAAATCAACTAACAGAATAAGAGTTCAGAAATGTAGGCAACTGAAAATTCTCACAGCCAAATCAATGTCTCCCATTTATCAAGAGGTAAGTTTGAGATGTGAAGAGAAATAATTGATTACTTTCAGTAGTTCAAATTCAGTGAATTATTTCACTGAGTATGTATTTCTAACTAATACAAATAAATGAATTTCTTATTTAAAACCGAAGCATTTAGTGATGTTAAAAAATGAAAACTAAAAAATCCGAAGCTGGAAAAATGAAAAGAAATAAACAAACTTAGGCAGCACTGATGATGATATCGCGGGTATGTATTTTATGGAACGTGCTTTGATCCCTTTTTGAAAATCAACTATATTCAGCCATTTTTTCTCTTCCTCTCATCTTAACCATTCTCCTTCTGCACTTAAACTGTAAACAATAGTTTATGCTGCCTCAACTGTGCCTATAGACATTCTATAATTAGCTTTTCTCTTTATTCTCCATATATGATAATTTTTAAACTCTTCTACCAAGATGTCCAGTAACCAAATATTAAGTAGCATATCTTATCTTAAAATGTACTTAAATTTTGTATTATAAAACATATAACTATATCTTTTAATATAAAATTATTTAAATTATCTAAACTACTCAACCCCCCGACACACAAAACTGTAACATAAAGTACCACTAAGAAAACTGGCCACATTCATCCTATAGGTTCCTGTATCTACACTGCCAACCCCAGGGTGAGAAACTCTACTTTTGTTCTCAGAGCCAAAGCTGTTTTATCAAACAGCATATCCTGTTTTCTCCCAATCTCTTTCTTTTTCCTATCTCCTCTTTCTAAATGTTTTTTAAATTGGCCTTAAATAAATGTTTGTTGGGTTTAATTTAGCGGAATTTTTTCCTTGCTTTTAGTACTCCCAACAGCCCGATTATCCCAGCCTTTAAGACACTAAGAGGGTATATTTAGTCAGATTTTTAACATTTGGGGTTTTTTTGTTTTGTTTTGTTTTTCCCCCAGAAACAGTCTCATCTACAACTAATTAAGTGGCAAGCCAAGGCTAGAATACAGAACTCCTCACTTCCAGTTTCATGCTCTTAACACAAGACCAAATTCCCTCCCCAGTCATTTACAAAAAAAAAAGATGTGGAGAAGGCATGTATTGTAGAAAGGAGTCATAAACTTGATCACCTCTGGATAACTTCAGCATAAAACATTTATTAAAAGGCTATTAAGAACTTGCAGAATTGACAGGAAGGCTGAGGACACAGGCTTGAAAATAAGAAGGAGGGAGGAAGCACCAAGGTACTGCGGTAAGAGCTCCAAGGGTGTTGCACTGTCCGGCACTGGTGGTTTGTCAGGATGCTGCCTGAATGAATGAAAGTGTGTGCTAACTGCATGATGAATGTGTGTGCGTCCTGTCTGCTCACCTCCAGGAATGAGCCGAGCTGACGTGGAGGGGTCACTTCTCTACTCCTCGGCTAGGAGAGCAGTGCACACCTGCTTGAGGGTTCTAAAAAACGTGCTGCTAATGAGTGGGGATAGATGCTGTGAGGCAAAATAAATAAATAAAAACAACCCCACCCCACCCATTTCACAGAGGTATTGTGATGAGGGAACTGGGAAACATCTGTAAAACTGCTTCATAAACTATAACAAGCTCTACAGAGGCATTATGATTCTTAATCCTTCATCAAGGTAACATTTTAGCAACTCCATTTAAGACCTTCTCTCTAAAGGTGAAATTTTCAGACAAGCTAATGAAAGAAATATTCTTTCATAGAGGAGGAAAAACTCTATTTGGCTCTTCTTAGATCATACCAAAGAAATATTTTAATCCATGGTCATCTTACTGGTGAGATAGGCTTTGAATACGCAGCTTTAAATCTAGCCCCATCCACTGGGAGATGAGGAGGCACTGCTTTGGGCCAACTTAACAAGGAAGACCACTCATAACCATGCTTTTATACTTTGGCTGGGAAGGATGTGCGTTTGCTCTTTACAATCAGGACTAAAATATAAATACAGTCTTGTTTAATATGCTTAGACCTAACGTACACGGGAGCCTTGCCACAAATATTGCATTAAAAATCTTTCTCTAATGGTGAAATTTCCATCAAACACATATTTTGTTTGTTTGTTTTTGAGACGGAGTCTCGCTTGAGTCTCGCTCTGTCCCCCTGGCTGGAGTGCAGTGGCGCGAATGTGTGTGCGTCCTGTCTGCTCACCTCCAGGAATGAGCCGAGCTGACGTGGAGGGGTCACTTCTCTACTCCTCGGCTAGGAGAGCAGTGCACACCTGCTTGAGGCTCACTGCAAGCTCCGCCTCCCGGGTTCCTGCCATTCTCCTGCCTCAGCCCCCCAAGTAGCTGGGACTACAGGCGCCCGCCACCGCGCCTGGCTAATTTTTTTGTATTTTTAGTAGAGACGGGGTTTCACCGTGGTCTCGATCTCCTGACCTTGTGATCCGCCCGCCTCGGCCTCCCAAAGTGCTGGGATTACAGGCGTGAACCACCGCGCCCAGCCCAAACACATTTTAATTTGCTAAACTCTTTCTAAATGAATTTAAAAATTTACTTGACTTACAAACCAAATGTCATTCTCTAACAAAGCTTATTAAAGCAAACCCTACCGTGCATTGGTCATCCAGAGAACATTGTGAATTGCAGGATGGTGCTTGAAAGAGCTGCCTCCAGTATCAAATGAGTTAAAATTTCCGAAAAAGAAAGGAAGGTATCAAACAACCTTTGTTTGTCTTTGATATGTGTGTTAATGTTCTATTGCTTCTACAACAAATTACCTCAAAATTAGCAACTGTTTCAGTTCTGTAGTTTGAAGTCCAGGTTGTCATGACTGGTTTCTCTACCTCAAGGTTCACAAGGTCAAAGTTGGGATGTCAGCTGGCCATGCCTTCACTGGGAGGCTCTGGGAAGAATCTGCCTCCACGCTGAATCAGGTAATAGATACAGTCCAGTTCCTTGCAGTTGTAGAATTGAAGCTCCATTTCCTTGTGAGCTGTCAGCTAGGAGTCACTCTGAGCTCCTGAAGCCCTCTTTCCAGTCCCTGCACATGGTTCCTGCATCTCAGAAGAAAAATGTATAGAA
Source organism: Colobus angolensis palliatus (assembly GCF_000951035.1). Lineage (NCBI taxonomy): Eukaryota > Metazoa > Chordata > Mammalia > Primates > Cercopithecidae > Colobus > Colobus angolensis. The sequence goes on along the minus strand of NW_012116821.1, from coordinate 996,722 downwards.
TCCTTCTCATGTTTGGGATCTCTCTGAGTTTATCTTCTGCCATATCTCACTGACTCATTCTCTCTTCTGTAATCCTCTTCTACTTCCAAAGGCCCATGTGATTACCTTGGGTCCAACTGGAGAATCTAGGAGACTTTATCTTAAGATCAGCTGATTAGTAATATTAATTACATCTGGAAGGTCCCTTCACAGCAGTGCGAACATTGGTGTTTGGTAGAATAGCCAGGGGACAAGAATCTTGGGAGAACATGTTTAGAATTCTACTCACTACAATATGTCTTTAGGCAGTGACCAGGAACTCTTAAAAACTGGAACACTGGAAACCATTTAATTGCTACAAAATATTACAAGTCAGCAATTCAGAATGATTGTTTTACAGATTATAATCAGAAATGACCCAAGAATTTTTACAATTTTTAAAGACCATCATGAGAGCAATATCAGACTTTAAAGTCCCTATTTGTATCAGAAATATAAGGCATTCCTTAAAAATTTCAAATGTACATTTTCAGTCATAGCTCATATCTATTTCTTAGATACTAGTTTACCTCTAAATTATCTTTCTATTAGGTTTTGTGGAATATTGTTTCCAACGATTTGAGTATATTCAAAATCTTAAATTTGGTTATATTTTACATTATAGTCCTAAACAAAAGTTAGTGCATACGGCGGAATCTAGACTCCTTGTTTTTCCCACATGGAATTCTCAATACAATCACAAACCCACATGTTAATCAGTAAAATCAGCTAATAGGTGTTGAAGACCCACTGGACAAACAGCCCCATTTCTAAACATTCGGGATTATACAGTATATAGAAATCGAGAATCTCTTCCTGCCTTAAAGAATTCAGAAACCAGGAAAATATATGATCCATATACAGATTTGGATATATGATCCAAATACAGATTTGAAGACTGTATTCAAATAAGCATCATATTAAAATGTATTAAGAAGGATGCTAGATGTTGGGAATGTTACAGCAGGTTGCAAAAGAAAAAAAAATAGGACAAAGTTTCCTTAAGTAGGTAAGTCCACAGTTGACTCTGGGACAGAGAAATTATCGTGCTGCTACTAAGAGATTGTTTTTTGTGTGCTGAGGGCTTCTTAAGGAGAGGAGAGCCACCATAACTGACGTGCAACTCGAAGAGCTGGCTGGAAGAAGGAGCCTGTTTGATGGAAAACTTTCAAGGCTATTATTAGAAGATTGTATTTGATTCTGAAGACTGTGGGATTCTTTGGCAGACTTAGGAAAAACATGTGGATATAATCAAGGCAGCAGTCCTGAAATAGAGATTTATCACACACTGCAAAATGGATAAAAAAATAAAATAAAATAAAAAAATAAAAACGGACTCTGAAAGCAAGCAAGGAGGAAGATAGGATAATCTTGTAACAATTTTCCAGTGGTCAAGAGATTCTGCTGGGGTGATGGTGGCAAGTAATTTGATGCTTCTGAGTGGAAATAGTGAAAGCAAATGGACTTAGAAAAATTGAGATGGAATTAGAATGCAATGCTAGAAAAATATCAGTGAGTACCCTGTGGTTTCAAGGATGTTTATTTTATAAGATGTTCAATTACTCTTACTAACTCTGAGGTAAGTACTGGTTTTTATTCAATAGGTCTAACATACAAAGGACTTTATCTTTGTAATTTTTTCTAAATACATCCACAATTCCATGTTTAAAAAAATGTTCTATGTATAATTTCCACTATTTGTATCTAATCCACAGGGAACTAGACAACATTTCTCAAAGTGGTTGGCTGCTAAACTGAGTCTGAAGGCTGGATAGGAGTGAACACATCTTGGAAGAATGACATGATCAGATCTGAGCTGTATAATAATCCTCCAGTGTCAACAGTGGACAGGAATGAGGGGTCTAGATTGGTAGCTGGGGGGCTGATTAGGTAGAATCAAGGAAAAGCGTGATGGTAGCTTGGACTAGGGTAGCATCAGTGACAGTGGAGGAAGAGGATTAAATTGAGAGATGTTCAGGAGAGAGAATAAATTAAGTAGATCTTGGTGATTGGCTGGAAATGGGGGAATAGTGAGGAACAAGGAGTCATCCAGAATAAGCTTAGGTTTCTGGATTTAACTACTGAGGTCAATTTTATGGGAGGGTAAGTTTGGGGGCAAAATAATGAGTCTGAGAAATGTTGAATTTGAGACACCCTATAATATATGCAAGTGGAACTGTCTTAGTTAGAAACCTGGTGGGCAGTTGGCTCCATGAGTCTGGAATTTCATGGAGAGGCCCAGAGTCTCGGGCATAGAGGTTGTTGTGACTGAGGTGAAAGGAGTGGATGCAATCACACAGGGAGACCATGGTGAGCAAAAAGACACACAAACCCAGGCAGAAACCCAAGGAACATTAGCACTTAAATATGCCATCTCTGCTCTGGTCAAGTGGAACAGCAGAAAAGATTGTGGGTATCTCAGACAGGAGTCATTGGCTTCTCAGGATCACTTTTCTCTGAAGTTCTCAGGAAATGAAGCAGAGTGAGTTATGCGTGTATCCAACACCTACTTTTGTCCCAGACACCATACAAGGCCCTAAGAAACATACTCAGAATCCCTAAACTGGATATTAACCTCCAGAATGTTGCTCTCAAGATCCATTTTATGAAGCTGTAGGTTAATCACACAGTCAATCTCAAATCAAAAGTTCTGTTTGGGGCCAGATGCAGTGACTCACACCTATAATTTCAACACTTTGGAAGACTGAGGCAGGAGGATTGCTTCAGGCCAGGAGTTTGGGACCAGCCTGGGCCACATAATGAGACCCCATCTCTCCAAAACATTTTTTAAAAATTATCTGGACATGATGGTATGCACCTGTGGTCCCAGCTACTAGGGATGCTGAGGCAGGAGGATCCCTTGAGCCCAGGAGATCGAGGCTGCAGTGAGCTGTGATTGCACCACTGCACTCTAGCCTGGGTGACAGAATGAGACCCTGTCTCAAAAAATAAGTAAATAAATAAAAAGTTATGTTTGGGACAGATACTCTTAAAGGTATTCTGAATAATAAGGTACTTCTATCATGAGCATAAATTTGCTATGTATTTCAGGGTGTCTTTTGTAGCTAACTTTTCAGGAGCATTATTTAAAATTCACATTCTTGGGTGGTTCTTTTTGGATTTGATAATTGATTAATAATATTTGCTTGTAAAAATATCTAGGTTATTTTAACTCTTTTATACTTTGTGTTTGTGAGCTTTGGAGTCTCAGCCAGGCATCCAGCCAAGCATTTCCCTTTTGAGAACATTTGGACACTAAGCCGAGATACCCCTACAGTCTACCTGGGAACAAATGGATTAACATTATTTTGGATGACAAATACGAGTTTATCTTTTCATAATTAAATGCCAGTCTTATTACCCAGCTTTTAAACATGAAAAGCATGTGCAGATTGCTTCCCTCATAGTAACATCTCGAATGTGACTGTCTTTACCAAACATTTTCCCATACAAAGGCGCTTATAATCATCACAGTCACATGTTAATGCTGCCTCTATTTTACAGAGGAGAAGGCTGGGACTCTAGAAGAGTGATGGCCATCACCCAGCAAGCAGGTGGCAGAGTGAGAGTCTGATTCTAGATATTTAGTTCGCAAATTAATTATTGTTCAAACTAAGCCAATATACGAAGCACCCAACATGTGGCACCCAACAATATTCATTCTCCACAGTAGCTGTATTATTTTAATTTTTGGTGTCATTTTCCCCTTTTATGTGTTTCTAGTCCTTCTTCTTGGCCTTTTTATTAATCTTTTATGTGGTTTAATTATGTTTGCTTTAAATCATTTTTTCAAAAAGGTGGATAATCATCAATAAATTAGTAAATAGACAGACACATACATAGATAATAAATCTGAACCTTGCTGATTCCTCTGGCAATAATGAAATTCAAATCATATGTAGGTGACAAAGGAAGAAAGTGAAAAATATAGACGTGAACCAGATTTTCACACATCCTCAGTAAGGCACTTACTCATTTCTGCTAATGAAGACAATTCCCTAATTAAAATTAATCCTAATCAACAAAATAATCCCTACTGCTCCTGCTGGCAACCCCAAGCCCAGAGGATCCTCCCATCTCCTCTCTATATTCAGAAACACACAGCAAAGCAATTTGGAAGGCCTGGTGAATCTGTAATTTCAAAAGAGAAGAAGGGAAGAAGCTATGATCGCAGAGGCAAGGTAGGGAATTGCTCCAAATATCAACACCCAGCCACCCTCTGCCCATCAGTAAAACCAATTCTTTGTTCACTTGTCCAGAATTATTCCTCTTACCTATGCTATTTGCCTTGCTCTTTTCTCATTTCACTTACTTTCACATCCAAAATGCCACCACGTATAGATTATCACTATTAGTTAATATTTCTTTCAGGTAAGCGTAAATGTTTCTGGGATTCATTCATTCGACAGATACTTACTGACATCGACATGCTAGGCACTATGCTAATAACTGGCAATATGGCAACAAAGAAAAGATACATTCAAGATGATGATATGCTCTCAGCCATTCACAATTAGCAAAAAAAATTATTTACATTAACTTGCTTTTTCTTTACTGGCATTCCTGTGAAATTGTTTTCACTGAGGGAGAAGACTATTGTATCTATAAGGAGGAAAATCGGTGGTTTGGGAACATGATTGATCAAATCTGGCTGTCCTTTCCTGATTAGAAGTGGACTAGTTGTCCGTTTATTTTCTCCTAGCCCCACATTCACCCTTCAGTCCCTGTGCTAGGATAAAGAACTAGACTCTAAGCATTTCTCTTTTTTGGAACCTGTTGTTAAGCTCTGTCAATAGAAGGCACTGGAGGGACATTGCAGGAGGAAGGGGCTCCCCGTGCTGACTCTGTGTCCTGGGTTTTTTGCTTGGTTGTTTGGTTAGTTGGATTTTTGCTGCTTCTGTAGTGTTGCAGGTATTTGCAGGACATTTGGTGCTGCTCTGCCTCAGAGTGCACGGTCCCTTGGTGAACTCACAGCCCTGGCCTGAGTTCAGTGACCGCTTTGTTTCAATCCGTCCAATGCAAGCACCACACACTCCCAGCCTCCTGCTTATAACAGCACTTCCTCTTCCTCTGCACACCTGCCCGCCAGCCCTGGCTCACACACAGCCCAGACAGTTAGAGCACCCTTGATGTGCCTGTACCGTGGAAGGTTGCTTCCTGTTTTCCCTGTGTTGACTGAACCAGCTCCGGCTTAGGCCATCCAGAGAACTTCTCCACCATCCAGCAGCCGCAACCACACCTTCTGCAATGAGATCTCAACTCCAGCTTTGGGGAAGGGGTATTCCTAACTTCATTCTTTCTGGGGTACTCTTCTTCAGCCCTAGGGTGCCCTTTAGAGTTCTCTTTACTCTAAAAAGAACTTTAGAGTTCTCTTCACACCGTTACAGTTATTCTCTTATCATAGCTTAATAATTCTTTACACTAAATTTCTACTCTTTAATCTAGTGTGTGGTTTCTCTCTCCCAGCTGGATCTAAACTGATACAAGGGCCTTTTGAGACAAGACACCAGGAGAGTGGTCAACAGTGAAAGAAGGAATAGAAAAAGATACCAACTGAAAAACTTCAGCAATTGCGACAGTTTGCATAGAGCTAATCCCAACTTAAGGAAATGAATCCTCGTCCTTCTCCCCATCCACATTGTCCTCTCCCAAGTGTGTCTTAATTTTAAGACCCAAGCTAGAGGTTAGGAAAGAGTTAGCCTTGAAATCTCATCACATTTTTTAATCACTGTTTTGTTTTGTTGCAAAACTTGTTTCAAGTTCCAAATAGTTGACTTATAAACTTTTAGGAAAGAAGGGCATTAAGAGTGTGGACATTCCCTGTTATGGTTAGCACATTTTGAAAATCATATTTAAATATTAAATTCTTAAAATTCAGAGGACAAGAAAACTGACAAGACAGTATGGGCCAGTAGAAGTGTGGCCTTCTGCATCATGTAAAAAGATTTTCATCCTAATTCCTCTGCTTCCCAGCTGGTGATCTTGAACACATTATCCCCTGGGAATCTGTGTCCTCAACTATGAAATGGAAGTAATGACATCCACCTCCCTGGTTTTCCACGGGAATCACATATTATCATGTAGTAGGTGCTAGTTAAAAAACATGATTTGCCTTCCCCCTTTCTCTTTTTATTATAAGAAAATTCATTGTTCTCAATCCCAGAGAAGATATTTCTTTTCCTGGGATCTACTGAAACACAGGGGCTGCTTGAGGCATTATTTCTGCCTTTACAAGTTTGCCCTGTGAAATTCATTCTTGAGGAGCAGCAAGTTAAAAGAGTTCCACGTCTTTGATGTGGCCTCTTCATTGGCAGCCTGAGCCAGCTGGAACCGCCAACGCTGGTTCACTGAACATCTAAAAAGCTAGTATCAAGGAAGTGCCTCTTCACACAAACAGTTTTAGGCTGGATATTATTTCAATGCTCCAATCACAATGTTACACATATTTTCCTTAGCTGCTTTGAGTTCAATAAAAATTTTTGTTGCATATGAGACTACATGGCTTGTAAGGGAGAAAGAAGTTCCCATCTTTCCTACAGGAAATCTGTTGGAGGCAGAGCTCATTCATCTCGTAGGGTAGACAGAAAGGCTGGGAGGAGTTACAATGAAGTGGCAATGAAAAATATGTCAGAAATGTTATTCGAGAAATGCTCAGAGACTTGGCTCACAGCCCAATTAGGATAGAACAAAGATATATATAACCTACTTAAGCTAAAGAATTCTTAATTAAGCTACTGGAAAGCCAAGGGTTTTAAAGTTCAAAGGATATGTAGACTTCTGCAAATTATTTTCAGAGAAGGGGGGCAGGAGAAGGAATTCATAGGAGTGACAGACATAAATAAAATTCCCAATGAAACGTTCACATAATTGAAGCCCCCCCAAAAAGAGGAATCGAGTTTTGTATAATTTTCTTCTTTGTTTGTATGTTGGCTTATCTTTTATGATGAAGGAGGTTGCATTGAGCATTTCTTCCTAGAAAAGCACACACACATAGTATTTATTAATAATTAAGCTTGGGTTTGAGAAGTTGTAAATAATTACATTTCTGAGTGACAATAGTCCATAATTGATTTGAAGTCTTTCAAGAAATCTGCATATCTTGGAATACCCAAGTGCCAAGTGCCAAGACCACTCTTATGTGGCAAAAGCTACCCCTGGTTTCCAACTTGCATATTCAAATTTTCCTGGGTAGGGCTTGGTAGCATTCTTATGAGTTTTTACTTTTTTTTTTAAAAAAAATAATAAATAGTAATGACAATAGAAATAATAAAAACACCTCCTGCATCTTTTGGCCACCAAGGTCTACATCTGCTGCCCTCTCCTGATCCTTGAGTCCAATTCCTCTTCATCCCCACAACTGGCAGCTTATTTCAGATTCAACTCCTAGACTGTTTTAAAAGCCTCCTGCAGAATTTCCCTGCCTCCAGTACCCTCCTGGACAGAGCTATCGTTATTGAATACAACACTACTGACATTATCCCCAGCCTATAGTCCATCAGTACATGAATAGCTATCCACTGCCTAAAGGATTGAGCCTGAACTCTTTCATATGTGTCTGGGGTCCTTCACCCCGTGGCACCGTCTGTCTTCCCATCATCACCTCCTGATACTCTTGCAGATGCTTTCTATGCCCCACTCCGAATTTTTTCATCACATATACACAGGCCTGTACACAGGCTCTTCCCTGCCTGGGATAACCACATAACCTTGCTTCAAGGCACGCTAGCAATTGGCACTGTGTTAAATTCATATTAATTCAGAGAAAAGACTAAAAGCTTTGTGGGGTAAGAGCTCATCCAAATAACCATCTAGCAGTTAAGCAGACCCATCTCCCAGGAAGCCACTTAGTGGCCATCTGTTGTTACACGAGCATTGCCCTTGGGAGTCTTACTCTTCTTCCCAGTCAGCTTTTCATAGCATTCCTTATGACTACAATCAGTGTTCTCCCTGGGAGGAGTTCTAATAAATACAATCTTGTGATTGTTAAGTGCTGTGTTAGCATCCTATATAGAATGGCACCCTTGAAAGCTGCCCATCTGATCAACCCCCTTATCTACAATGACAAATTCTCACCCATTCTTCAAGATTCAATTAACACATCACCTCTGCGAAGATTTCCCTACCTAACCCCTAACTCTCTTGCAGAATTAATTAATTTAATAGACACTTTAAAAGCACTATATTCCAGTGCTTTATGATTTCTACTCTAATATTATCTCATTTTTTCGTTACCACAACAACTCTACAAGCTACAGGCTACTATCTGTGCCTCATTTATAGGCATGAGCCCTGTCAGATGGCTAGTAAACGGAAGAGGTGGGACCCAAAGGCCAGTAGACAGGCTCCAGACTAGCTCTAACCCTGACTGCTTAACTGTGTGTTTAGTTTATCTTCCACTCTTCTGCCAGAGCCTCTGATGATTACCTCTCTCATATAGCTCATCTCATCATGTACTATGAGTATTTGTTTATGTGTTGGCTTCCCTGTAGATTTTGAGGTCCTTTAAAGTGGTGCTTTTATTTACCCAGATGCATAACTTCCAAGAACTCGCTTGGTCTCAGTATGTAAATATCTGTAAATATTTGTTGGATCCTTAATTAATTAGTTATCATCATTGTGTTTGGATCTCTATCTTAAGAATCCAAGTGTATTAGACAACTCTTGAGTTACAATAAAGGAATACCTGAGACTGGGTAATTTACAAAGAAAAGAGGTTTAATTGGCTCACAATTCTGAAGGCTGTACAAACATGGCTCCAACATCTGCTTGGCTTCTGGTAAGGGCCTTAGGAATCCTACAATCATGGTGGAAAAGTGGGAGCAGGCATTTCACATGGCAAGAGGGGAAGCAAGTGGAATGGGGGGATCCCACGCTTTTTTCAACAACCACATCTCATGTGAAATAACTGAGAGACAACTCTCTTATCAAGGGGATGATGCTAAAACTATTCACAAGGGATCCACTCCCATGATCCAGTCACCTCCCACAAAGATCCACCTCCGACACTGAGAATCACATTTCAGCATGAGATTTAGAGGGGACACACCTCCAAACCATATCACCAAGAAAGGATTTCCTGCTTATACATACACTAAACGAGTTGCATTTCACATGCGGTAATTGAGAAAAATAGAGCATTTGGTCACTTAAGTCTTCAAAATGGAAGCAAATGGCTAAATTACAGTTGCTAATGTGAAATTCAATTACTATACTGCTTATGCAATAATGGGATATTTTCCAAAGCAACATTCATAATGCAGAATATAAAAACATATTTCCAGTGTCATCAATATGATTTTTAAAATTAAAATGATTTTCTGATAGTTCCTTATAAAACAATTATTACAATGCAAGGATAATTAAGGACAACCAGGGATATAAAAACCTTCAAATTCAAGATTTCAAGAAATGTCAGAGGGTGTGAAACAATTGTTTTAATTTTTCTCATTTGTAAATTCATTTTATGCCTTCAAGTGCAATATAAATTATTTGCCAAAATTAGCTGCAATCACTTACAGGGACAAATACAAGCAGGTTCACACATAAACCTGTATAGTTGTTTTATTTGCATGTAAACTGTGCTAATGTCTAATTAGAAAGGTAACTATAGAAGTAAACAATGCTTAATGTTGTAAAAAAAAAAAAAAAAACTTCACTCCCTCCCTTCTGATTTAAGTAAGAAGCAGAGAGTGTAAAAGTGCCAGGGGCACAGGGGAAAAATAACATTCTTTTTTGAAAACATGTTCAGGAACCAGGTTTCAAAATAGAATTATGTATGACTTTATCCAGTTTCTAATTCTATGCATTTTAGACTTGAAATAAGCACTCTTTGTGCAAAGTCTGCCCCCAGAGGCCCACACACTGTAACCTAGGAGGCTGAGCTCTTCCCCTTCCCTCTGTCTATGCTGTTCGTTCTGTGTCTCACTTCAGATTTGAGTTATGGCCTCAGTCTTTCCATGATTCTCATGCAAAAAGACAAGGACAACTTGCTAACTAGCTGATAAAGTACCGTGAAAGATGTTTCAAACTAACCAGCAAGGCACTCCAGTCTGTTATTTGCTAATTTGACTTTCCTCTTCTATCGGATTTCAGATGACCCTTCCTCCTTTTTTCAACCCAGAGTAGGTAGAAACAGTACCTTGTCTGGGTCTGCGTATCCATATGCATTATTTATGTCATTGTTAGTGCAAGTTGTATGTGACTACACATGCAAAGGACTTGGAATGATGGAGAATTGTCCATCTGGTATTGGGGGCAGATCTAAGAAGGGATGAAGATCCTTTCTGAAGTCAAACTGTCATTTAGTCACATTACTGCATGACCACATCTAAAAACGACACTGGGAAATAAGCCCCACTGCACTGTGGCCAAACTCTGGAAATCTCTTGTTATAATAACAACAATTGCCTTGTCTGTTTTTCAGGGCATTGCCCCACTTTAAGGAAGTCAATGAAGGTGACATTGGAGAGATTGTTTGGAGATGAGAAACTGAAGGTGTCCAATATGTTCTAGGCAGAGCCTAATTTTCAATCTCAGATGCAAATATAGAATTCTAACCCTTATCCTAAATTACATATGCTTTACTCACATGGAACTTGATTTGATGAAGATTCTAGTGTTGAGTTGATAAAAAATAACTATTATTATTGTTCATTCTTGCCCTTGGACCTCCACTTTCCAGAGTCATTATGCCTTTGTGTGTATGCATGAGCAGACAAACACATCCACGTAGATTCAAAATGTGTAAACAAGCATAGTTTATGTTGGTGATGGGGTAGAAATCTTTTTGGTTGTTAAGCTTTTCCTGGTGAATGTCATTCTCAGTATAACCTCAAGTTCAGCAAGCCCCATGCATACAAGGATGGTAGGCACGCCGTGGAGCCAGTGTTAAAAGCTAAGTCAATTTATAAGCACTGCCATGCCTGTGTCTTTAACTGTGCCTGTAGCTGTAGGCTAGACTGCATTTCAATCAGTTCGAGCTCAGCTGTCTGTTTTATTACACCCAGGCCAGTAACACTTTGGGGATTTTTAGTCCCTTCAATGACAAATGTATATTCAACCACTGCTGTGAGCAGCAACCCACAATGCAAGTCACCAAAGGACAACAAACTGAGTAGGTATGTCAGAGAAATGTTCAGAAAAATATCTCCATAGGTGTCTGCAATTGCCTCTACCTTCAATCTTTCCATCTTTGAGAAACATGTTAAAGTTGGGTTGTTTTCAAGCCTTGTGAAATATACAATCTGTGTCTCTTAAGAAGAAATATCTAGAGTGCCTAAGACATTTCTAGCAAAACTATACAAATTTAACTCATTCAGATGACAGACAAAGACAGGATTTTTACACTCCCTAATGTGGTGGTTGGTTGGGTGTAATGTGTTTTAATACAAATCAAGAAAGTCTATTCACAGATGCCACTCTGAGATCCTTATTTCACAAAGCTGAAATAAATGTCCTTAAATTATACAATGTATCAGCTATGTTTAGTGCAACACTGAGACAAATTCACCTCCATTGTGTTGTCATGTAGCCAACACATTGGGAGAAAGAGAAAAACACCTTCCAATAAGAGCAGTGTCAGGTGATTCAGAAAAGACATTGAAGGGTACCTGATATATTTTACTCTGGCACCTGTACCTGTTGTTAAGGCCTGAGCTACACTGATGTACCCAAATTATCTCTGTGAAATTATTGTATTTTATAAAGGAGGTAGGAAATTTTCATCAAGTCTCATCAATCAACAGAAAACTCTTTCTGCTGACCCCAGATCTGGCTCCATCTGTTAAAAAATTCCAATTAATTTGTGCAACATGCAAATTTTATTTAACTGAAAGAAAGTCTGTGAAATTTTAATTGTTGAGCTTCACTTGTGGCCCTCCTACCACAGAATTCCACCTTCAAATACATCTTGTTAGAGAGTTTAGTGCAACAATAACTTTTGATTTGCTTTTCTCAGTTCTTATGCCTATAATATCAGGAGCTAGTCACTTGACAACTAATGTCAGAACATCAAGAGAATAAACGCTTTTAATGTCTGAAGTCTTTTTCCCCCAGTAGCTTGTGACAGACATACATTTTCCTTTTCTATCCTATTTCTTGAGCCTAAAAAATAAAGCAGAGTACTTTCTGTATCAGGGTTTACCTAAAGGACCACATGGCAAAAGTCATGTAACCAGACTTGTCTTAATCAAACTTGGGTAAGGATCAGCCTCCTAGGAGAACAATCAAAGATGGTTTGATTTGCTAATATAAAATTCACAACAGACAGGTAGACTGTATCCAAATCAATACTCACTTAATATCACATTTGTTCCCAGCAATAAGCATTAGAAGGAGGCATTGAGTGTTAATATGTCAGAGTCCAAAATGAGTGTGTGTGTGTGTGTGTGTGTGTGTGTAGAGAGAGAAGTGTTATAAATATGTATACTGGGTATGTTATTCAATATTTTCCTTTCATGTTCTTTTTGCCAGGAACCTGGCAACACTTCAAACAATTAGGGAAAGAAAAAATTATCTTTAGGGAATATCCTTCAATAATATTTTTGTTTGAAGGTGCATGCAATTCTGTGGTACAGTTTTCCCTTTTTAAAACCTTTGCAGTGACACAGTCCTCAAAGCACCTATTACTGGAGAAGAGTGTGTCTCTATTTTCATGTATCACTATATTATTGAAAATATCATTCTTTGTTTAAGTCCAGTTCATTTGTTAAAGAAAACTATGGAGCTACTGCTTTAAAAGAGTGATTGAATCTCTGAAAGCTCTGAAACATCCCATTTCGGGCTAGGATACCCCAAAAAGCATTTTTCATGAAGAAGATATGCAGAGGCTCCATTATATGACACTTTGACTTTTTTGCCCCATATTGCCCCTCATTATTAAGTCTTCCTAGAGCCACCACCTTATTTCTTAGAAAATTCTTCTCTCCCTTACTATTATCATTTTTTCACTATGGAAAAAATCTAATAAATTAATTTGTTTTACATACTACCGATTAATATGCCACAGGAGTCCAGGATGCTTGCTTCATGTGCAGTTTTTCAACAAGTCTTCTTGCAGCACCCACTCTGCCAGGGATTGTGCCACTCACAGAACACACACAGGCAAGATCCACACAGTGTTTATCACCTACTGAAGCTATTGTCACATGCCCTTTGTCAGTCCTATTATTTTTTGTTTTGTTTTTTGCCTGTTCTTTATTTTCCATTGATCATCCTTGCCTGGGGGTCGTCTATACTGTTAGTCTTTCCAAAGGCAAGTGTTTACCTCCGTCAATGCTATCCATTAAACTTTGCCTTGTAGTTTATTAAGCTTTGAACTTAAGTTTATTATTTTCTTCTTTCTGCTTTCTTTACATAACCTACTTTTCCTCTTTCTAACTTCTTGAGTTGGCTTCCTGATCCTTCACATTTAGTCTTTCTAATAAGCATAATCATAGGCTGAACATTTCCTCCTAAGACATTATTGATTTGCAGTCCGCAAGGTCTAATATGTAACTGTTTTGTTTTGTGAGTCATTTCGAAGGGCATGTTTCATATTTCATCAGTTTGATTTCAATTTCTAACTTGATCGGTCAGAAAACGTCATTCATATGATACTGATTCTTTGGTATTTGATGGTACAATTTTGTGGCATAGTAAGTGATATTTTTGGACAAGCTCCATGTGTGTTTGGAAGTCCATTCTTTAACTATAGTCTGCAAAATACTATATATGTCCATCAGCTGAAACTTGCTTACAGTTTTTATTTTAATCTCTATGGTTTTAGTAACTTTTTACCTTACATGTTAAAATATCCCAGACACATGTCAAAATGTTCCTGTATGACTGTAGATGCAAATTTCTTCTTGAAATTCTGACAACTTCACTTCATAATATTTGTGGCTAGCTATGTACAATTGCAGAATGGTTGTGTTTTGCACAAGAATTATTCCTCTATTATGTAATAATCATTATTCCTAATGTTTTTGCTTTAATGTGATATTAATATAGGTATACTACATTCCTCCCAGTGCTTTTCTTGTATATATGTGTAACCTCCTTTACTCTCATCCTTTTGAACTACGTTTTTGAACTGCTACTTGTAACAGCACATGGGCAACTCTTTGAGAGAATCTCTTGCTCTAACTGGTGAGTTCTGTCTATTTACACTTACTGTGATAGCTTTTACACTAAGGGATATGGTTGGCTGTAAAAACATAAATATTATATGGCAGGGTAGATGTAGCACAATAAAGGGAAAAAGTGGGAGAAAAGGGGGAAGAAGGTGAATGTAAAATAAGCTTGGTAACTGCTTCTTCATATTGTCTACTCAAATGGCTGAGGAGAACGGTAGCAAGAGGAGTGATGATCTTCCCTATGGATCAGCTTTTGATCTTTAATATAATTCAAAACTAAAAGGAACACAGGTCCTTGCAGGGAAATGGCTGAGTGGAGTTCTGAGTAAATAAGTTATAATATGAGACTGGAGTATCTTGCGTGCTAGAACACTTCCAAGATACATGGGGTAGGTGAAAAGGACATAAGATTCAATTTGAAGGGGTTCTTGAATGGCCAGAATTGTGTCAATTGGAGCATTGAAAAAATAATGATTGTAGTTGTGTGAACCACTTGGCATCTATGAAAATCTGTGTCTTTGTAGTGACACTCAAAAAAGAGAAAGTCAAAAAATACATTTGTTATCAATTGAGGTCACTCTTAAAGCAACTCCTTACTTTACAAATTTGTTAAATAAAAAGAAAAATCTAAGCATTTTCTCTGCTTTTCGAGCAAGAACTTTAAGATAACCAAATAGTCTCAGTTGATAAAGCAAAAGTGCTACTTTTTAGAAGAATGCCAGACAATATATTTAGAAGTAATTGTTGGATTAGAAACCATCACTTCTAAAATGAAACTTTTTATTCAGGAAAAGATTATCAATTATTATTAAGTGAATGGCTAGTGGGGAACTAAACAGATTTTTGACACCAAAGGAGCACTACACAGTCACAAGGAAAAATATATCTGTAAAATGAAGAGCTTGTCACCTTTAATTCATTGCTAAGGTGGGCCAACAAGTTATTAATATGCTTATTTGTTTAATAAGTATAAAATACATGACATCATTGATAATATAGTCTAGGCAAAAAAAAAAAAAAGACCTATCCTGAATTCATAAGTTCTTTATCTAGCTTCCAATTTGCAGTAAATACATGAAAAAAGGAACAAGATCATCAAAACCCATAAGGTTGCAATAAGCAAATCGATGCGGGGAGATTGGCCTGGTTTCCTCAAGAAATAAGTGTCAAGGACAAAGGGGCCATTGTGGATGAAAAGAACCTTGAGGAAAAAAATAACTAGATATCATCATATAAGGACTGAATTCTACTTAGGAAATTAAAATCAGCTTCAAAGAACATTTTTGTAATAGGTAAGCAAAATTTCATTATGTAACAGGTATGAAGAGATATAATGGAATGATTGCTAAATGTCATAATGTTCTTTTGCATACATAGGGAAATGTTTCCATTTTTAAGAAGCAATCTGAAACATGTAAATAAAATTTTAAAAATATAATAATGGTCGTATAAACAGAATGCAACATGTCATTTTTCTATTATATCAATTTGTTTTGTTATAGAAGTAGCTCTCAATTCTTTAAGTGGAAAAAATGGTTATTTTATGTAACTACACACAAACACACGTACATACATTCTATTTATTTTCTCTTATTGATTTCCCTTAAAATTTTCACATGTATGGTAATCATCACCATGATGATGATAATCATCATCATGTTAAGATTTCACTCATGTTTACATTTTGCTGACTTATCATTGCCATACCTTCCTTTTGAATATAAAATTCTTCTTTCTATATTTCATTCTTTGCTATTTCTTTCAGCCTTGTTGCAAGTCTAAATTTTACTAGTCTTTTTTGTCTGAAAAATTTTTTTAATCTCACACTTAAACTGTAATTTAGCTGGGTATAGAAATCTAGTTGAAAGCTATTTCTCAGAGTTCTTTGAAATCTTATTTCTCTTGTTCCTGCTTGCTTTTGTTGCCAATTGGAAGTGTGAAGACAACCTAATTGCTATGAATTTCTAGGGGCGTTTTTGGTGTTCTGCTTTTTTAAATAAACTATTTGTAGATATGAAATTCCTTTTATCCTGCTAGAAATTCACTGTATGCTTTGAATCTGAAGATTGATGTCTCTCACCAATTCTGGAAAATCTTCAACCAGGAAAGTCTTTAAACTTTGAATATTACCTCTCTGCCATTCTCAAGAATTTCTCCTTCTTCATCTCCTATTTACTGTGTTGAAACTTGCCACTCTGTCCTCCATGTCTCTTAACTTCTCTTTTGTATTTTTCATCTCTTCATCTTTGTGCTTAACATTGAACGATTCCTTCAAATATATCTCATAGTTTATTAATTTTATGTTCAGCTGTGTAACATATTGGACTTTTTATTTCAAATAGTATATTTTTAATTTCATGAAAATGTATTAATTTCCTTTTCCAACATTTCTAATACCTTTATATACACTAAACATAATTATTTGATATTTTATTTTATATTGCAATCCTTTTATCTCAAAGTCTCAATGTATAATATTCTTTATTTTTTATGCTGACTTTTGCAATTGGTGGACTATTTTATCTTGAGTTTTGAAATACTGTATTGTGAGCTCATTATTTGGATGATTGACAGGATCTTTATCAATGAAATATTTGTCTTATCATCTGGATTTTTAAAGTATTTCTCGTAATTGTTTTTTCTCTGCTAGGAGACCCAGGACTATCAGCAGCCTAGGGTCATTTTATGTTCATCTCTTAGCTTGAGGTGTCCAGACAATACAGACAATATAAATTCAGTCCTCAAATCACTGTGAAGCGATGTCTAAGTTTATTAATTCCCAGGGTTGAGTCTGAGACACGCAATCATCTTCATCATCTTTCAGAGGTGATATGTAGAACTTTTCTAAGATTATGTTTCACTAAGCATGTAACCCTTTAAGGGTCTTGGCTTTATGATGCTATAATCTATATCAATTCCACCTCTCTTCCCTGCTAAGTCCCTATTTTTCTTATCTCTATACAAGTGTTTCTGTGACAGTAAAATACTCCAGGGTTACACAGTTTCAGCTCACACTTACTAGAGTGATTTTCATTTCTTTCTTACTTTTTGGCCACTATATCATGTTTCCTTTCAAATTCAGCTCTATATTTCAAAGAACTTTTGTTGTATTTTATCCTACATGTCTAGATGTTAGTTGCAGGTAAGTTTTCAAATCATCTAGTCTGCCATATTGCCATAAATGAAAGGATTTTTTTCCTTTAAACATATATGAAAAAGATAAATTTTCCTCATTGCCTTTACCATTTTTACTTTTACTCCTGCAGGGAAAAAAATGAATTTACATATACTAACACTGAGTTTTCTTTCATAAATGTCTCCCAAGATAAGTTATGTTCCCTTCAAGTTCTTGGTGTACAAACTTTAAAATCTGTTACTATTATTTCATTGACCTATGTTTGGAAAATAAATTTATTCCTGAAAAAGGATGTAAGGCAGGGAAAGAGCTCTCTCTTTTCATTTGAAATGATCCTGGTTTTTACATGTTAAACTTTATTATTGTCAGCCTTAGTATCTTTAATATTGCTGCCTTCTCTATATCTTGAGAATTACACTTGATTTGTCTCTTATTTCTCAGATATCTTCTTCTGGGCCTATATGTCCTCCTATTCCCACCGAAAGTTAAGCCTTCTAGTCTCTTTTTATATCAATGATCTAGGAAGCTCTTTTCCTCTCCTGATTCCACTGGTGAACCTAAATGACCGTGTCTCTTATTACAGCTTTAGCTACCCTTCCTAATCCGTTTCTATTGGACTCACTGCCTCAGACTTGATGTTTTTATCTTTTACAGCACACATTGCACTTTACATTCATCACAATATGTTCAAAATCCTGCAATTTCTTTCTATAGAATAGTATTGTGTCTTCCTGTTCCACTTTATAGTACCAATAAATTCTTTTTTGGAGACACATAATCTTTTGATGCTTGAGCTTCTGATGTCCTTCCTCTCTTTTCTTCAATCTCTGCCTCATGGATACATCAATGTCCATGATTTATTACTTTCTAGATTAAATTCCCAGAATTCTAATTTTGGAATTCTTAATTCATCATTAATTGCAATGTCCTCCCTTCAAATTTAGGCTTATTGAACACCCTAACACAATAATGACATTTAAAATTTCCAAACAAATAATTTAAAGGCCATTTAATATTACTATATTTAAAAGATGTCTCCAATAGCAATCATCAGCACCACTTCAGGCCAGACAGAAAGAAAAAAAGTATATATCATCATCTCTTCTTCCTTATGCCTCATCATAATTACACGTGCAGGATTTTTCCTCCTCATCTCCATCATATGTGCAAAATCATTTTTATTACCTTTTAACTTTGTCAGATAAGCATTGTATAGGATAAAAGCAATTCCTATGTCCTTGTTAGTGCCAGGAGACTACCTGTGAGAGCCTTAGCAGAAGGAGATCCAGAAGACAAATCAATTAATACATGTAAATTACACTTAATATTTGACCTGCACCATGGCACCAAAGGCAGAGTTCTTGTCCTAGAGGGTCCTACAACTCATTTAATGACAGGAATATGAGATGAGAAAAGGGAACTGAATACCTATAGGAGTGTGTGTGTGTGTGTGTGTGTGTATGTGATGAAGCAAATATAACTATACATGACAATCAAACACATTTTCAGATATTTAAAATATAGAAAGATAGCTTTGTTTTGATTCAAGGATCTTGAAAATTTCTAAACACTTTTTTGTATCTCCTTTTTCTTCTCCATGATGCTTCAAAGAGGTAAAGGAAGACATTGGGTAAATTTTTTAAATTATTGTTGTGGAAATGAAGCCAAACAGGAGCCAACTATGATTTAAATAAATAAATAAATAAATAAACCTCATGTTACTGAATTCAGATAGTATCCCATTCTTTATCAGCCATTCAAGTCAATCAAAAGTAAAATATTATTTATT
This sequence comes from Colobus angolensis palliatus, assembly GCF_000951035.1. Taxonomy (NCBI): domain Eukaryota; kingdom Metazoa; phylum Chordata; class Mammalia; order Primates; family Cercopithecidae; genus Colobus; species Colobus angolensis. The sequence continues at coordinate 977,665 of NW_012116821.1, read as the reverse complement.
TTTTCAAGATTGATTTTTAATGTGTGGGTATTCTTTGAAGCCCTCTAGCTATAATTCATACAAACACATTCAAAATATATAATTGAAAGGCAATTGTGACCACTCTCTAGACTTCATGGCTTGTCACTGAGCTCACATTCGCAAAACCTGAGCATGTCCCAGCATCCAGAATCCACAAGATGGCATTAGTGTTCACTTTTTTCCCCCGTTTTAAAGCAGTTAATTTTATGACTGTCACTAAATTGTCTTTTATTTAAGAAAAAGATAAATATTTTTCCTCTCCTGAGATATTTCTTAATATGATTATCAGTGATTAATTTGATATCTTTGGAAAGACTTCAAGTAAAAGAAAATGACTTGCCTATTCTTCATATCTGTGTTTTGAAAGTTGATCACCTCATTCCTCCAGTTTCTGTCTCACTCCTCTTTTAGAAGACTCAGAGGCTGCACTGTCCAATACAGTCACCAGAAGCCATATGTGCTATTTAAATTTATTAAACTTAAATTTTAAAATTCAGATCTTCAGGCCAGGTGCAGTGGCTCATCCTATAATCCCAGCACTTTGGGAGGCCAAGGCGGGTGGATCACTTGAGGTCAGGAGTTGGAGACCAGCTTGGTCAACATGATGAAACCTTGTCTCTATTAAAAATATAAAAATTAGCTGGGCGTGATGGCAGGCACCTGTGATCCCAGCTACTTGGGAGGCTGAGGCAGGAGAATCACTAGAACCCAGGAAGCAGAGATTTCATTGAACCAAGATTGTGCCACTGCACTCCAGCCTGGGTAACAGAGCAAGACAAGACTCCACCTCAAAAATAAATAAGTAAATAAAAATAAATAAATAAATAAAATTCAGTTCTTTGGTTGCACTAGCCACATCTCATGTGCTCAACAGCTGCATGAGACTCGTGGCTACCATACTGTACAGAGCAGATATTAAACATTTGCAGGACCCCAGGAAGCTCTATTGGACAGCGCTAACTAAAGAATAATAACTCAGAGACCTGAATCTATATCCAGAAACTGACATATACAAACGATATCCCCCTGTTGATGATATCTGTCTTCGTGACATTTACATTCTGATATAAAAATAGAGGTGAACAGAAAGTTGAAATTTAAATGCAAACTTTCACCCACCTCTGTGTACAGAGTGTTCTAGAAGCATTCCTGCATCCTTCAAAATATTCGTATGTGGGCTGTTTGTTTAGGATGCAAACTACTTTACACAATATTGGGCATTTTCATGGCAGCTATTGATGTCTTTAATTATTTTTAACTCCACTTATATTATTGAAGCTCAGTGTGTAGTCATGGCTTTCAGAAGCACAAAAACAAAATAGTAGGGCTGGAAAGGGAGTTGCAGATCATCTGATCCTGTCTTCTTGTATGATTCATCAGGCTGTAAGGCCATAGAATGAGGCATGTGATGTAACAGGAAGTCCTTTGGTCCAGGAGACCAGAAACAAAATCTATTCTGGGAGATCTTGGTTGGACTTTTCTGTACCCAAGTTTCATTACACAGGAAATGAAGGGATTGGGAAAGGTTATTTGCAGGTTTGCTTTCAGCTCTCAATGTCTCTCTTGTGTTACATTTAGTGTCAGGAATCAAAGGGGTTTCAAAGTCACAAGATAAAAATAGTACATCTACCTTGAGTATTAATTTTACTCAAAGATTTAAAAAGGAAAAGTTAAGTATGTTGACTGGTAACTGATTTAAAAATTATCTTTTTATCTTTAAAAAATGCAGATGTGTTTTTGGAGGAGATAAAACATAAAACTACAAAGAAATATTATGCCAGCACTGAGCTACTTGAGATACACTCCCAAACCCCTTCAGGATTTTCATTCATTCTTTCTGCCTTTAGGGACAGTTTTTAAACATTTGAGAAATGCTTCAATAGGCAATAGAACAGGAGTGAAAAGCCTTCCAATGACAAATTTAGAGACTTCCCTGCTGTTTGATAAGGAATACAAGTTCAGAAATTACAGTTAAATCCATAACAGGATTAAAATTCGTTCACAAAGAAATACAAAGCAATGATGCAATGCTTAATGGTGATGATGTTGGTAATTATGCCAGAAATCTGGGCTAAATAATTATTAAATTTCATATAAACATAGACTCTGGATTTCCTAGAGGCTAAGTAAAGAGAAAACAGAAAGGGTGATATCATTCTCATTTTATAATAAATGAAGAATATAGTCACATGAGAAAAATCGACAAACATTCCCAAACTAAAAAAAGTAAAAATAAAAATAAATCAGGGATTGAATGCAAGTGTGTTTTATAAGAAACATAAATTAACATTGCACTTAATAGCAATTTTACAAATCATAGATATTCTTCAAAAAGCCATTTCTTAGATTGACCCTGGATAAAGGTCAAAAACATGTTAATGTATTGGGAATATGTCAAACCACTTCTACGGACAGGGAAACACTAATATTCTCCAGGAATATAGCATTCGTGTGACCTAACTTGGAAGAAGGGTAGAGCCTAGAGAATTTGAAGAAATGAATGACTAGAATGCTCACTTCTTATTTTTAAATAACAAGTGCCTTATTATTTATTCTGCCCACTAAAATACCACCAATGCCAAAAGAAAGCCATATTATACCAAAAGGAATGAGTTTAGATACACCATCAAATATCAGTTGTTTGAAAGAGAGATGATACAGGAGAAGTATTTATAAAGATGTTTCTTGTCCCCAAAAATAAACCACCAACAAATATTAATTATCCAAGATCCTACTGTAAACTAAGATAAAAATATATTGCTAATTCTTGTCTTGGATTTTCAAGTGTTAATGGTGATTACGTACTAACCAGTAGATAACCTTTCTTCCTTGAATTATTTTTTATTGTAGTGAAAAGCATATGCCGTTAGATTTACCATCTTAACCATTTTAAGTGTATAGTTCTGTGGTCTTTAGTACATTCCCATTGTTGTGCAATGTATCTGTAGCACTTTTTCATCTTGCAAAACTGAAACTTTACCTGTTAAACACCCTTTCCCTCAATGCTTGGCAATCACCTTTCTACTTTCTTCCTATGCTTTTGACTATCTTAAATGCCTGATTTGAGTGGAATTATACAGTATTCGTGCTTTTTAAAATATCTCCTTTTAACGCTGAATAACAGTCCATTCTGTGTACATGCCACGTTTTATTCGCCCATTCATTCATTGATGAACATTTGGACTGCTTCTACCCCTTGGCTATTGTAAATAGAGCTACAATGAACATGTTGTGCAAATATCTCTGTGAAATCCTTCTTTGAACTGCTTTGGGTATATACCTAGAAGTAAGATTGCTAGATCATATGATAATCCTGTTTTTGATTTTTTTGGAGGAAGTTTCACACTACTTTCCATAATGGTTGCACCATTTTACATTTTCACTCACAGTCCATAGGAGTTTCAATTTCTCTACATCCTTGTGAATACTTATTAGTTTTTGTCCTTTCGAAAGTAGCCCTCCTAATAGACAATGGTTGTTTCTATGCTGCTGTATCAACTTTACCAGCCAGACTTTTTTCAGGAATATTGTACAGCAAGCAATTCAAGATGGAGCATGCTTGGATGATCTCAATTATAGGCTAATAACAGAATTCTAAGGGTTGCAAAAGTCATAAATCTATACATTCATTTAATTTGAAATGGTGTAATAATGGTGAGTAGTTAAATAGCGGTGCCTTCAGTGTACAGTAGCAGTCATCATTGACGTGATAGCAGCAGCAGCTATGTTGTAAGAAGGAGATAGCTTGGGTCTCCCAGTCCTGTTCATAACACTGTCAGGTCATGGGATAGGGGGAAATACTCAACCACTCTGAGCTCATTTTCCACATTTGTGAATTATATCTACTGCACCACACAGTGTTGGTATGAGAATTAACTGAAAGTATGTACATATAGAGTCTGGCACATTATATGCTATCAACAAATGTTAGCTTCTTTACTCTTAATCCCCAAATCCATTTCTCATGCAAGTTAATATATTGAGAGATCAAGACCTGAATTTTTAATAAAATGCTGATACGAAGTTTCAAGAGACATTTGGCAGCTACCACAATTTTTAGGAAGGCTTTTCTATGGTAACCTGTACCAGGCATTCAGCCTGCAGAGACCCTGCATGAAGAGGGGTCTACTCAGGCAAGATTTCAGGAATGCTTCAGGAGAAGAGTTTCCGCTGTCATTGGGTTTATTATAAGATGTTCAATCAAAAGTGTTGTTTTGAGTGAACCATTCTAAAGTCTTAAGCAACTAGGTCTGAGATTCTATACTCCTAAGCCCAAGTGGACAGAAAGAAGGCCTCACTCTGATGTTTTTGATAGTCCACCAGTCCATTCTATTTAATAAATGCAATCTATTTTCAGCATAGTGGACAAAGAGGTTTTCCTAAAACATAAACCAAGTTACATCACACCTCTATTCAAACCTTTCCAGGGTTTTCTACTAGAATTTGTAAAGCTGCAGAGGCAGGGATTTTTTTACTGTTTTTTGTTTTTTCATTGCTATAAAAACAGTACCTAGAACAGTGCCTGACAGAAAACAAGCCCTTAATACCTATTTATTCAATAAATACACACGTGAGTAAAGGAATACGTAAAGTATTCAAATTGAAAGACTTTCTGTAGAGTATCAGTGGGTTCTGCTTGAATGTTGTCTTGCATATTCTTCTAGGCTTTCTTGACTTTGAATCAAGGCTTCTGAAAGTTGTCACTTCCTCTCTGATGTTTGGATCCATAATCAGTGCAGACATCTCTCCCAAAAGACAGATGGGCCTGAACATTGTGAACTCCTTTTAACTCTTCTCCTAGAGCAAAGAGTTGCTGCAGGTCTGCCCCCAAGTCAGGATAGATTCAGGGCCTCAGTGTTGGGGATGAGCAAGCCTAGGACGCAATTAGTATTCTCAACCTGTCAAAGATGCTCCTTTCACAGATGGAAGCAAACAAGCGTAAGTTAAATAATCAATTATCAATAATGATTTGCTCCCTTTTTATAAATAAGTTTACCCCAAGACTTTGAAGGTTACACTTAAATGTATAGAGTTGTTGTAAGTTTGATCAGTCATTTCTCTCTTTGGATAAGATATCCTTGCAAAAGTAATGGCCTGTCGGGAAACAATTTTCCTAAACCAAGTGATCTAGCAATATAATTTTAGGAACCAATTATATTCTGGACAACCAGGGCCCCTAAAATTACTGAATCAATTAAAGTGTTCTTCAAACCATAATGTTTAACCAACTCTCTACTTGTGACTAGAAAACTAGACTTTTACATACCCACTGGCAGTCTGTGTGTGTGTGTGTGTTTGTGTGTGAGAGAGAGAGAGCTCTGAACTGGCTTACCAATTAAGTCAGGAATTAGGGATTCTCATTGGTTTGCCTTCAGATAGTTGAAAAATGATCTGACTAATATTAGCTCTAATCAGGGCAACCAAGAAGTCTTAAACTCTACAAATGTATGTGGGTGAGTGATCCAGAATTGTTAAAAATAAATTTATTCTCTAAAAAATGTATAAGGAGAGTAGAAAGGCTACTAGAGTAAAGGATCAAAGAATGAAATAGAGAAAAATGAATTCAATGCCTTTGAAATTTAAAATGCACATATATCGCCTGAGAATCTTGTTAAAAACACAAGTGTTCATCCACCAGGCCTGAATTGGGACTGGGATTCTACACTTCTCACACTGTTTCCCAGGCTGGAGTGCAATGGCACAATCTCAGCGTACTGCAACCTCCGCCTCCCAGGTTCAAGCAATTCTCCTGCCTCAGCCTCCCAAGTAGCTGGGATTACAGGTGCCCACCAACATGCCCAGCTAATTTTTTGTATTTCTTAGTAGAGATGGGGTTTCACTATCTTGGCCAGGCTGGTCTTGAACTCCTCACCTCGTGATCTGCCCACTTCAGCCTCCCAAAGTGCTAGGATTGTAGCCATGAGCCACTGCGCCCGGCCAAGATTCTACACTTCTAACAGGTTCCAGGAGATGCTGTTGCCGCTGGGCCACAGACCACACTTTGGGTAATAGCATTTTAGAACATGAGGATGCAAAAGGCCTAGTTTCACAAGTTGAGAAAGAAGCCATCCACACAACTTAGGTAAAGGCCAAAGTGATTTTAGAAAGTGCATGAATCATTGTTAATTCATTGTCATGACCATGGTTGCATTATGGGAAGGAATAATTATTTGGTTAGTGTGCTATAATTCAAGCTCCCTTTCTCTCACAAGTGTGAATCATTGCTACTTAGTCTGGAGTTGTTGCCTTGAGTCTTCACTACCTGAGTTCAAGAGCCACAGGATAAGTCTTCCCACTTTTTCTCTCACTGCTTTTGTGGACACTGAGGGAATGAGTCTTTTCTTACACTATTTTCACATTTATAGGAAAAAGAAGCCGATGAGTATGCAGAAACACTGTATAGATAAAACTGAGTGCCCCGAATGATTGACATAAATAGGGAGAAGTGGTGACTCATTGGAACAACAAAAGCTCTGTTAGAAGTTTGTCTGTGGACAGGATTTGAACTCGAGGAAAAGCTACAGAGTGTGATGAAGCCCCATAGGAAGGCCTGGAGAAGCTCTGCCCCACTTACAGCCCTACAGCTTGGTGCTAACTTGCCTCACACATCAAGTGCCAAGACCCATGCTGGGCCATTGTGATCATCCATGTCTCTCCCCCGGGCATGTTCAGCATCAGAGGCCATGCATTTGACAACAGGGAACAAAAGAAAGGAGACGCTTATGTGAGAAAGCTCTGGTGAAAATACCAAATAAAACCACTGAAAAGAAGTTCTTTGGCTTACTGAAATTTCAGTACTTGAATAAAATTCATTTAATTTTGAGCCTTCCCTACAGAGTTCTCTTGGCATGCCCTGTTGTGCTGCAGGAAAAAAACAAGGCAAAGTCAGAGTTATTTTCCTCACCACAGGCTGAATAAAAGTATAAGTTGGAATAAATGTGAGTATATCCAAAAACAGCAAATTCATCTACCTACAGTAAGGAGAAGACTCACAGACCTTTGAATTTGGTGGCTTCAGGGGTTGAAGCTCTGCAATAACAAAATATGAATAGTGTGTTTAAATAACAACACATGAATGCTATGACCTGACATATAGTTCTAGACACATTTATTTTGGTCATGACATAACAAATTGAACACTAAGTTGAAAAAAATGACTTATTCTTTATTCAACAAGTGTTGAAATCAGTGTGACTTGCCTAAATATTGCAGAATATGTTCTATGGGCAGGGGAGACACTTTGTAATAGGTTGGGCTGCAGCCCTGTAAGTATTGGAATGAAATGGGTGGTAAAAATGAAGGGCAAAGGAATGCAGTTCCTGGAAGAAAGTATAAAGAAAGCAAGACAGAGGGCCAAGGATTTACCTTTAGGAAATTTTACTCTTAGGGGCAAGTGGAGAGTCAAGAACCATGCAAGATCTAGAAAAGGAGCGGTCAGAAAAATAGAGGAACCAGTAGAATATATGGGCACAGAAGCCAAAACAAGAGAACAGCTCAAGAAAGGAAGAGAGGTGTCCAACAGCGCTAAATATTCAATAAAGTTGAAGAAGTATGAACACTGATAAAGGTTATCAGATTTCACAGTGGCTGGTCATTACCGTGAGTATGAGTTTAATTAGATCCAATGAAAATGAGATCAGAAAGGTACTATGGTTTAGATCTGTGCCCTAACCCAATTCATGTCTAATTGTAATCCTCAGTGTTAGAGGTAGAGCATGGTGGGAGGTGGTTCGATCATGGGGGTGGTTCCTTCATGAATGGTTTAGCACCATCCCGTTGGTGCTGTTCTAGTGGCAGAGTTTCCATGAGATCTTTTGGTTTAAAAGTGTGTGGCACCTCCCCTCCAAACCTTCCTCCTGTTCCAGCCATGAGAAGGGCCCGCTTCCCCTTCACCTTCCACCATGATTTTAAGTTTCTGCGGCCTCCCCAGAAGCTGAGCAGATGTGCCATGCTTCCTCTACAGCCTGCAGAGCCCTGAGCCAATTAAACCTCTTTTCTTTATGAATTACCCAGTCTCAGGTATTTCTTTATAGCAATGCAAGAATAAACGAATGCAAAAGGGTTAAACTTAAAGGATGATTTGTTGGCGAGGAAATGGAGAAGTTTGGCTTTGTTCGAAAGAAGATTAAGCAGAAACAACAAAATTAGGGGTTTTGAGAGCAGAATAGAGAGAATAGGTTTATGTCAACAGGACATGGAGGGGATCCATGCCAGGTGGCTTCGGTCTCCTCCTCACAGTAGATGGTGGCAGTGCCATTTCTGAGAGGGAAAAGTGGGATAGTGCTGTAGTACTGAAACAGTTGGGAAATTAGCAAGGGAGGAATACAAAGACTGCTGAGCAAAAACATAGGTACACTTGGAGGTGGTATAATTTAGTACTGAAATTATCTTAAAAACATATTTTATTTCCAAATACTGTCAGTTTCTTTGTTACTTTAGTTGTAGCCCTCAAAGAATATCTTTAGAAAATAATGTTTATAGAAAACCCTTCCTAAACAAATTTATTATATTCATCTTTCTGTACATAGCTCAGTCAGAATCAGGACAGTAAACATGGAAGAAGACGCGGCAGGAAAGAGGCCTGAAGTTCTGCTCCAGCCAACGTACCCATTCCTTGAGTCAGTGAATATGCAACACTGTAATTATCACTCCAAGTCATAACCCACTAGCTTCCCTACTCTAACCTTCAGAGGACAAAAAACACATAAAGATCCTACAATCCTCTTAGCATTACATAACCAACCAAAAATAGATAAAACTTCCCAGATCTCTTGTTTTGAGGCCCAGTCCTTGTTTGTAACTCAAGCCTATCTCTCCTTTTAGCTAGAACTCTCAACAGAGACCTGAGTTCACTCAACATTTGATCTTTTTGGCAACTGGTTCACTTAATAGTTAAATCTACTAGGATTTGCCAAAGGGATGTGTCATCATTTTTAAATGTTTTGTCTAGTCCATGGTTGTGCTACACAAAATAACTCTCAATAAATGATTCTATTGATTATTTTATGAAGTATAGTTATTCAAGATGGACTCTCTGATTACCAGTTCTACATTGCCTTAGTCTATTTTGGCTGCTGTAACAAAATACCATAGACTAGGTGGTTTATAAATAACAGAAATTTATTTCTAGCAGTTCTAGAGAACTAGAACTTCAAGGACAAAGTTGAATCAGTATCTGGTGAGGATCCTCTTTCTGCCTTACAAATGGTGCCTTCTTGCTGTGTCCTCACATGGTGGAAGGGGAAATGGGCTCTTCTATAAGGGCATTAATTCCCTTCATGAGGCGCCATTGCCATGACCTTATCACCTCTCAAAAGCCCCATCTCCTAATACCATCACCTGTGAGGGTTAAGATTTCAACATATGAATTAGGAAGAAGAGTGAACAGAAACTTGCCGATCAAAGTATTCACTAGCTAATTCTTGGTTTTTCTTCATAGGTAAGTTACCTATGTGTTTATATTATCTTCATATAAAGATTTCCTCCTTCCCTATAGTCACTAAGATATGTGTGTGTGTGTGTGTGTGTGTGTGTGTGTGTGTGTGTGTGTGTGTGTGAATCTTAGCTATCATTGGCACTGGGCCACCAACACTCTTTTACTTAGAATCCTTTGTGATAGGGTGTGAATTCATGCAATGTTTGACCTATTTAAAAGTATAGTCTAAATGAAACCATTATTTCTTTTGTGTAAAGCTAGTTGCTGATAATGGGATTAAGCCTACAACTTTGGACTCATTAATGCCACATTCAGACTGTCTTAGTAACTCCCAGGGGGCATTATTACCCTGAAATACATTTGGTTATAACACAGAATACAATATCATAATAATGTATTGGTATTGTTGGAATGCAAAATGCTCTAGCAGTATGTCATAAAGCAAGGAAACAGGAGCAGGAATTACAAAACAGAGGGATATACAAGCATGCACCAAATGTGTGCAACGGTAAACAACCAGAATGTTGGCTGCTTCTCATAAAGCTGAGGGTCAAAAACTGGTGGAGTAGTCCTAGGTAATTTATGCTGGTTGACCACTCAGAGCAAAGCAAGAAAGAGATACACAGGCAAGAAGGTAAGACAGCAAGAGTTAGAGAAGCAGCAGGGAGAACCTCTTGCTGAGGTCAAGCTCCACCAGTGAAGCTCCTTCTAGGGAGAGGATCAGTTTTTGTTGCAAACCCAACACACTAGAAATTAGTGGCTTAAAACAACATTCACTCATTATTTATCATGAGTCTATGGATCCACTGGGCAGTTATCTCTGATGACCTGGGCCAGGCTCCGCTGATCTTGGCTAAGCTCTTCTTACGTGTCTGTCTGTGGTCAGCTGGTGTGTTGGTCAGGAGCTGTTCCGTCTTGGATGGCCTCACAGTGGAAGACTCAGTTTTTCTCCAGGTTGCTCTCTTATCCTTCCAGCAGATTGGCCTGGGCATGTTATCACGGTGAGGTAAAGAAAAGAGGCAGAAATATTCAAGAGTTTCTTCAAGCCTTTGCTTGCATCTAATTTGCAATTGTCGCATCGACCAAAGAAAGTCATGTGGTTAAGCCCAGAATCAGTGTGGGAAGGCACTATCAAAGAATGCTGGTGCAAACTGAAACCATTAGCACAATCACTATTCCAAGAAAGGAGCTAATATCAGGGCACTGGTAGTTCAGACCCAAATGATGAGGACAGGCAAATGCACATACATTCAGATAAAAGATAGTTTGGGACCTGATGCATGGAAAGAAAGTATTTAGCTCATAAATACTTGTTCACATTCTCAAAAGTAATTAAAGAAATAAAGACCATTCAAATCCTGGCTGCACATTTCAACCTGCTAAGGTTTAAAAATGCAACGTGAGACATTTAGGCTAGATATAAAGAAAATCTTGCTGACAATGAGAGTTGTTAAACACTGGAATGGATTACTAAAGGAAACTGTAATTTTCTTTTATTTTCAAGTACTTAAAATCAGACTAGCTACCTAGTTATCTGGTGTGTGTTCTTGGACAGAAGCAAAAAGATGAACTAATTGACCTTTCAGTTTCCCTCCAGACCTATTATTGTCATGCTGAACCTATTCACACAGTGGAAGAAAGAGTTTAACAGCCTGCCTTTTATTCCTACCACTTAACACACATTTATTACAGGCCCTCTCTGTGCTTGGCACTTTGCTTGGTGTTAGGGATGTAATCCCAACCTTTAAGGAGATCATAGGCTTTGGTCAAAAGGTGGAGCAAAAAATGCCCTGTCTACATTAGTGTTAACACATGGGGTGATAGAAGATACTATTTAAAACAGTGAATGTCTTCAAAGGACAAAGGATACTGTGAAAGGAAAGATGTCTTACCCTGGGTCTCTGCCTATCTTTTGTGCTGGTCAGAGGAGCAGAAGACTCTTTTGTTCAACAGAGCCCATTGATGGGTTTGAGACAGACCAAAGGGCTTAGGGCAGAGTTATAGGTTAGGGGCTGGAGAGAGCAGAGTTCTGTGCATAATCAAGTGTGAATTTCTGGCTCTCTAGAAAACCTTAGTGAGAATAGGGGAGAATTAGAGATGAAATTGGAAAGGCAAGAATACCAGCATTATATGGGACAATTTAGCCTGTGAGAAATCCTTCATTTTGTGGTGGCTAAAGGATATTTAAGAACTGAACAATCTAAATTTTTAGAATTCTAACAAAAGGGATTTCTATCCAAACAAGATGACTGGTGTAGACTTAGCTCTCCTTGCTTCTCCCTGTTAAGTACAATGATAAACCTTGGATAGAAGGCAGGAGAAAAATCAAAGGAGAAGTGGTAAGAGGAAGGCAAACTGATTTGGGACCTCAAGAGGACTGAAGAGTTATATTGTGAACAACACAACCTCACGGTATCTTGCAACCCCTGCGTAACAGAAGGCAACCCAGGCCTAGCATTCCCCACTCTCAAAACATGACAGAAAGTGGCCCAGGTACCTAACAACATTGGACTCTAATGATTAAAGTTCTACGCGCAATATCCCAGGAGCCAGGCAGAACCACAGGAACGGAGCTGAAGCCCCAGGGCTAATAGGTGCCAAGGTAAGCTCTCCCTCCCTGTGGTTCTTGCCTTTTCCACCTAGAGACACTGTCTGGTGGGGGCATCGGGCACTGTCAAGGAGGCCTCCACCACAGGACCCAGCCCAGGAAGCTCTCTTTGTCTCCCTAGCACAGAGGTGTCATTCCCTCACCTACAGGCAATGTGAGGTGACTGTCCTGGTGGCCTTCCTTCAGCCACCTCAAGCAGTGCCAACAGGGAGCTGTACTCCAGCAGCCTACCTTCGAGATGGCTGAGGGATGCTCTTCAGACAGAAATGCAACAAAAATGAAGGTTGTGTTTGTTTGTTTGTTTGTTTGTTTTAGACAGAGTGCCACACTGTCACCCAGGCTGCAGTTCAGTGGTACAATCTTGGCTCACTGCAACCTCTGCCTCCCGGAGCGATTCTTCTGCCTCAGCCTCCTAAGTAGCTGGGATTATAGGCATGCGCCACCACACCCAGCTAAATTTTGTATGGGCAATTTTGTAAACCCAACAGGGTCTCACCATGTTGGCCAGGCTGGTCTCAAATTCCTGACCTCAAGTGATGTGCCACCACCTCAGCCTCCCAAAATGCTGTGATTATAGGCATAAGCCATGGTGCCTGGCCAAAGGAAGGTATTTCTGAGCATTAAGAAGGAAGAAAATGCAGTGAGGAACGCAATACCATAGGCTGTCCTCATAAGCTTCCTAACATCCACGCTACGATTGAAACAAAAATTATAACCCCGTCTAATACTTAGGGCAATGATACTTAAAAATGGGAAAGGTAGAGTATGAATGGGCGTAAAGCTTCCACACTTAACTTGAAAGGGCAAAACGTTGATACTAGTAGTCTGTGATAAATCATAGATGTAAATTGTCATACCCAGAGCAACCACTAAGAAAACTATACAGAGTAGTGCACTCAAAAGTCCTAGAGATGCTGCCGGAGGGCTTAGATGAGTCTCCAGATGCCAGGGAGACCCCGCCTTAGCTGGTGTCCAGGTTCTTGACACCATTGTGACAAAGAATTCAGGAAGGAATCAGAATGAAATGAAAAGACAAGAAGCTTTGATTGCAAAGGGAAAGTATGCACTCAAGAGCAGGGCTGCAGGCGTACTCAGGAGTCATGCACAATGGAGTTTGGGTTACTAATTATATAGGCTCTTCTAATTAGGGGATAGAATAATCTGGAGATTTTCTAGGAAAAAGACAGAAATTTCTGAGAACTGAGGGCCCACCCATTTTTATGCTAAATATGGCCATGCTCGATTCTGTCATGGCAATGGTGGATGTGTGATTTAGTATGGTAATGAGCATATAATTAGGACTGTGGTAGGGCATGGATCAAATCCAGTACCTTGTTGGATCCAGCTGGTGTCAGCCAGTTTAGCCTCTGTCCTGTTTGTTAGGGTCTTCTCAGCCCAGGCTCGCCCTTATCCTTATAGCTAATTTTAACAGCTCCTTTCTTGCTGTTATGTGAAATTGTTCCTTGATATTTTTCCATTTTTCCTGTGGCCACCCAGCATTCTTATTTTATGGATATTTCTTTAATTAGGGGGTGCAGTAATCACTAAGTATTCTGGAAAAGGCGGGGATTTCAGGGACAGCCCCCCACCTGGTTACCACCCACCTTCTCCCTCACTTGGGTTTACCTGGAACAGTCGTGGACAAGTCACCGTGACAAGAGTTTTGGCCATTGTTTTTCTCTTGTTTGGGATTTTCTGTTATTGTGTGGTTTCTTTGCCTGATTCTTGTTTTAGTTGTTGTTGGGTTTTTTCCATCCCCCTGAAACCACTCAGTGCTATTCCTATCTCAAAAATGCATCAAGGTAGAATTTTTTTTAAAATGTTCAATAACCCAGAGGAAAGGAAGAGAAAAGAAAGAACAAGAACAGAGGAAACAAACAGAAATCGAAAAAATAAAATGTCAGACTTAAGCACTAACATGTCAAAAATTAGTTTAAGGATGAATGGTTTAAATACAACAATTAAAAGGCAGAAATTGGCAAAGTGGATAAAATAAAAAATGACCCAACTGTATGCTGTTCACAATAAATATATCTAAAATTTAATGACATAAGTAGGTTGAAAGTAAATGGATGGAAAAAAATAAATCATGAAATTAAAAAAAAAAAACAGGAGTGGATATATTAATGTCAGACAAGGTAGATTTAAAAGCAAAGAAAATTACATAGACAAAGACATTACATTATGATAAAAGGACAAATTCATCAAGAAGACATAATAGTCCCAAATATGAATACAGGAAACAACAGAACATCTAAATACATGAAACAAAACTGATAGAACTGAAAAGACAAACAGACAAATCCAAAATTATAGTTAGGGCCATCAACGCCCACGTCTCAGCAATTGACAGAACTACTACACAGCAAATCAACAAGGCTGTAGAATACCAAAACAATACAATCTAATTGGCCTATTTAGATCACCCCACCCAAAAACACACATCTTTTTATGTGCCAATGGAATGTTCACTAAGATAGACCACATCTTGAGCTACAAAACAAAAGTTCCACAAATATAAAAATTATACAGAGCATATTCTCTAATCATCATAGAATCAAGCTAAAAATCAATACCAAAAATAAATAATGGAAAAAGTCTCTAAACACTGGGCACATGCCTGTAGTCCCAGCTACTCAGGAGGCTGAGGCAAGAGGATCATTGGAGCCTAAGAGTTCAAGGCCAGTACGGGCAACACAGCAAGACCCTGTCTCTTAAAAAACAAATTGTTTTGGTTAGGTACTATGGCTCATGCTTGTAATCCCAACACTTTGGGAGGCCAAGGCAGGTGGATTGCTTGAATTCAGATGTTCAAGATCAGCCTGAGCAACATGGCAAAACCCTCTCTCTACAAAAAATTAGCCAGGTGTAGTGGTGCACACCTGTGGTTCCAGCTACTTGGGAGGCTGAGGTAGGAGGATCATTTGAGCCCAGGTGGTGGAGGTTACAGTGAACCGAGGTCATGCCACTGGCACTCCAACCTGGGCAACAAAGTGAACCCCAGTTTCAATAAATAAGTAAAGACATAGAAAAAAATTTTAATAAATTGTTTTAAATTTAAAAAATTAAAACACTTGGAATTTAATAATACACTATAAATAATGTACGGGTCAAAAAGGAAGTATCAAATAAAAATTTTAAAAACACATAAAACTAAATAAAAATGAAAATGCAGCATTTCAAAATATGTGGGATGTACCTAACACAGTACTGACAGGAAAATTTATAGTACTAAATACTTATGTGAGAAAAGAGGAAGATCTCAAGTCAATAAGTTGCATCTCTAGAAACTAGGGGGAAAAAAGCAAAATAAACTCAAATTCAGCAGAAAGAAAGAAATCATAAAGATAAGGGAAAAAGTCAGTGAAATTGGAAAGAGGAAAACAATAAAACAAAAAGCTCGTTCTTAAAAAAAGAAATTAATAAATCTCTAGCAATATTGACAAAAAGAGAAGACAAAAATCTCCAATATTAAGAATGAAATAGGAGATAACAACATAGACTATACTTATTAAAAAGATGCTAGGAAAATACTGCAAAACAATATACTTCTGAAAAAATATAAATCAGAAAGAGCCAATTCTTTAAGATGGATCCCGAGTGGCTAACTGGATATAAACTCCAAATAGACTCAAGCAGCCATTTGCTGATTGGAGATCACACAGATACTCTGAGTTCCCCCCAAAATTCAACCTTTTTATCATTGGAACTTTCAGAGCTCACCTGAACCAACCAATCAGAACTTACGTGTATTGCCCAATCAGCACAAATCAAGTTTTAGTCCTTCATTTGCATAAATAGACCTGATTGGGAACCTGAGTTGGGACTTTATAAATACATGAGCCTTCCCTTTGTTCTCTGGAATGCTCCTTTGTTTTATACTAAAGGATGCTTCTCCCTCATTTGCAAACTGTTCACTGGAATAAAGTCTCTTCCTTCCAAATTCCTTTTCAGAAAACTTCCATTCACATACTCATAAATTCAACAGCTGGGAAGACATAGGACAGTTCCTCAAAAACCACAAACTACCAACTCAATCAAATAAAAGAGATAGCCATATTACAGTGCTATAAACCATTAAAGAAATGGAATTTGCAATTGAAAAGCATCCAGTAAAGAAATCCTCAGCCCCAGATTGGTTCACAGGAGAATTCTTACGAATATTAAAATAATTAATACAAATGTTATACAGTCTCTTCCAGAAAATAAAAGACTAGGGAACATTTCCCAATGAATATTGTTACTATGATACCAAAAACAAAGATAATTACACACACAAAAAAAGAAATGTACAGACCAGTATCTCTTAAAACCTACATGCAAGAATTCTCAAGAAAATAACAAATCAGACACTAAAGTGGGTAAGAATTATAGGTTATATCTAATTAGAATTTATTTCAGTTACATGAGGCAGTTCAACATTTGATAATCAATCAACATAATCTACCATAGTAATGGATTAAAGAAGAAAATGTGTATGATCATATCAATCACGCAGAAAAAGTGTTTTTTTAAATGTCAAAAACTCATTTATGATTTTTAAAAAACTTTTAGTAATTTAGGGAAAATAAAAGGCAAACTAATTCAGAAACAGGCCCAACAGACATGCTCAGATGCTTATTGACAAAGGAGCAAAATCAATTCATGGAGGACAGCTAATGCTTTTAACAAATAGTCATGGAGCAATTGACTCTCTATAAGAAAAGAAAGGAAGGAAGGAAGGAAGGAAGGAAGGAAGGAAGGAAGGAAGGAAGGAAAGAAAGAGAAAGAAAGAAAGAAAGAAAGAAAGAAAGAAAGAAAGAAAGAAAGAAAGAAAGAAAGAAAGAAAGAGAAAACTGTAACCTGAAACCCACGCTTCATATAAAATTTATTTTAAAATTAACCAGACTTAAATGTAAATGATAGATTTATAAATCTTTTAGAATAAAACAGGAGAAAATACATATCTAGGCTATAAGGCTAGGCAAAATTTATTTGACTCAGAAAAAACAGAATATTCAACTATCTATGACCCAGTAATTGTACTCTTTGGCATTTACCCCAAAGAAATGAAGACATTTACCCCAGAGAAATGAAGACAAAAATGTGTACATAAATCTTTATAAAACTTTATAAAATTTTTAAAACTGGAAGCAGCTCAGATGTTTTTCAGTAGGGAATAGTTCAATAAATTTTACTCCACCCATACCATTGAACGCTACTCAGTAATACCAAGGAACAAACTATTGATACATACAGTAGCTTGGATGAATCTCTAGGAAATTAGGCTGAGTGAAAAAAGCTGTTCCTCAGTGGTTACATCATGTTTGAGTCCATTTACGTAACATTCTTGAAATAACAAAATTATAGAAATGGAACAACAAATTAGTGCTTCTTGGTGAGCAGGAACAGAAAATAGGGTAGGGAAGTGATGTGACTACAAAAGGGTTTTTCCTGGCATCCTGTGGTGATGAAAATGTTCTAAATCTTGACTGTGACAATTTGAATATCCTGGTTGCAAAACCGTACTATAATTTCACAAGATGTTGACACTGGAGGAAAACTGAGTAAAGTTTGGGATCTCACAGGATTATTTCTTACAACTGAATGAATCTACAAATTATGTCAAAATTTAAAGTTGAATTTTAAAAAGTCTAACAAGAAATGAACAGTTAAAAAACAGAAAATTTAAAATCTACTAAAAGGCATAAAATAAGACAAACACATTGCAAGCCACTCTGGTTTTGCACAGTAAGATACAATCATAAAATATTATTTTCCCTAACATTTAATTCAATGTGATCCAAGTAAAACTACAAATGAGATCTTGGGGATGGAACCAGACAAGTTGATTTTAAAAGAGACCAATTTAGCCATATGTGTTACATTAAATATCCGAATACTTGTTAATCCAAAAAAAAAAAAAAAGTCACTTATAAAAATCTATCCAGGGCTGGGTGCAGTGGTTCATTCCTGTAATCTCATAACTTTCAGAGGCCACGGTGGGAGGATCACTTGAGCCCAGGAGTTCCAGACCAGCCTAAGCAACAGGTAAGACTTCATCTCTACAAAATAGTTAAAACTTAGCCTGGTATGGTGTCGTGAGCCTATAGTTCCAGCCATCAGAGAGTCTGAGGCAGCAGAATATCTTGAGCCTGGGAGGTCGAGGCTGCAGTGAGCTATGATCACACCACTGCACTCCAGCCTGGGTGACAGAACAAGACCCTGTTTCAAAAAAATAAATAAATTTATCCTACCAAACTTTCATTTATGAGCACATGTAAGCATATGAAAATAGCAGCAAACTGGGCCAGGTGTGGTGGCTTACGCCTGTAATCCCAGCACTCTGGGAGGCCGAGGCGGGTGGATCACGAGGTCAGGAGATTGAGACCATCCTGGCTAACATGGTGAAACCCCGTCTCTACTAACAAAAAAATATATACAAAAAAATTAGCCGGGTGTGGTTGTGGGCGCCTGCGGTCCCAGCTACTCTGGAAGCTGAGGCCGGAGAATGGCGTGAACCTGGGAGACGGAGCTTGCAGTGAGCCCAGGTAATACCACTGCACTTCAGCCTGGGCAGCAGAGCAAGACTCCATCTCAAAAATATATATATATATATAGCAACAAACTGGAAACATCTTGAATATCTGTAAAGAGCTGGCTGGTTAATAAATTGTAGTATATCTGATTCTATTAATAGTTGGTGTTTGAAAACAAAAAGAAAAAAGAAATAAGTAAATTACTGAATGTCCCATACAATGAAATACTATGCAGTTACTCAAAGAATAAAACAGGTCTTTAGATACTGATATCAGATTACTCAAAAATATTTGTTCATATAAAATGCAAAGTGGTACAAAATATTAAGTATAGTGTGATATCATTTGTTTACAAAGAAGGATTGAGACATATACATTTAAAAATATTATAGGAGAATACAAATAATTATTAACTGTAGTCACCTTTGAGCAGGCTAATTAGGGATCTCATGTAAGAATATTTTTTGCATGCAAGAGTAGCCTGGCTGTTGAAAATTTTTAACACGTGTACTAATTAGGTTTTTAAAAAAAATTTATACAAAACAAACTGAAGGAAAACCAACTTTGGTTTATAAACAGCAAGGATTTTCTAACATACAATTTCATGCTGTTTACAATTGTACAATGATGAGCCCCCTCACTAATGAAGCTTTATGCAATCAACCTGCATTAATGTTGCTCTAGGGTGAAAAGAGTATCAAAAAAACCAATCGCTGTTTCCCCTTTGTGTCAACATCAGGATTGAGATGTAGGGACAGCCTCAAGGTGAAGAATGAAGAATACTTCATCAGATGCACAAACAGAGCCAAAGGTGATCATGAAAATATAAGCCCAGGCCTCCCCATCCCAGAGACTCACAGAACTCTGGATGAGGGCATTGGACTTCTTCAAGGCCACGCATGGTAGTACAAACTAATTTCACTTCAATCTCATAGAACAGCATTCCTTAGCTGACCACTAGCTTACAGCATCCTGACCAACATCTTGGCCTATGCCACTTTCATCCGTAAGACAAGGTTGACTGATTAGACCAAAACTACGGAGTTTCAAAAACTTTCTATGATAATGCCTATTGACATGTTTTATTATTTTAATTACTTAACTTTTATTTCTAAATTGTGATTTTAAAAATCATGTTCCTTAGATACAAGATACTTAAAAGCACCTGGACCATTATTTGCAAACATCTACTGCCATTTTCAAATTCAGAAAGGGACTTCCCCATGAGCTGAACCATTAATGACAAATTCTGTTCCCTCTCTCATGACAGTAGCAGTGGGTGAGACAGATGACTCAGCGCTTTCATACATTAAGATTTTCCCCATTAGCTATTTATAAGGAGATCTTTTAAAAATGTATATGCTTAAAAGTTTAAAGTATGCTACTCAGGACGTTACATTGACAAATGGATATGTTATAGGTTGATCAGTTCTTTCACTTCAGATTTAATTTTATTGCCAAAGGTAACAGAAAATGTATAATGTTTCAAGTTCCTGGTCCAAACTTAAGTAAAAAGAGACATTCTTTCTAGGTAAAAGATACTAGTGTTCAAAAATCCTTAAATAAAAAGGTTTTTTTTTTCTTTTCCCCTGAAAAATACAACAGTACCAAAAAATACACTTGATAAGGATGATTCAGACCTAGCAAAGGAGTGATATTTAGAGAAACAGAAAGAATATTTAGATTAAATGGGAGACATGATAAGAAAAACACCAAAAAAAAAAAAAAAAAAACTGGTTGATATGGGGCCCATTCACAATCCTTATTTCCTGGTCTCTTTTTCAAGTGGCCAAAAATAGTGAAAAAAAAAATGCCACTTTTAGAAGGGGCAAAATAGTGAAGAAATTATAATAGTGGGCATCACACTGGAGTCAATCTACCCCATTATTAAGTGAAATTCATCTGATTTCTGCAGCTAGTTAAGGTGTGTAAATCAATACACTGAGCTAGAGTGGGGTTCTCTATATAATCAACTGACTCAGTTGTCAAATCATCCTGGTCGAAGGACGTGCAGCCTATGCATGGATAATAGTAAGAAAAAACATACTAGGTCTTGCAGTTCCGTGGAGCAGCAGCCTTGGGATCCACTCCATTTTCTGGAAGCCAAGTGCACAATATTCCACTTGGCCCTCTACCAGAAAAGCCAAAACTTCTGGCCAATGCAGCAATTTATTTTGAGTGGCAGTCATCTTCTTGTTCCATGTTTACATTCCTGTACCAAAATAGATGCAGGAGACAACTGGGAATAATCCTTCAACTTTTGTGGGTCATATCGTTTCATTACTCCAATAACAAAATGCCCTATATGACTTACATTTGGCATGGAAATACTTTACCTAATAAGACTGGCTGTTCACCAAACAGTCTTGTTTTGAAACTATGGTACTATAGTACTGAGATTTTGTTTTGTAAAAAATGAATACTTACCTGAGAGTAACAGATGAAGTTGCCAATGTCAGCTAACACTGAGTGACCTTGGGCAAGTCACCTTGTATGTCTTCATTTCCTCATCTATACAATGAAGGCCAAGGACTAGACTTATTTCTAAGCTCTATACAATAGAAAACACGCATTCTAAGTAGAAGTCAAACATTTTAGCATATATTTTTTGAAAAGAGTAGTACATTGACTAAATATTGTTGCCTTTGGAAATATATTTTTTACATTAAATACTTTGCAAAAATAATTTTTGTTAAAAAAAAGGAGAGAGAGAGAAAGTGAGACATCAGCTGGTCATGGTGGCTCAATCCTATAATCCCAGCTCTTTGGGATAGGGAGGCAGGCAGATCACCTGAGGTCGGGAGTTTGAGACCAGCCTGACCAATGTGGAGAAACCACATCGCTACTAAAAATACAAAATTAGCTGGGGGTAGTGATGCATGCCTGTAATCCCAGCTACTCGGGAGGCTGAGGCAGGCGAATCACTTGAACTGGGGAGGCGGAGGTTGTGGTGAGCTGAGATTGTGCCATTGCATTCCAGCCTGGTCAAAAAGAGCAAAACTCCATCAAAAAAAAAAAAAGTCATCTATAATTTTTTCTAACGGATTCTGTATTATTACAGTTAGGGAAGATAGGCAAGACTTTAAGTGTCTTTGAATAATGACTATTTTTAAGAATTTTTAAAAATTATCCAGTCTTCAAACAAGGTGACAATAATTTAGTTCAAAAATATCTTCAGATGTTGTATCAGAAGACATAACACCATGAAAAATCTTTTGTCAACTATAAGGCAATACAAAGTGTAAATATCACCATGATTATTTCTTGTGTTAGAAAAGTTCACATATGCTGTCATTGAGTTCTTAGGTTGATGATGTATGTCTCTTCATTTTAAGTGACAATAAAATCTAGATATTAAATTCAAACACGTTTCAAAGATGAACAATTCATATGGATATTCTTCCTCTTTGCTTTTAGAAAATTTGGTAGATCTAGATATTATCTAAGATTATTCAATGGTGTTATTCAAATACAGTACTGGTACTGATTTTAACTGAAGAAGCTATCCATTGTCACTCATGTAGCTCTGGATGAATGAGTTTTAATTTGACCCTCAGGAGTCAGTCTAGCCAAATAATAACAATGAAAATGCATGAGAACAGCAATTTCAACCTGGTTATTTCACAGACAAGCTTATTTTATGCATCAATAGCAAATAAATCAAGAAATTGGATGGACTTGCTGAATGTCTTTCACTGCCCTAAGTAAATCCATCTAGCTAGCTTAACAAGCAGTTCTGAAGATTGGAGTGTAAGCAGAGAAGAAATATTGATTGATTGCTTTATTTAGAGTAGAACTGTAAGACCACCTATGCAAGGAATTTAGCCTATAGAGCCAGGCAGTACCATCTTGTTGCTATACACTTAACTGCAAGATAGATTAGACACTGGTGTGTGGAGTCTGATCCCATAACTTTAAGCCCTCTCTAATAGCAAAACATCTCCTACTAAAGGCATTAACTTTTGGGAGATGCAAGTGACTGCTGACTGGCACATTACGTTTCCATAATGCCACACCACCGGGGAACTGAGCATCTGAGGGAATGTCAAAATTCACCTGTACCACTGAGCTGTTTCAATCAGCCTTGTAAACATTTTAAAGAGGAAGAACATCTTACATCAAGCAACTAAGTTCCAAATTTATGCTTCATTTTGGAGGCTTGGATATCGTAATGTGCATATAACAACAAAGTACCCTCTAGAACAACCTTCTGCTTCCCTATCAGCAATTCTTCCTCTTACTGCTGTAATTTTTATTTCCCAAATAGTGATAATACTAATAAACCTGAGCCCATAATCTGAAACCTAATAGACGTCTTCCTGAGACCAGGAACATAGCATTAAAAGAAAAGGAAATACTTGTATTAGCAATAGAACTGCCCTGGTAGAGAACTGGCAGAAGTTCTCATTGCAGAATCAGCCGTGTTTTAGTAACAATTCCAGGTCTACGCAAAACTGGAAAAAACATTTACCATCCTCATGAATTTCTAGACTAGCCTACAAGATCATCCACGTTTCCATACAATGTTTCTCTGGGAACTCTTCATCCACTTTAAAGCCTCGCTTGACAGTGTCCAGCTGGCACTCAACTCATGGGCACATGCAGTGTGACCTACCCCTGGCACCAGTGATTTCAACACACTGCTCATGCTCCAAGCACCATTACTCACATGGACATTGCTGGTTTTTTGTTTTTGCTTTTGTTTGTTTGTTTGTTTGTTTCGATATGGAGTCTTGCTCCATCACCCAGGCTGGAGTGCAGTGGCGTGATCTTGGCTCACTGCAACCTCTGCCTCCCAGGTTCAAGCAATTCTCTGCCTCAGCCTCCCAAGTAGCTGGGATTACAGGCACCGGCCACCACAACCAGCTAATTTTTGTATTTTTAGTAGAGACAGCATTTCACCATCTTGGCCAGACTGGTCTTGAACTCCTGACCTCATGATCCACCCACCTCGGCCTCCCAAAGTGCTGGGATTACAGGCGTGAGTCCCCACGCCCAGCCACATGTACACTGTTGATGCAGACACTTCTCAGTGAAATTAAGATTTGGGAGACATGAACTTTAAATGGAGACAATTAAAAATTTAAGCAATTGGGCCAGGCATGGTGGCTCATGCCTGTAATCGCAGCACTTTGGGAGGCCAAGATAGATGGATTGTTTGAGCCCAGGATTTCAAGACCAGCCTGGGTAACAGAGTGAAATTTTTTCTTCAAAAAAATTTTTTTAAATATTAGCCAGGCTAGGTGGTGCATGCCTGTAGTCCCAGCAACTAGGGAGGCTGAGGCGAGAGGATCCCTTGAGCCCAGGAGTTTGAGGCTGCAGGGATTTATGATCCTACTATTGCACTCCAGCCTGGGCAATAAAGGAAAACCCTGCCTTAATCAAACAAAAAAAAAATTAAGAAATTGGTTACCTAATGCTGGAAAAACAAATTGTCCTAAATAATACAGTAATTCTTGATATTCAGAGAGGACCAAATTTTAATCTACAAATTCATGCACAGCACTATAGATTATAAATTATTCTATGTAGTGAAGTGAATTTTAGCTGAAAAAATAAACTCAAATGGCTTTTTCAATCCCTTTAAAAAAGAAAACTACTTTGACTATAAGAACCAGTGAAGAAAAGCAAAGTAGTATTCAGGTTTAGGGTGGCCAGTTAGACTCACTCCCAAGCAAGGTTACCTGCCCTGCACAGCACTTTTACTGACAATGGAATTCAAACTGCTCCTCTAGAAAAATGACACGTTAGTACAAATCCCAGGTTTTAAGAAAAGTCACCTGTAAATGTGGCTGGTCAAATTTATTTTATTACTGTGCCAAACCTTATGGGCATTTTTTTTTAGAAAAAGTCTGTTTTCACAAATAATTTGACCTAATCAATTGTGATGTGATTCAGAAGTAGGATCGTTGGTTACATTTGAAACAAAAATCAAGGGAAAGTATTCGTATTACAATCAAATTAAGAATAGCACCTTGAAAACTTCAAAAAAAATGGGTGTAATTATTTATAAAGTCTTAGTTTACAAGTATCTAGTGCCAGTGTCCTTCAGAGACCTCTCCTATGAGATCAATGGTTGTCTACCTCTCACTCTGTAGTAACAGTGCCACTGCAAGCCCATCACGGGATGCCTTCTTTAAACACCACAATTTCCACACCGAAGGACTGCAGAAACAGGTAGCACATTCTACTCCTGATTTGTACAGCTTTAACTCAGTTGCAGTGATATTAAAGAATGTGAAAACTATTTTTCTGGGTACTTAGTAGCTGTTGGGTACGTCTCCTAGCTCGGTGAGACTCTGCCTTTCCTCTGTGTTCTTGAGGTTCCCTCTACCTTCATCTTGGCATGTAACCCACTGATCTTATCTAGGTATCATGTCGCTAGACTAGCAGCTCCTCAAGAACAGGGCTTTCTGCTGTTCATCTTCATGTCCCCAACCTCAAGCAATAGGGCATGTCACACAGAAGGTCACACAGCCTGAGTTTACTATTTAAGCTAATAATGAAGCAACCAGGCATTTGACTCAGTTAACTTTCTAACAACTCATGCTCTCCCGCATTTTTTCTTATCAGAAGCCCTAGGAAGCGTAGCCAACCCCTTGGCAGCAGCTCATAAGATTTTTTTGATCTCATGTGACAGGAAAAAAAGCCACTATAGAAGGTTTGAGCAGGCAGCTAGCACAGCTCTACCCAGCAATGCCTAAGGGCAATCTAAATGCATCTCTGTAAGACACGGAAATGGGAACAGTTTATCACCTAGTAAAAAAAACAGAAAAATGAGCACAATTACTCTGGTTTCTCACAGTACAGTATGAAAAGAAATTGAATAAATACCTATGATGCCAAAATTGCTAGGCTTCATACCTGAAATGATTGAGTGAAAAGTAAGAGCCTCAGAAAAGGTTTTTCTAAAATGCGCCTGTTTAAGTAGCTTGTTTCCTCAAGCAAAACTACAAATTTTGATTTATAAAGTGTGAGTAGTTGTGGAAGCACCGCTGAAAAGGCTATTTATACTCTCCCAGGCAGGAATCTGATAAGACCAGCTGGTTATTTTTCTAGAGAGAATGCTGTATCCAACATGCTAGGCTTGCATAGTTACCACTTTTCTCCCATCATTAAGGTTCTCTCCCCAAGTGGAAAGGAAAGAAAATTCAATTCTCGTAATCTTTCCTTCTTCCCATGTCAGAGAAGAAATATTTAGAAGGTTGCACAAAGCTCATATGCCAAGAGCTGAGCAGCAACAACATGAGAAGTCAAAGTCTCCATCTCTCCCAATGGTCATGGGGGTGTTGGGTTTAGCTCAAAGTGTTACACTCAGTACTTTTAACCCATGATTTCTGTCTTCTGCCACAGATGAGGACAGACCCTCTGTGTCTGTTCTAGATTTCTCTAGCAGTGTTTCTGTTCCTATTTGGATTGCCAGCTCTTCTCACAGCATGTCACAGGTTCATTCTCAAGGTCAAAGAGAAGCATCAGGTGCTTACAGTAAATGGTGATATTGATAATTACATCATTCTCCCCATTTCACAGTCCCACTCTGTTTTACATATTTTGCAGTTCCTTTACAGGAACTTATAGGACCAAGAAAGCATTTTTAATTATTAAACCATTATTTTGTAAATACAAAAAAACAAATGTTTTTAAAGTCTATTCTGAAGTTGGCAGGAACAAAACAATAAAAGTCCCTTTTAGATAGCAAAATCAACACGATGAATACATTAATGGAAATTCAGAAAATCTTTTTCTATTTTTTAAACAGCTCCAGCTAGGAAAAACATAAATTCAAGTCTATACCCTATGAAATTCAGGTCATTTAGCCTATGACGATTCTTCACAAAAAATAATGAAAGGTTGGAGAGGAGAGTTTAGAAAAGGAAGAGGAGGTACTTTTCCACAGTGGGGATTAATTCTTAAGGTTGAACATCATTCACTCACATACAACATGGTGCTGAAAATTTATTCAGACAATTTCCACAAGTATAGAATAAAGAAAGCATTGTCAAATACTCCACCCACTAAAGATTAATGCTACAGGAATTGCCACCTGCTATACACAACTAGAAACCTAGAAAAAATATATGAAATAAATGATTCCAGACAGTGGACATAGGTGATGTATGTCAGTTATACCTGCTAGAGGGTGAAAAGATGAGATAAACTCTACAACTGCCCCAGCTTACAACCTGAAAACAATCTTGTTTCTTTGCTGTTGTTGAGACAGAGTCTCACTCTGTCGCCAGGCTGGAGTGTAATGGTACGGTCTCAGCTCACTGCAACCTCTGCCTCCCAGGTTCAAGCAATTCTCCTGCCTCAGCCTCCCAAGTAGCTGGGACTACAGGCACACGCCACCACGCCCAACTAATTTTTGTATTTTTAGTAGAAACGGGGTTTCACCATGTTGGCCAGGATGATCTCAATCTCTTGATCTCGTGATCTGCCCCCCTCGGCCTCCCAAAGTGCTGGGATTACAGGCATGTGCCACTGCACCCAGCCACAGTTTTAGGATCAAAAGCAGTGAGGCGGAAGACTAAGAGGGGTTAGAGAGCCAATGAGTTGAAGAGGTAAGGTTTAGAGTTTGAAGAAACCAGAGTATCTAAAATTTGTGGGAAAGAATGGTGAAGAGGGAGCTGGACAGAGAGACAACTTCAGAGGTCTGCAGAAGTTGCCACTCAAATCATTGTTTAAACATTGATCTGCACATACATAAAGTAAAATTCTAAAATGCTGGGGAAAAGACTGGAAAGCAGTCAGATAAAAAACAAACTAAGAGAAGGCAAGAAAAGTGGGGCAGGAGGAGGGACACAGATAGAACAAATAGTAACTAGAAAGATGGTAGATTTAAATCAAAGTATGTCAATAATTACATTTATATAAATAGTCTAAAAGTTTTGATTTTATTGAATTTGAAATAGTCAGATTTAATAGAAAATCAAAATCCAGCGATACACTGTCCCCAGAAAACCAACTTTAAAACTAATTACTTTAAAGATACGTTAAATATAGTTCAGGTACAGTGGCTCATGCGTGTAATCCCAGCACTTTGGGAGGCCGAGGCAAGCCGATTACTTGAGGTCAAGAGTTTGAGACCAGACTGATCAACATGGTAAAACCCCATCTCTGCTAAAAATACAAAAATTAGCCAGGCATGGTGGCAGGTGCCTGTAATCCCAGCTACATGGGAGGCTGAGGCAGGAGAATTGCTTGAACCCAGGAGGCAAAGGTTGCTGTGAGCAGAGATTGTGCCGTGGAACTCCAGCCTGGGTGACAGAGCAAGACCTGTCTCAAAAATAATAACAATAATAATAAGTTAAATATAAAAGAATGGAACAAATATGGACTACTTATAACATGAAAAATAATCAAAAGAAAGCGGGAGTGGCTGTATTAACACCAGAAATAAAAAGGCTGCAGAATACGGAATATTAGCAGGAATTGCAAAGAAAGAACAGAAGAAAATTTTTGGGACCATGGATTAGGCAAATATTTCCTAGGACACCAAAAGCACAAACTAAGGGAAAAATAATAAATTAGACTTCATAATATTTTTTAATTGCTCTTCAGAAAATACTGTTAAGAGAAGAAAAAGATAAGCCACAGACTTGAAAGAAATATTTTCAAAACATATAACTGATACATGATTTGTGACCAGAGTATCTGAAGAGCTCATAATTTGATAATAAGACAACTCAATAAAAACTGGGCAAAAATATGTGAACACTGCTTAAAAGAAAATATACAAATGGCGTATAGGCACACAATAGGTGCTCAATATCATTAGTCATTAAGGAAATACAAATACTACCACATGTCCACTAAATTGGCTAAAATTAAAAAGACTAACTCTACCAAGTGTTGGTGAGGGCAGGGATTAACTGAAGTTTCATATGTTGTTGCAATGTATTAATAAAATTAAAATTGATACAGCCACTTTGGGAAACAGCTTGCCAGCTGCTTCTCAGGCTAAAATGACACCTATCACAGTACCCAGAAATCCCACTCCTCCATATTTATGCAAGAAAAAATGAGAATATATGTCACATAAAGACTGAAAGTTCATAGTCACTTTATTCAGAATAGCTCAAAATGGAAACAAGCCAATGTGCCTAAAGTGGTAAATGAATAAACAAATGGTTATATCTATAAGAGGGGATACTACTTAGGTATAAAAAGAAATATAGTGTCGATAGAGCCAACAGCATAGATGATTCTCAAATGAATTACTCAAGTGAAAGAAGACACAGAGAATTACACACACTGTGATAAAAACAACACTATAGTGACAAAAAGATCAGTAGTTACCAGAGGCTGGGGGGGGCAAAGAGAAGAACTGAATGAAAAAAGCACAGAGAAGCTTTTAGAGATGATAAAAATGTTTCATATTTTGATTGTGGTGATGCTTACACAACTTTATACATTCGTCAAAGCTAATTGAATTATACAATTCAATTTAAATTGATTTATTATGTAATTAATTATACTCAATGAAACTCATTTTTTTTAAGATTGGGAGAAAATATAATAAAAAAGAAACTGTCATCATTTATTAGAATATCTGTTCCTCTAAATGAGACTTAAAAAAAGGAAAGAACATCTGTATTAAAAGAAATTGCTCTTGTTTCTTGTTATTGTGTGTCCTGTTGTGCATTTTATATCTTATCAGCCAGGGAAAAATATCAAACAATTTAAGGCTGAGGTTAACTATGTGGAAAGACCTACAAATGGCATAAAATTAATTTACATTAAAATGAGAGTACTTTTTGGTAACTAATTGATCACTTTTAAGGTATATTTTCAAAGTGCAAAGATTACACATGGATGCTTATCCTTATTGTGAATTATTAAAAGGTTTGACATACCTGTACATTTCCGCATCAATATGAAAAATTAAGCTTCAGGAACTGACCTTATAAATAGATCAGAGGAAGCAGAAGGATAGTGAGAATAAGTTAATGACATTTCCAGATAATCAAGCCCAATAAAAATGTAGAATTTGAATATGAAATGTGCAGAATAAATCAAATCCAAAGTATATTCCAAGACTTTAAATAGCCCGTGCTAAATAAGAAAAGAATAACCTAGTAAATCTAAGTCTTGGTCACATTAAGGTGATAACTCCTTAAATACTAGATGCATGCACACACACACACACACACACACACACAGAGTTCATTATCAAATCAATTAAGACAATAGTGAATTAAACAAAATAAAACCAATTTCCTCATGTCAAGACTTCTCAGAATCTTTAATATGCTAAATTGCATTGTGATTCTTATTGAAGAAAAGGCTGTTATAAAGCATGTCCTCAAATTATTAGAATATGAATTCTTTTCTCAAGGATTAGCTATCAGAAATTGTACTTGAATAACAAACTTTGGGAAAGCTAGCTTAGAGCAGTGTTTCGTTTCCCAGAGAAGCCCTTTCTTAAATATATAAGCACAGTTCTTTAAACCAGGTCTCATCTTTTAATTGCTATGTTGTTTTATTTGTTCTGCTTAGTAAATGTTAGAAATAAATATTTTGTTGCTTGTTTAGTAATAGTCTCTTGGAAAGTGTTTATTTGTTTATGTATATGTATATGCAATTTTTTCAATAAATAATTAATTATAAGGTATGTGTATATAATTTAGGTAATTTTAAATGGTTCTAACATCATTTAAATCTAAGCAAAGCCAGTCTGGTTTATATCAGACAGGTATGCCCACTTATCTGCAAAGGGACACTTTTTAAACAAGAACAGTTGGAAGACAATTCTTCACGGATCTCTTGCATTTCTGCATGTCTTTTGACTAGAAGAATTGGCAGCTTTTTACAGCACAGTCTTTTGGAGGATATTTGTATAGCAACAGCCTTGGAAGATATAGTACCTCTCTCTAGGGGACAAGGCTGATTTGTCTGCAATCGGGATAACAAAATGTCTCTTTTCAAGCCAAGGTTGGGCAGATTTTCTGGCAGCCCCCTTTAAAAGAGTAGTTTCTGAGCTCCCTTTAAAAAGCTCAGGGTTTCTCAGCATGAGGCGAAGCCACTGCATGTGGAGTATCCAGCGAGGCTACTCTACATCATGCCCCTGGGTATCAGGGCGCAAGGGAAGCATTGTGAACATTATGAGGTTCCTGCTTCCTGAGTGCCATGAGTAATAATATCGTTTGTCTCTAGCCAGGAGTCTCGTATCTTCTGCAAGCATCTGTGAAACTGTGACAGGTAAACTTATTAGCTTGCAAATAGGATAAAATCTCAGGCGCTTCATAGTTTTGACAGCTATAACATTTACATTGAGGTGACATTTCCAGGTGCATATCTTTCCATGTAATAACAGGAAAGGCTTGAAGATGTCAGTGGAGGATTAAATGACACAAGATGGGGAAGTTATAAAGAGGCTTAGTCTTGTTGAAAGAACCAAATACATAATATTGGTCCCCAGGGGCTGCCAATGTAAGGTATAATGTAAAAGTCAGAAAGAATACCACAGAGGCAGAACTTCAGAACACGGTGGTTTGATTTCATGATCTAGCTATATTGTCTACATAATTTGTACAAACAGAAGAGGGTGACAAGCAGCTAGAATCTGGGAGGATCAGGACAAATCTATTATATAAGTCTGCAAATAAAATAATACTCAGAAAGCTAAAATAGTTCCATAGGACATCTTTCTTTTGGGTCTCCCGGCATGATCATCATATACACTGTATGCTTACAATTCTAGAAGGAGGGAAGGATTGGAAAGGTGTGTTGTAAGAACAAGTTACAAATCACAACATTCCAGAAAAATAAATGCTCTGGAATTACAGAAATAAGATTATACTATCTATACTCATGTTTATTACCTAACAGAGGATATTCATACATCATTTTGCTTTTTGGTTTTTTTATTTGTTTTATTCTTCTTACTCACACACAAAGAAAATCCCAAGGCTTTGGATTATAAAAACTGCCTTGTTATTCAATAGGCGGGATTATAGCCCCTTAAAGTGTTCATGCGTAAGCCCTAGAACCTGAAATATGTTGCAAAACACAGCAAAAGGGACCCCATGATGTAATTCGGTTACAAACTGTAAAATGGGGTGATTATTTTGGATTATCTGAGTGGACCTAATCTAATCACATAAACCTTAAAATTGAGCAGAGAGTCTGGGCACAGTGGCTTACACCTGTAATTTCCGCACTTTGGGAGGCCAAGGTGGGCGGATCACCTGAGGTCAGGAGTTCAAGACCAGACAGGCCAACACAGTGAAACCCTGTCTCTACTAAAAATACAAAACTTAGCCAGGCATTTTGGTGGGAGCCTATAATCCCAGCTACTTGGGAGGCTGAGGGAGGAGAATTTCTTGAACCCAGTAGGCAGAGGTTGCAGTGAGCCAAGGTTGTGCCACTGCACTCTGGCCTGGGTGACAGAGCGAGACTCTGTCTCAAAAATATATATAGATAAATTTAAAAATTTTAAAAATTGAGCAGAGAACATTTTTCCAGCTGAAGGTAGCAGAGAGATGTATCAGAAAAGAAGCCAGAGGGATTTGAAGCACAAGAGTGACTCAACCTGTTGTTCCTGGAGGGGCCTCCCGTGAATGCATAAGAAGCAATATGGGCAGACAAGGAGCAAAGACTGGCTCCCAACTGACCATCAGCAACAAAATAGAGACCTCAGTCCTATAACCACATAGAACTGAGTTCAGCCAACAGACTATATGAGCCTAGAAGTGGATTCCTCTCTCAGCGTCCATAAAGAATCAGCCTTCTGGACTCTAAGCAGAGGATCTAGCCAAGCTAAACTCTTCCCAGACCTCAGACCTTCAGAGCTATGAGATCATACATGCATGTTGTTTAAGTGCTAAATTCATGGTAATTTGTTACAGTAGAAATAGAAAACTAATATAAATACCAAACTCCCTCTGTAATGACTGATAGACAAATTGTATGAAGCTTTTATATTTGAGGATTCAAGCAATGATGACCCAATAAGCAAACCTGTAGAGATGTTGCCAGTTTTTAATTCAAGTGTCAGTTATTTGCCTATAGACATTTGTCTAGTAAATGAAGTAACTTAATGAATAATTGAAACTTTGCTATTTTATGATACCTTTTCAATTATTCACTAACAAAAGAGAATAACAGTACCATTGCCAGAGACTTTAGATAAATATTTCTCTCTTGAATTTATTTAACTCTTATACCATGACTACAATGTCAAAACTATCACAACTGACAGTGAATATTGGAAAACTTCCTTTGAATTATTCTTTTAGGCATTGAACACGAGGTCTACTGTGGGTTAGTGGAGCACACAGGTTAGTATTTGCATCTTGCCCAGCAAATAACCTCATCCTTCTAAAAGGGCCTTTCTTGTTACTTTTGAACTATCCTTCCCAGCTAGCTTACTAGCTAACTTTTCTTTGAGAATAAAATGTTTTGAAATGTCTAAACAGCAGGATTGAAGTATTATAATCTATGCTTTGTGTAGCTGATAATATAACTGATTATTAGTTAA
The DNA here is from genome assembly GCF_000951035.1 of Colobus angolensis palliatus. Taxonomy (NCBI): domain Eukaryota; kingdom Metazoa; phylum Chordata; class Mammalia; order Primates; family Cercopithecidae; genus Colobus; species Colobus angolensis. The sequence continues at coordinate 944,600 of NW_012116821.1, read as the reverse complement.
TGCATAGCAGATTAGTAACAAACTTTAAGAATGATACTAAAGAACTGCAAAGAGAGGAAACATCTCTCTAACGTACAGTGAGTGATTTGGAATGATCACAATTACTTGCTTGCTAGCTCTGAGTCAATACTCCAAAGGAGGAACCTCATCTCAGGATTATTAACAGGTCTTAACTCTGCACATGAGTGAAGAGTTAAGACCTGTTAATATCACAGGACAGTGGCTAGTGATATAAATCACCAATTATATCCTCCCAAATGCACATATTTCAGAAGCAAAAGATTCTGCCTTTTTTTTTTTGAGACAGGGTCTCACGCTGTCATCCAGGCTGGATTGCAGTGGTGTGATCACAGCCTCTATCTCTGTGGCTCAAGTGATCACCTTAGCCTCCTAGATAGCTAGGACTACAGATGCATGCCAACAAATCCATCTAATATTTTATTATTATTATTACTTGTAATAATAATACAAGTAATATGTATTACTGGCTATGTTGCCAGGCTTGTCTCTAACTCCTGGACTCAAGCAATTCTCCTACCTGTGCAACATAGTGAGATCTCATCCGTGTTAAAAATCAAAAAATAAAACAGCCGAGCATGGTAATGCACACCTGTAGTCCCAGCCACGCAGGAGGAAACAACCTAAATGTCGGCAGTTGGACAGCCTCTGTCTACCATGATGCACCTAGAACGCAATGGTGCCCTTACAGACCTGGAGAACTAAATACCATGGACAGAGGGTGATGTTTCAAAGACAAATATTTTCCATGACTACTGGAGTATCAGAAACACATCTCTGCCAGGTAGTCACCTGGCCAAGAGGAAGACGACCAAGTCTGTACCTTTGGTGATGCCTGACTTCTGAGGAAAGAAGGCCCTAGGAAGGCAGGGTGGGGTTTATTCAGCCAGACAGCATGGTGCTACACCAGTCCAAGCCCTCTATATTAGTAGCTTGGGCTACCATGGCAGTGAACCACAGACTGAATGACTGAAGCAATAGAAATCCACTTTCTCACAGTTCTGGATGGCTTGCGGGTTGCAGTAGGCATCAGTACTTCATTCCTTTCTATGCTTCTCTGTGTCTTCATGTGGTATTCCCTCTGTACGTGTTTGTGTCCAAATTTCTTGTTCTTAGAAGGACATCAGTTACTCTGGATTAGGGCCGCCCTAATGATCTCATGTTAACTGAATTACCTCTTTAAAGGCCCTGTTTCCAAAGATAGCCACAGTCTGAGGTAACGGGGGTTAGGCCTTCAACATCAATTTGGGAGAGAGGACACCAATTCAGCCTGTAATACCTGTTATCAGAGAACGTCCAGAAGCACTTAAGTCTAAAACTAGCCCCTAAGTCCCCTTTTTCCTTTCATCCACCTGTCCTGATCTTGTACTGCCCGCTTCCATTCTCATGGCCATAGGACCTGGATTTCTTCCACCCCTTGTCTACCAAAGAATAAATAAACCTCCGAGCTTCTCTTGGATTTCTTCAGCCCTTAAAGGATACTCATGATCTTCTGAACACTTGTATAGGTTTAAAGTAGAGGGCAGTAAGCATCCTTTCCCTCTCTTAGAACTTAGATCTTGTTAAGAGAGACAAAGTCCCACTAGGAGAGGTTATTGTATATACAGCAGGCCAAAGAAAGATTTGCCCAGTTCATTGGGAGCAACAGTAACTAACAGTAATATAGAATTTTACCACCAAAGCTACATATACATATATCATCACTTTTGAGCCCCATGGTAGTCTGTGAGAAACATAGGACATCCGCAGTTTATAAATAAAGAATCTGAGCTTCAGAGTGTTTCCATGATTTGCCCATGGTTGTAAGCTAGGTTATACAATGAGAAAGATCCAGGGCTCTGACTCAGACACAGGGGTTCTTGGCTCCTAATATTGCTCAGATATATTGAGCTGTTGCCTCCCTATTTTAAACAAAAGTGAAGATGTGGCATTTTTGATTCAGAAAAGGCAAGTGAGCCTAGCGAGTGTACTTGCCAGAGAAGTGAAGAGCAGACCTGGCGCCGGATAAAGGGAGGGAAAACAAAGCAAGTGGACTGCAATAATCAGGAAACACCAAGCTTCAACCGGGAGGGGAAAAAGCAGGCTTCTCCTCTCCCCACCCGTGCTGGCCCGAGGGCCACCAGACAAAAATCAGAAGTACTAGCTTAAGGGGAAAGGAGAGAGGAGCAGCACACAGAGGTGCCTAGACTTCCTCCAAACCAGTTTCCAAAAGGAAAGAGGGCAGAGACTAGCCAAAGACATGGCTGCTCTCTTGCTAACCCCATGACCACAAGGGAGCAGGCTTGGAGCGCTGTTTCAGGCATTCCCCCAGGATTCTTCTTAATTTGCAGCCTCTGTGTGTCAAGCCTGGGTCTGCCTGCAGCCTGTTTACGGAAGAAATGGTCTGAGAAAGATAAACCTAAGGAGAAATCCTCACATCAAAATATTTTGTGTTGAAAGAAATTGTACAACCCTTCCCCCTGTCCTCCAGAAAGGCTTTTTATTTTCTAAAGGGCATGTTGCTTAAATCGCTCCAACCAAGGCTGCACAGAGCTCTTCAAAGGCCTTCTGTGGCTGCCCTTGGGAGACAGTGCCAAAACACATTAGATTTTGAAGCTCTAATTTGAAAAAATGTTTCTAATTCAGATCTCAGTTTCCTTTAGTAAATTTCATAATATTATTTCTCATTATACCTCCTCTTGGCACTATATATAATCCGACCCTTCTTTTTACCCTTCAGCTGGCAGTCAAGAGGTATTGCATCTATCCAATTCATCACTTAGCTAAGACATGTAAAGCATATTGAGTTATTTTAGCCACTTTCTTCAGGCTTAAGTTCTTAATATGATCACTTTATCGTCCTTAGCACTCTTCTGGCAAACAATCTCAAAATTGGGAGGAATTTTAATGATCGCTTTAGTCCAGCTACCCAATTGATATCTAAATCCCATCTACCCAGCAGACCAGTGAAACAAACTTCAAATAGTTACTCAGCCTTCAGGTAACTCAAAACTTTGTGAACTGACCCTTTATTTATTTGAGCCACAGAGATATATTTTCTTATAATTCTTTCTTCTGGTGGGGAAAAAAAACATCTGTTACTTCCAACCATTGTTCTATGATCTGAAGGTGAAACAGAAGTCTACCGTTTACAGACACAGCCAATCAAATATTAAAAACAACATTCAAACTCATTGAATATCCCACGACTCTAGCTAAAATTAAGTAGTAAGTATGTGCATTAGCTTTAACTATGAATTAAGCCATTTGTTTACTTATCTATTCATCAACTTGACTGGAAAACACAAAGAAAACATCAAAGTGTTATTTCCTGAAAGTACTCCATTCTCCCCAATGCCTTCTTTTGGTCACTGCCTTACTTGTTCTAGGAAAGCCCTTACTTTCTCTGTCATTTATCTATAATATTTTTTAAATCCCTACCAGGTGGTTAGTAAGGAATAGAATGTGAATTTGGACTAATAAGTTAATATGGACTAATTTGGATTAACAAGTGAATATAACAGAGTGACTTAGCCTTTTTTGATATTATTACATTTTATCAGAGATCTTCAATATTTAACATAAGTACATGATGTTGCAAGCATCAGGTGACCTAGAAGTTTGAAAGGAGTGAGACTTTGAGTCTGAAAAGTGCTTTTGACCTTTTCAAAAGTAAACTTTATTTGTCTAGCCTAGGGCCAATGGTGGAAAATACTAGTAATATGTCTCCGGTCCTAGAATAAATCCACACTTCAATGTTGAAAGAACTGCTTACATTATTTGCTTGGGGAGATGACTCAAGACGTCTGGCATAAGCCGCAAAACAGCTCAGGCGAATTGAATTTGCATCTGGGAAGTAAGAGGCTTACCATAAGCATTCTTCTGTGATTACTCACATAGTCAAGGGAAGAAAACTCCTGACTAAATTTTTGCACTCATTTCTAGAAATCCCTTTATTATAAGGATGGAGAGACCCACTAGCTCAGTTGTCTCTCTATCAAAGGAGGACATTTAAACCTCCCTTGACTGGTGAGAGGATCTCCCAGGAAGGAAATGCCACACTTCTTGTGATTGTCGTTGCCAATGTGCCATTAAAAATAAGACTGTATGTCTCCTTGCCCCTCTTGCCCTGATTCCAACCCCTCTGAGTCTCCCTTTTTCTCTTCTTTTCAGAATGCCATTTTCACTCTCCTGACCCTCCTCCCCCCACCCACCCCTGCCCCAGATTAATCTTTGCCAAGTGTGTTAGTCCATTTTCATACTGCTGTGAAGAAACGCTAAAATGAACATGCACATATGCCATTTAGTCTTTCTTGATTTCCTTTTCATTGGCATCTGAGTTTGGGAATAAACTCAGGTTACTGGCAAATGTTTGATGCTATCTAATAAGCATTTATTGAGCACTACTGGATATAAGACGTGGTACCAGGCTCTGCTGTAGGAGAGCATGTAGTCAGGGAGGAAGATGGTAAAACAGTGCAAGTTAGAACATGCACATAGCACAAGAAAGATAAAAACACAATTTCCCAAGGGTTTAGGAGGAGAAATTATGAGCAGTAGTAAACAAATCTTCATGGAAGCATTTGTGCTAAAGGCAGGTAGAGCACACTCATGTGGAAGCAAGTGGCGAAGGGCACTCAGGCTGACAGGCCACCAGGAGCTGATGTGAAAAGGTTTGCATATACTGCGGGCAGGCACAATGGTTAGCTTTGCCGAACTCAGAGAATTTCTGAAGAGAGTGTGGGATGTCAGCCTAAAAAGGTAGGATTAAGGTGGCTAATGAAGAATCTGGAGCACCAGGTAAGTTTGGTTTTTATTCTGGAAGCAAATAGAGTCACTGGAATTCTCTGAGCAGACCAGAGCTTGCTTGGTGGTATAGTTTGGCTGTGTCCTCACCCAGAGCTCCTATTTAATTGTATTAAATGGCTCCCATAATCCCCACATGTCGTAGAAGGGATCGGTGGGAGGTAATTGAATCATGGGTGCAGGTTTTTCCCGTGCTGTAGTCATGATAGTGAATAAATCTCATAAAATCTGATGGTTTTAAAAAGAGCAGTTCCCCAGCACATGCTCTCTTGCCTGCCACCACGTAAGACATGTCTTTGCTCCTCCTTCGCCTTCCACCATGATTGTAAGGCCTCCTCTCTGTGAGTCCATTAAATCCCTTTTCTTTACAACTTACCCAGTCTTGGGTGTTTCTTGACCTTAGTCACCTAATTCAAGGGAGTTTTGTGGTTGTATCACTGAGCCCTTTGTTATGTACATATGTGGCGATTAGAAGAAAAGGAGAAAAGTTCGTAACTTGCCTTCATCAAGTTTTAGTGCTGATCAAACACATGTTAGAAACTATTCACATTTCCCTTGCTGCTGATTCCCTCACCACTTTTTATTTCATTGGTGCTATTGTGTCCCTCTTAACATTTGTGTGCTGCTCTCTTGAGGTCTTTGGAGTTCTTGCAGAATATCATTATGGCTTATAATCAGTGAGAAAAATGGAAAAATTCAATTTCCCACCAACATAACTCTGGGTAATCCTCCTTTGCTGCTAAGTCTAAAAAGGACTGGAAAACACAAAGAAAACATCAAAGTGCTATTTCCTGAAATAATTCCATTATCCCCGATGCCTCCTCCAAAGTGGCAGCAGAAGCAGAAGAAACAAGGTGAGTTTCCAAGAACTAATGATAGTGCCACCATCCAGGACTGCAATAATTGAGTTTTAATGTCCTGAGCCGTTGCTTGTCATAAATCCTCTATATGTAAAACTCGAGCCTCTGCTATGCAAGATTAATGGTTAGCAGTGTATATAATATTTATTAAACCTCTTTTTATGTTGCTTGGCAATCTGTGCTACCATCAAACAAGTTGAAATAATTGACATTTAGCACATCAACCTGCTTTTGACTGAGAAGCATGACATTCATGTAGATAGTAAACATTTGGCAATTGCTGTAAATGTCTCCAAATTTAACGTCATGACCTTTTCTCAGGTAAATGTTTTTGGATAAAATGTAAATAATGATTCACTGTATGTCAAATACCACAGTATGTCAAATACTGTGCAATGTCAAGTTTACTGTCTTGTTACCCTCCGGAGGTTCATAGATTGGTTGACCTGTTGCATCTTTCAGTAAGTTTTATATTAAAACTCACGATTATTTATTATAATTCACTGACTTTCCCTACTTTGCCCTCACAATATTTCTGATTAAGAAAAGTGTGGTTTGGTTTCACTGTGTAATTAAATGAAACTTGGCATTTTAAAAATCCATACTCCAGTATGAAAAAATTAATTCTATTTCAGTGGCCTCAAAGCACTAGGATGCATAACATGCCACAGGATCTCTGGAAGCAGTCACTTTGAACAGTCAAGTGGAAGGTAGAGCTAACAGATTCAAGGGGCCCATCCTTTCACCTTCTAAGATCTCTGGGCTCTTCTCCAATCATATAACAAATGCTAATGTTATGAAAACATAATATAGCTACATCTGATTGTGCTGCTCTACAAAAATTCATCTTCATTGATCAATGTGAAAGGATTGCACTAATAGCCCAGTAGTTCCTTCCTACTGACTACTACATTTGAGTAGTTTCCCTAAGAGGAGCTAGACTTTTACATGATGCTCATTTAGTACACACCAAGTACAAGTGGAATTTCTGATGCATCTTCCATTCTTTTGGTTTAATAAAGTACCCTAGACAGAGTGTTTTGCAACTGTCAAAGTGATTCAATTACAGTCTTTTAATACAGCAATAGAAATAGATATGTGTTGATGTACTAAAATAAAATTAAATCTATTTAAATGTTTTTTTCTGATGTTCATAGATAAGATAGGCATTTAGAAATTCTTAGAAAGATTTCTGGAAACTCATATAATCAGTTTAAAAAAAAAGTTATGAAGACCCATTGTGTACCAATATTCACTTTGCATTTTGAGTATCACTTTTTTTTAACTTTCCTTTGACAGAATTTTACTGAGTGCCTACTATGAGAAAAAGGCATACTCTAGACATTGCCACTTCAGTTCTGAAGAAGACACCAAGCTGTCCTCCCTCTTAAAGCCTGCACTCTGGGGAAAATTTCGTATTTGTCTTCTCTTTGTTTCCATAACACGAACTGGGAGTTAAAGCTATTGATACTTTAGAGACTATTTCTTCCAACACCCTCAGTTTAGACATGGAGAATTTTAGTCTCAGAATTTATATATGACTTGTCCAAAGTCGCATACTTCCAGTGGCAGATTAAAGTAAGAACTAAGTTCTCCTGCTTCCTAGGTAACTTCACACTCTACTTACTTCATTCTCAAATCCACTCACGATTGAATTGCAGCTAATAGAAAAGTTTGAAAAAAATTATCCAAATTCTCATGTAATCACCAGTACCTGAAGACACAACAAACTCTGCCTGTGCATTTTAATATCTGTTAGGGGTAATGTTAGATTGTGGGTAAAAATAACAATGATGACAATAATCTTATCAAAAATTTTTATAATGCCTATTAGCTTCTAGATCTATTTCTGAGTCCTTTACATACATGAATACATTGAATCCTCAAAACAACCTTATAAGGTACATATTGATATTACCCCCACTTTACAGATGAAAAATTTATTAGGCACAGAGAAGTAAAGAAACATGCTCTTAAAATGTTCATCAAGTTAATTAGTCAGTGTAGCCATTTAGAAGAATGAGCTTACCTTGTGCACTGATGTAAGATTTCTACAGTACATTGTAAAGTGAAAAACTTGTATTTATCTATGTGTGTAAATATATGTACATACATATATGCACATAGGTGTATGCTGCTATTGTTTATTTTAATCACCAGAGAACTTTGTCAAAATATACTATCCAGAGCTCTAAAAAATCAGAATGTCCCTGCATGGAGGTTATACCTGCGGATTCATAAATAGATTCTAACAAGTACTACTGGTTAAGATTGCCACCCTAGTGCAATTCAACTCAGCAGGGAAATGGGGTTCTAGTTAACTAAGTACAATAAATCATATTAAATTATAAAGTCCAATACTCTTGAAATTCTCAAAATATATTTTTTAAAGCCACAAATATATCTCACATCATGTGCAAAAAATATACACATAACCAGAAACAAGAGCTGGTACCCGTTGCTGACCCTGGACATCCACAAAATCTCTCATGTCACCAGTACGCCAGAAAAACAGGCATTTAATTGTTAATCCCTGATTTAGACCATTGAACTGCAATGCCCTTTAAGGCTAAGCTAAATTTTAAATTCAATTCACTTGAAGGAGTTCATTGGTGACCTTTGAGAAATCAATTGCATAGTATCCCAGAAAAAAGATGATCTAACTTCCCTGTAAATTGACGACCTGAAAACACATGTGCTATTCCTTTTTTTTTTTAATTTTTTTTATTTTACTTTAAGTTCTAGGGTACACGTGCACAACGTGCAGGTTTGTTACCTATGTATACGTGTGCCATGTTGGTGCGCTGCAACCATTAACTCATCATTTACATTAGGTATATCTCCTAATGCTATCCCTCCCCGCTCCCTTCACCCCACAACAGGCCCCAGTGTGTGATGTTTCCC
>NW_012116821.1:897816-935983 GCF_000951035.1 Colobus angolensis palliatus | reverse complement strand
CATTGTTCAATTCCCACCTATGAGTGAGAACATGAGGTGTTTAGTTTTTTGTCCCTGTGATAGTTTGCTGAGAATGATGGTTTCCAACTTCATCCATGTCCCTACAAAGGACATGAACTCATCCCTTTTTATGGCTGCATAGTATTCCATGGTGTATATGTGCCACATTTTCTTAATCCAGTCTATCATTGTTGAACATTTGGGTTGGGTCCAAGTCTTTGCTATTGTGAATAGTCCCACAATAAACATACACGTGCTATTCCTACCAAATAGATTGGGAGAGCACATTCACGTTTAAGGTTTAATGACAGTCTGTTATGTCCTAATGGGAAGCTTTTAGTCCCCACAAAAAGAGACAGTGAAGGGATGAACGGTGTGAGGCAGCTCTGGATGGAGTACTTTCTGCAGAAACATTTAGCAATTTTTATGGGCATTTTTGGGGCCTTATTCACTCATTATTTTGACTACTTAAATAAAAATTAAAATTTTTTTTGTTAAAATCTTTAAAACCAGAAATTTTTTTTTGTTGTTGAAGTGAAAGTAGTTTACATGTAGACAAAACTTTAGAGGTAGCCATGGAAATACAATTTTCAGAATGGAGATACAGAAAATAGTAGACAGCACTGTGAGTTCTCCTAATTGTCCAGTGAATACACATCACATGCATGACCTTAGTCTGACTGTGTGCTGTCCCTGTCAGGGACCCAGGATCCCTAAACATCTAGATTCAGGATTCCCTGTGGCTGAACTTTGTTTCCATTACCTTTCTTATCAATACCAATGGACCCTCCCAAATGGCATACAACCTCCTTCTGTTGAGACTACTGATATCCCAAGCCTACCTACTCCTGGGGAAGTCCCAAACAGGCTCCACTATCTTAGCTAAAGAGACAGCATCAGTCCTTTCAGACAGCTCTATGATCGACTTCAACCACCAGTTCCTAATTTTGGTGGCATTTATTCAATTAATAAATCTATCTATGAGGCCTGGCATGTTGGCGCACGCCTGTAATCCCAGCACTTTGGGAGGCCAGTAAGGGCGGATTTCATGCCTGTAATCCCAGCACTTTAGGAGGCCAGTGAGGGTGGATTGCTTGAGCTCAGCAGTTAGAGAACAGTCTGGGCAACATGCTGAAACTCTGCTCTACAAAAAATACAAAAACTTAGCCCAGTGTGGTAGTGCGCACCTGTGGTCCTAGCTGCTCAGCAGACTGAGTTGGGAGGATCACCTGAGCCTGGGAGGTAGAGGCTGCAGTGAGCCAAGATCATGCCGCTGCACTCCAACCTGAGCAATGGGAGTGATACCCTTCTCAAAAAATAAAGTAATTAATTAATAATAAACCCATCAATGAGGTAAACAACTGAGTACAAAATTTAGACAAAACAGTGAGACAATTATTGTTTTGTCAGTTCAGTATAAGTTTGTAAGAAAACAGAGAATTGGTCCAGAATATAATGACAGATGGGTTAAGAAGTCCCAAGTTTCACCTCATTTCAAGTTGTATTTGTGGATTACCCTCTGACTTAGCAAACAACGACTCAGGACTCACCTCCTATCTGCCTAAGCAGAGTTAAACACTGCTACTCTGGACAGCCTTATATAAATAAGTTATGGACAATATATTGCCAACTTCCACCACCTAATAACACCATGTATTTTTTATGTATTGTTGGGATTCGTGAGTTGGAGGCATATCCATTGAGATGGATAATGGTTGTGCTCTTTTATTTTATGCACTTAGCCTTCTTATTGAGAACTGCATTAATCTTTTGTTTTATAATGCTGAATGCCAGAGAGGTGTCTGTCTATTCTTCTCTGTTAAAAAAAAAGTCCTGTTTTGGCTTCTAATATACTTGCTCCTCTGGTTTCTTCTCTGCTTAGACATTTTTATTAGTATAATTGTTTTTGGAAGCATAAGCCAAAAGCTGGAATCTAAGGAAGCAAAACTTCCTATAGAGCAGATTTATGATCCAATATAAAAAAATCCTTGTACTTTGAAATTCAGTCCCCAAAGTCAACAAGGATTTGATGTCAGAATGTTTTTAAATCATTTTCTAGAGGAGATCTAATACAAGTGCCTTGAGACACTAGGGTTCCTACAAATGGAGTTAAACTTCATATTAATTTGTACTGGTATCAAGCAGTATTAGGTGATTTAACCATCATTAGTTTCAAATTGTTATACAGATTAAATAGCTATTTTATTCTAAATGCAAACACAACAGCACAATACAGAGCTATTGTTTAATTGTTTTAAATAGACTATAATTTTGAATATTTCTAGTATGACGGTTTTCCCCAACTCCTCTGCAATAAGCCATGCTGCAAATGTGAGAACAAGAACAAGTCAGTGAAACACACACCATTACACTACCAAAGAGAGGCTCGGACCTTAAGTAGATAAGAGTTTTTTGCAACTGCAAAACTGTATTGACATCCTAATAATTTTCTTGCTTACAGAACATCAGAGATAGACGGGACCTAGAGTAAAGAAAATTTACTCCAGCACCTTTATTGTACATTGGGCAACCTGAGTGGGTCAGCAGATTACCACGTAGCTATTTAGAGGAAAAGATTAGGTAAGAATGCAGGGCTGCTGTCTTCCACTCTAATGTTCTCTCCACCAGACCGTATCATGTCTATGACCTTAGAAAACCAAAGCAGTCATGTATACATGAAATTATTTGCCAGCCTTAAATGAAAATGGGAAGGATCTCATGATCAATACAAAGGAATCTAATGTTGATATTTTACAAAACGAAACTAGGTAAAACCAATTTTTTTTTTTTTTTTTTTGTCCATTACGAAGAATACTAGCTACTTTATGTTTCCTGTGTTCATTGTTTCATTTTTATTGGCGGTTCATGGGACTTGTTTTCACTGCATCTCTAACCTTGAAACTGCTGTTTTGAAAGCGATGTTTTCTAACCTTTGTCTCTTGTTTCTCACCTATGGGGCAATTATTGTACCTTGTTAAAATTTGAAAAGGAATATCTGTGTCATTTTGCTAACGCTATTCAGAGCTATTACATGTCTACCACCAATTACTCTATTAGATGTACACATTTTCACACTAAGAATGTGACTAAGATCACCGGAATAAGGATCTGAAAGGACAAATCTAATTGACATGTTTATATCAATCTTAAAAATTGAGACCGGGAGCGGTGGTTCATGCCTGTAATCCCAGGACTTTGGGAGGCCGAGGCGGGCGGATGACAAGGTCAGGAGATCGAGACCATCCTGGCCATCACGGTGAAACCCTATCTCTACTGAAAAAAAAATACAAAAATTTAGCCGGGCGTGGTGGCGGGCGCCTGTAGTCCCAGCTACTCAGGAGGCTCAGACAGGAGAATGGCATGAACCCGGGAGGCGGAGCTTGCAGTGGGCCGAGATCGCACCACTGCACTCCAGCCTGGCCGAGAGAGTGAGACTCCGTCTCAAAAACAAAAAATAAAAATAAAAAAATAGAAACGTATGCGTCTCACAATAGCTGACATTTGTTGAGCACTTACTGTGTTCTAGACCCTTGTCAAGTGTCATATATATATACACATACTTTCTCAACTTTATCCTCTGCACAAAACTAAAAGGTGGATTCAATTATTGCTCCAGTGTTGAAGAAAGAGAAGTTCAGAGAGAACTTGTTCAAGATCATATTGCTAGCAAGTGACAGGCTAGGTTCTGATCCCTGGCAATCTGACTCCAGAGCCCTTACCACTGACCTCTGTAACCTAAAGGGCTAGGGCATACTGCCTCAGCTAGATTCTGCTGCCCTTAATTGGCTCCCCAAGCCAGATCAAAATAGGAACCTAGCAAATCTGACTCAGAAAATAGCATAAAGCAACAGAAAACCAACTTGGTTTCACTGATAGTGAGGCCAAGTCAGGGTCCGAGGGCCTCATTAAGAGCCTCACTGGGAGCAGATTTAGGACCATGCCATCTTCAGCGATGCAGATAACAACTTCATGAGATTTGAAGGTCCTTGTTCCAATAGGCTTCATCAATTGCTTTCAATTTCTTATGAAAATAAATTTACAGATACGGAAATGCCAACTCACTGCAGAAAGAAAAGCCTGGTAAACGTTTACTGAATGTAACCCTTTTTAACAGTTTATGGTTCCATTGAGAGGCCTGCTTATAATTTAAAGCAGTGGCATAATTATTCCATTTTCCATAAATGGCTACTGCAATAATACCAAGTTTATAGTTTATAGTTTGTCACAGGGGTGGCAGCACAAATACATACATAGCTGTTGACTTTTAATAAGTCGGATACGTTGGTGATATTCTCTAGCATTAGGAATACTGGATACATATATGAATATGTAGAGACATTTACTTAATGATGTGAATTAACACATCAAAAAAGAAGTAAACACAGCAGACAATGAAATATAGCATGCAAATAAACAAAAATGTTTTCATGTTTTGTAACCTTCGCCTTGCTACCTCTATAATTATCCATTTGCACCGTGTTTTTAGTTAATGTCAGAGTGAAAAATGTCACTACAATCACACGACGTTCTATCAATGTATAAGAAATCACTTCCATTGTAAAACGAAGGATGATAAACCTAAACATCAACCAGCATATGCACATCTGGAAATATTCTGGAGTCCTGTTTCTGAAATGTTAGTATTAAATACCAAAGAATTGCTTAATTATCTGATGCTGTTGCTTTAAGTAAACTTTTTATTATTTCACTTCGAAGTCTAGAATATTGATACTGACATGATTCATAGACGGTGATGACAGTAACCTTTTACCTTTGTTATATCTTGAAAAGTCACTTGGTTTTATGGACTTTTATAGGCACTCGTTTCCAGTAATTGTGTACCATATTTCAGTGAAATCAGATGTATAATGTCACCGGAGAAAAAGATGCTCCAGCCTAATTTTGCCCTACATCTTCTAGATTGAAGGTCACAATGATGTGTTTTTTACATTAACTTAGTACTCCAAGAGAATTACATCTTGAATACATCTACGATGACAGAAAATGACATAATGAATCTTCAGTTAGTGGTCCTCAGGTTTGCCTCATAACACTGTGTTTTCTTCTACTATATTGCTCTGTAATTGTCTATTTCCTGGTTTGTGCCCTACCCCAAATTATAAACTTCTTGAGCTGGTGATTGTATCTTGCTCCTTTTAACCTTCATGTTCTTCTTTGGGTCCTCAGTGTTGGCACAGTGCTTTGCACATGGTAGGCCTGTGCTGTACATTTGTGAAATGGAGAAGAAATGACAAAAAGGGAGAGAGAGAAGCAGGAATCAGAGGGAGGGAGGAAGGGAGGAATTCTGTTACATCCTCTTGACAAACCAAAGAACTCCATCCTTCAAGTCCAAGCAAGGACATACATATGAAAGAAATATCAATTTCTAGATGAAGATATTCACACAAATAATAATGATACCAAAAACAGGCATCAGCAGAATGTTCTGCTGCTATGAAATTTAGAGAAAATTCCTTTGGTTACAATATATTCGGAGTTCTATTCAATTAGGTTAATCAGGCATAAGATCATGCTCATCATTTTTTTTAATAATAATTTGGAAACACTCAAGTAGTGTTTATTGTCTAGTATGAGTCCAATATTATGCTAGCCCCTGAATGAAAAGCAAAAGAAGTTGTGCAATCATCCATTCATTCAGCACTTATTGAGTGTTTAGTCATTTGCCAGATGTGCTGAGCGCTTTCCTTGCCCTTGAGATAATTGCATTGCTCCTGGGAAGCCAAAGAATGCAAGTACAAAACAGAACACTATGAGAACACTGAGATACACATCAGCATTTCATAAGAAAGGTAGTACTAGCCAACATTTAGTAAGTGCTTACTGTGTCAGGCAAGATGCTAAGTATTTTATACACTTTATTTAAAGTTCACTATACTTCATACCCATTGTCATTGATATCCCCATTGCACAGCTAAGAAAACTCAGCTCAAAGCAGTTAGCTACTTTGCCTGTGTTAGTCCACTCAGGACTATCACAAAATACCATAAATGGAGTAGCTTATAGACAATGGAAATATATTTCTCACAGGTCTGGAGGCAGGGAAGTCCAAGGTCACAAGCCAACCAATTCAGAATCTGGTAAGGGTCCACTTCCTGACAAACAGTCGTCTTCTTACTCCAACTTCACATGGCTGAAGGAGGAAGGGGCCTCTCTAGGGTCTCCTTTATAAGGGCATTAATCCCATGCAGGAGGGTTCAGGCTCCACCACTGTGATCTAATTACCTTCTAAATTCTCTAACTCCTAATACCATCACCTTGAGGTGAATTTTAACATATAAATTTGAGGGAGACATAGACATTCCGAACACAGCATTGCCCAAGTCACCAGGTAACAACTTGAGCCAACAGTCTTTCTGGTTCTGAAGTTTATGTACGTAAACACTATGAGCTACAGTTTCTGATCACCTGCCTAAATTTTTGGATGTATATCATACATCCTAAGGAATAGAGAGTCGGTATTGTCTAAAATCATAAGAACAGTTTCATGGAAGAGATTACACTTGAAATACAGGTCTTGAAGTGTTGACACAATTTACATAATGTGAATAGATGGAAGAAAACAGTGATAATTTCAAGGTGGAGGCAGGGAACGGTAAGTCCCAAAACGTCAATGGAAACTTCTGTAAAATGATGAGTTCTACCTAGAAGCAGATAATTTAGTGGGGCCAAAGCTTGCAGTTGTTAAATCTACCAAGATGAATGGACGTGCTCAGGATGGCAACCTCAAGCTCCTGAACCACCATATCAACCCCCGAGCCTCACCGTCGCCCCATCCATTATGATGCCAAGTTCTGTTCCTTTAACCTTTGAATCCGTTTCTCCTTTCCCTCCTCTACCACCCAAACCTTTAGTTCAAGGCTTCCCAAGTTCTTCCTGGCATTAATTCTCCAATATTAACCTGCTTTGTGACCCCGTGCAAGTTACTAAATCTCTCTAATCCTCAGTCTTCCTCCTAGCGAATGGGGCATGATAATAAAACCTTTCTCACAGGCTAGTGTGTGTATTGAGATAGTGCATGTAAAGTCCATACCTCAGTGCCTGGAAAATAGTATGAAATGATAGGAGAAGAAAAACTTTTCTTCCTCTACCCTCTTAGGTTCAGTTACTGGTGGCTGACAAATTAAGCTGATGAAAGACATATTAACAAGAGGGGAAAAATATTTACTTCCATACATATTTATGTCTTAGAGCCTTTCCTGTGTCTGCTATTCCTCAATTGCCTCAAAATCAGTGCTCGAAATGATCCTTATGCCAAATGACATATTTTGGGGGTAGAATATTTTAGTCCCCTTCAAACTCAATAAATATTAGCTCTGCCGTGTTTATATCTTGTCTCTTTATGATTTGCCTCTCCTATTATCCATCTCTTAAACTCTGGCTTGAGTTATCTTTCCAACAATACATCTATAATCATCTCAGTCTGCTGCTTTAAAATTTACCAATGATTTTTAACTGCCTCTAAGATCAAACCCAAACTGTTTGGTCTGATGTTAGCCTTGTGACCATTTGTCTATTGGTAGATTCACTTAATTCAAAACAAATAAGTAAGCCCATTTAGGAACTATCCCAGATACACAACAACAATAACGAC
Organism: Colobus angolensis palliatus; assembly: GCF_000951035.1. Taxonomy (NCBI): domain Eukaryota; kingdom Metazoa; phylum Chordata; class Mammalia; order Primates; family Cercopithecidae; genus Colobus; species Colobus angolensis. The sequence continues at coordinate 928,371 of NW_012116821.1, read as the reverse complement.
AACAGTAAACTTTGTAATTCAAAAGCTAGTGCTCAAGGCGAAGTTCTGGACTAGAAATTGAGGTTTGGATGCATCATCATGTGAACTCAGCTTCAAGTTCTGAAATGACTACTATATTGTCATTTCTACTAGAACATTCCGGAGTATCAGCATGTGGGTGATCCATGGGCATGGCTGAGATTACTGATGGAGAACATGTAGCATAAGACAAAAAAAGGGGTCTAGAGTAAAATCTTTGGAATCCCAACATTTAAGGGACAAAGGCAGGGGAGTCCATGAAGGAAACTGATAAGGAACAATTTAGAGAAATTGAATGGGAACCAGATGAAGCTGCCACTAAAGTCAAGGAAAGAGGAAGCAAAGAAGAGAGTGACCAACCACATGTGTCAATAGATTCTGTAACTAGAAAGCCATCTGTGAAGTGTGCCATGGCAGGTGTGGAAACAACTGCACTTACCTGAAAAAGAATGGTAAGTGAGAAAATGAAAGCAGGGATTATAGGCTATTTTTCTAGGTGCTTCTCGGTGAATTGAAATACATAGATATCCTACCCTCTACCCCTGCATCTCCAAAAGCCAAAATATTTAGTTTTCTTTAAAGGAATGTCTTTATTTGATAGTAGCTTTCGACATTGGCTGCTCATTAGAATCACTTTAAGATGCTTGAAGAAGTAGACACCCTAGCCAAATGCCAGAAATTCTGATCTAATGAATTTTTAAGTCTATGTGGCATCTTTACATTTTTAAAAAACTTCCAAAGTGATTCAAATATGCAGCCGGATTTGGGGATTCTTGCCATAGGCTGCAGGGAAGGACTCTACCACCAAGCCTCCTGGCCATCTCACCAAGGAAACATGGGGATTTCTGTTGCATGTATAGAGGAGGAAAAAGATCTTTCCTTCAATGCTTCTAAGTTCTCAGCTGGGGCCTGTGTAACAAAGAAAGATTCACAAGAGAAAAACAAAGAGATGCTTATTAACATGTATATCTCATATATGTGTGGGAGAAATTCTAGGAATGAGCAAAGATGTGGCTTGGAACTGTGGCTTATGCAGCATCTTCAACAAAGAACAGTAAGTTTGTAGGGAAATGATAAGACAAAGGAAAGTGGTTTTAGGCTTCCAGTGGCAGCACATGTGGGCTGGCAAATGTATGAAAAACTAATGGTAGATAAGGACTAGTTAGTAGAGTTTATCACATAGATTCCTCTGGTGTCGATTTCAAGCAGATAAGTTGTCACTGGTGATTAACTCTTGTCCTTCCTGGTAGACAGGAGAGAAAAGACAACTTTGAAAATTTATGTCCTGTTTTTAGGCAAATAAGGGAAGAAAAAGAAGCTCTTATATCTGCTTTTTCTGGATTGCCTTCAGCTCAAAATAATCCTTATGTCCAAGTTTTGGCATGTTTTGAAGTGATTATTCCGGTTTCCTTCACATGAGAGGAATTTTCAGTCACAATAATTAATGTGTTTTATGTACCTCTGTTGCACTATGCCCAGGGATTGATGTATATCATTTCTGTGTATCCTCATAGTCAATCTGTAAGGTATGTATTGTAAGTATCCCCTCTATCCCAGCTATGGAAACTGAGGCCTGGGAAGATTCATACTTTAGCTGAATTCATCCAGCTAAACTTTGAGCCAGGATTCGCAAGAAACCAAGCTGCAGACTCCAGCTGACTGTGTGCCTACCTCGGCTGTCTCCCACCTTTAAATTATCAATCCCGCCGCAGAAGCATTATGGCTGGCAACACAGAATAACCAAATAATCAAGCCCTATGGCTACTTAAACAAAAGAAAATGCCATACATAAAGATTTAAGACTAAATAACAACACAAAACTAACTACACTGTCATTTCTACTAGAATATTCAGGAGTATCCTGTTGAAAATTTCCAAAATTATTCTTGGCTAACATCATTTACTTGGCTAACTATGTACTCCTGAAATTTAATTAGCAATCCAGCATAATCCAGACAGACCACTAGACAGAAAATTAATTTTGCTTAAACTAACCCTGAACCTGAATGACACTTCTGTCCTACCTTCTTAAGTGACCCCAAACTGAATGGACACAATGACATAAACCTAAATAATGATTTACTAGAGCAATTACCAACAGTTTGACATTTTCTCATAAATTAGCTGCATAATAAAGCATCCTAAATTTACACATAACTGAAAGTTTGTAAATTATTGAAGACAGGTGAGCAGAAGAGTATCACCAGCTGCCCTGAATTGTAACTTATTGTAACCAAAATTCATGTCCTTAGGCATGCACTTGGGAGCGTGCATACATATAAATAATGCCTGTCCTCAAGGAGTAGACACAAATATGTTAGCATGTATGTGCATACATTTTCACTTTGCTTGTTCATTTTTCACTTTGCTATAAAGATATACTCAAAACTGGTCAATTTATAGAGAAAAAAAGGTTTGACTCACAGTTCCACATGGCTAGGAAGGCCTCAGGAAACTTACAATCATGGTGGAAGGCAAAGAGGAAGAAAGGACCTTAAGTACAAACAGGGGAAATTCCAGACTCTTATAAAACCATCAGATCTCATGAGAACTCACTCACTGTCTCCAGAACAGCATGAGGGAAACCCACCCCCGTGATCCAATCGCCTCCCTCCCTCCACAAGTGGGGATTACAATTCAAGATGCGATTTGGGTGGGGACACAGAGCCAAACCATATCAGTGCATGTATGCAACAAATGCTTACATGCTCCTTAACGTTGAAGAGCTTAGATCAATCACCGCACCTGCAGTTGCACTGATAGCCATGGCATTATAGGAAGGGAATAAACAATGGATGCTTTTTTAATTTGTAAGCGACAGGATGAAGAATATTGTGGATTTTCCCCACCAGACTGTAACAATATTAAGGTAAATCAAATTTTGCACCTCATTTATTTAACAACGTTGTTTTTCAGTTGCTATAGGGTGTTTTTTTTAGCCTTTCAGAATACAAGGCTGCACAAATTTCCTGGTACTTATTTTTGAAAAGAGAAAAAAAAATGTTAGCTCTTGAACACTTAATTACAATTGGCTACGCTTCTTTTCTTTTATTAAGTGATAATTTATGAAAGACTACTTCAAGATCGTCTAAAACACTGCCTTTGGAAAGACTAAAGCAAGGCAATATGTAATCACAATGTAATGTAATCAGAATACTTAATTAACATGTCATCATCAAAGAAGAAAATAACCTCCTAGCATTTGCACCCAAAAGTCAACAACAGGACCCTATTTAAAAGGCTATATATGCTTTTAAAATATTTTTAATGGAGAAGACATGTCCATTTATAATGTTTGCTCAATCACTCTTACATTTCAAATAGAAAATAAAACCTGGCCTAGAACTTTGTACTAAAGGGCTACTGCCTCTGGTCTTCAAAATCAATTCACACACCCCTCTACCTCCCCAGCTTCCAACAGCTTCTCATTACTCACCAGCTCAATACTTCTCCATTCACATCCTCCTCCATCTACTCCATACATTTCTTCTTTCAGCTGAGTCTTGGACTCCTATTTAGGGCTGTTCTCCAAAATCAAGGCTTTGTTATTTTTAATTTCTGATTAATTTTTTCCCTTTTAAGGATCCATAACATATAGAAATACAATCACAGAAAATGACTGGGGAAATGGAGAGAACATTATTTTATACACACAATCAATGGCAAAACCCAGGTTAAAAGATTAATTTGAAAATTAGCCTGGCGTGATACCGCATGCCTGTAGTCCAAGCTACTGAGAAGGCTGAGGCACAAGAATCGCTTGAACCTCAGAGGCAGAGGTTGCAGTGAACTGAGATCACACCACTGCACTTCAACCTGGGTGTCAGAGTGAGCCCCTGTCTCAAGAAGAAGAAAAAAGAGATGAATTTGATTAAGAATCTTGAAGATAATATTAAGAATTCTAATAGAAAACATAGCTCAGAATTAAGTGCCTTTTATACATACTCCTATTCGTGGACATGAAGTGCTTTAAATTTTATTACTGTTTTTAAAAACTGCAATGTACTTTTTGTGTATATCTCCTTGAATACATGGCGTGAGTTTCATTAAAGCAGGTATCTAGCAGAACTGCTAGGTGGTAGGGTTCACAAACATCCCCATCAACTGCATACTACTAAATGGCTTTCCAAAGTGGTTATAAAAACATTCCCACCAGCAGATAATAAGAGTGTTTTTTCCTTTCTGCCTGACAACTCAGTATAGTCTGGCATTTTAATTTTCACCAAATTGGTAAGAAAAAGTGGTACTCTGTTCTTCAGCTTTATTTCTCTGATTATTAATAAAGTTAAATTTCCTTTTACATGTGTTGACCAATTTGATTTTCTCTTCTCAAAGTTGCCCAGTTTCATTTGTCTAGTTTTCTAGAAGGTTCTTTGTATCTTTCTTATAGATTTCTAGAATTTCTTTTATGTCTTCCTTATATTAAAGATACGAATCCTATGCCAGTTAAATATGTTAATTTTTTTCTTTCAATTTTCACATTATTTTAACTGCATATGGCACTTATTAGTGTATATATTAGAAGTTTAATTTCCATATGGTCAAATTTATGTATCATATCTATATTATAAATCTTCTTTAGAGTTGTGCTTTTTGTATCTTGCTTAAGACATCTTTTTCTATTTCCAGATAAATCTATCTTCTGTATTTTAATCCAATAATTTCAAAATTTTGGTTTTTAACTTAAGACATTTAATCCCACAGAAATGATTTGTACATGGTGTGAGGAAGGGACCTAATGATATTTTTCCCATAATGAAAGCCATTTATTTTTTAATGTGGATTCAACAGTCCCTCTTCTGCCCTCTGTTCTGCAATCTCTCATATAAGTTTTCACATACAGTGAATCTGCTTCTAGACATTATATTCTGTACTATTCAGCAATTTATTTGTGTCCCAAAACCACATAGTTTTATATTATATATGAGTTTTTTATATATAAAGCTTTATATCAAGTCTTGGTACCTGATCCAACAGTTATCCTTTCTTTGCTTTTGTCTATTTCTCCTGTTTAATTTTGTTTTCAGAATTGTCACAGATATTTTTGGACTTTTACTTTTTCATACTAATTTTTTAATCTGTTTATGAAATTTCAGAAACATAGTGGTGGGATTTTGATTGCAATTGTATTGAATCTAAAGATTGATTTGGGGAAAATTGGTTTTTATGGTTGTTAGTCTTCCCATTCATAAAAATGGTTTATCTCTTGATTACTTTAATTCTACCTCAATGTTCTTCAACAAAATTTTCCATAAGAGTCTAACACATCTTTTTGTTTTGTTTTGTTTTGATTTTTTAGAGACAGGGTCTCACCATGTTGCCTAGGCCTGTGTCCAACTCTTGGCCTCAAGCAATCCTTCTGCCTCAGCCTTTCAAAGGCATTGGCATTATGGGGCTGAGTCGCCATGCCTGGCCTCATCTTTTAATTTTGTTCCTGGTTACCTCAGAAATGTTATTGTCATTGTAAATGGGAAATACTAATTGAATATATTTTAGAAATAGAAAATCTATTAATTTGTCTACATTATTATTTTATGTAGTAACTTTCCTAAAATTTTGTAGTAGGTATAATATTTTGTCAGTTGATTCTCTTGGATCATATATTTAGATAATCATCTGCAGTCTATCTTTTTCTTTACAATTCTATACATTGTGGTTTTATTTCTTGTCTCATCTTGTTGATTAGGTTCATGAGAACAAGGCTAAATGATTACAGTGAACATCCACGCCTTATGCAGTGCTTTAATGGGAATGTTTTTAAATTTTATCATCAAGTATAAGATTTAATATACCTTTTGGTTAGATGATTTTCTTTCATTTAAGGGCTTGACTCTAATCCTACTTTATTAAGAATTTTTATCATAAATAAGTATTGTTTTATAGAATAATTTTTCTCCATCTATTGAGATGAACATATGGATTTTGATCTGAATTTACTAATGTAGTACATAATATTAGAGAATTTTCTTTTTTGTTTGTTTATTTTTTAAAAAAAGTTTTAACTTCCACAGTATGTGCACAGGATGTGCAGGTTTGTTACATAGGTAAACGTGTGCCATGGTGGTTTGGTATACCTGTCAATCCATCACCTAGGTATTAAGCCCAGCATGCATTAGCTATTTTTCTGAATGCTGTCCTCACCCCCCTGCCCTCCCCCAACAGGCCCCAGTGTGTGTTGTTCCCCTCCCTGTATCCATGACTTCTCATTGTTCAGCTCCCACTTATAAGTGAGAACATGCGGTGTTTGGTTTTCCGTTCCTGTGTTAGTTTGCTGAGGATAATGGCTTCCATCTCCATCAATGTCCCTATAAAAGACATGACCTTGTTCCTTTTTATGGCTGCAAAAATCCTTGCATTCCTCAAATAAACACTAGTTGGCCCTAACAGATTTTGCTACATACCCTTATATTCAGTTTGCTCATATCTTAGTTAGGAATTTTACAACGTTTCAAAATGAAATTGTCTATGATTTCCTTTTCTTGTATTTTCCTTATCTAGTTTGATTATCAAGATTATACTAGCATGGAATTACTTTTATAAGGCAGACCTCTTCTAAAGTTTCCATAAACCTCTTGTAAACCTACCAGGCCTGTCGTCTGATCACTGAATTAGAAAAGAACAGGGTAGACTTGATTATCAAAGCATGTCTTTATTCATTACTGTTCTACTCGCATCTTCTATTTCTCCTTGAATATACTGCACTAATCCCTATTTTTCTGGAAAATAACATATTTTATCTAGTGCTCTAAATGTTATAGAGTTGTTGATAGTATATCTGATGCTTTAAAAATATCTATGTTTTTGAGTTAGTTGCTTTTATCTTTATTATTTTGTCTTATCTTTCATTATTTCATGCTCTTATTTAATGACCATCTTCCTCTTATAACTCTATTTTAAACATGTTTATCTTAAAGTCTCTTTCACATCTATTATTTCTTTTTCTAGAATTTTTTATTGTGGAAAATATTAGAGAGGATAATATTATGTATCCCTATGTGCCTGTCCCAGATTCAAAAGTAATAAATTCTGTTCCAATCTGTATTCATTTATCTCTACCTACTTCCTCTTACCCCTTGATTATTTTGAAGTAAATCTCAGACATTGTGTCATTGCATCTATGCATATTTCCATACATATCTCTAAAAGATAAGGACTCTTTTTAAAATATAACCTCAGTAACATTGCCATCCCTGAAGATATTTTTTAAATTATTTAATGTTAGCAGATTCACTCAGTGTCCAGTTTTCTTTACTCTCTCAAAATTTTTTATGATTTTATTTACCAGTTAGATTTTCATTAAATCAATACACTGAAACTACTTAATATCACTTGTTTCTTTTAATCTAGAGATTTCCTCAAACTTTTGAATTGTGCTTTGTTGTTTGAAGAAACTAAGTAGGCTGTCCTATAAAGCATTTCATAGACTAGAATTTTCTAAGTGCATCTGGATATTATTTTAAATATCCTTTATACCCAATTTATGGTTAGATATAGCAGCCCAATCAAATGAAGTTTGAATATTTTATTTAGCAAAATACTTCAAAATATTATATGCAATTAAAAAATCATAATGTCTGATTGAATTTCTGTTTGTGGTGTTAGCAGCCAATGATGATAAATTTCCTAGGTCCACTGAAGTTGGGATTAGTGTTAGGGTTAGGGTTAGGGGTTGCAAAGTGATCATTCTTAATTATTTCTTTCGAGATCATAAGCTTGAGTACAGTACACCTAAAAAGAGAAATTCTCTTTGCCAATTATCTGCTTACCCCGGGTACAGTTCAAACAGAAAGATAACACAAAAATGTGAAAATGTTTGATTTTTTCCAATTATTTATCCGTTTCCAAAATAAGTTGGTGCCCCAACAGCTTCCAAAAGTGACTAATGAAGTGCTTGTTTTTTAGTATCTTTCTGAACTCATGCATTTAAGCTTATTTGATATGTTATTATCTCTATTGGTCCTCAAATTATCCTGTATCTGGCCAGTGGTAACTTTTTCAATTTGATCTTCAGGCTCCTTGACATGTTACTTGGAGTCTTTGCCAGTTTCCTTGCTTTCTAATGTGACTAAATATTCTAGGCTCTTATAAACTTCCTGCTGCAATCTTAGACTCAGTCATTTCTCCATGGATTTGTGGTTTCTTTTACCAATAAATGGCATTTAGAAACCACAACGTGAGCCAAGGGACGTTCATTGCTCTTCGGCACTTGGTTGTTCTTATTTTTTCTGGACGTTTTCAGTGAACATAGAAAATAATCTTGGGGGGAGGGAGAGTATCAGGATAATAGCTAATGCATGTGGGGTTTAATGCCTAGGTGATGGGTTGATAGGTGCAGCAAACCACCATGGCACAAATTTACCGATGTAACAAACCTGCACATCCTGCACATGTATCCCAGAACTTAAAACTAAATTAAATTAAATTTTAAAAAATAAAATAGTATTTTAAATAAAATATATCATTGTTTTTACTGATACTTCTCTTTTAAACCCATAATTATAGAATTTCTACTTAGCTTCATTGATCTCACTTCTGTATCTTTTTCCCCCATGCAGAAAACCTGAGTTCTCAATAACACTAATGTAAACATTCATTTTTCTTTATCCTTGAATACACACAACAGTTTTGACAAAAGTATTTCCACTAAAATTATATTTTACTTCTTTTTATTCTTATAGCATAGGCCTCAAAATGTAGGCAAATTACTTTTTAAAAAAATAACTTGCAATAATTCCTCTCTGTATAGTTATTGCTCTGTTATTCCTGATCATTTAGACAGTACCCTATGTATTGTCTATGGACTGTCTTACTTTGTACTGAACCTTGTATGTGTTAAAATTTCTATATGTGAGGTCATCTCTATCTTAAGGGAAACTCAACAGTAGAGCTCTACGTTGCATGAGATATTTACCGGTGCTTCTGCCAAGCCCCTAGTTAGGAACCATTTTTACATAAATTTGTGGCTCTGTGTTACATCACTTTTCAGGTAAGTTTAGGGTTACAATTCTCAAGGTAATTCTGTTTTCTCCCACAATAAAGGATGAACCATTGTCTCCCAGGCTTACAAGCAAAGATTTTTTTATTCCAATTAATAGACAGGGCAGTGATTTCACAGCTTCTTCCAACAGGCAGGAAACCTGGTACCATGTCGTGGGTATGCCTGGGGAATGTTCTCTAACCTGTGGTTCTTAAGGTAGAGTTCCATGCTGGAACCCCCATGCATCCCTACTGCTTTGTATACACTCTGCATTTGGGAATCTAGAGTTTTCCATTCTTGTCATAAACCTGGTTATGTATTCCTTGATATTTACAAATATTATAACTGGCATATCTATGTATTTTAAGTAGTAGTGGAGCTCCTTGTACCCATGAAGGCCGCAGCCGTGACCAGAAGTCTCAAAAAGTAAACTTCCACAGATAGGTTCACACAGTTCAGAAAATCCAGGTAACATCTTGAAGCTTTCTTCATCCAGATATTTTGGTATTTGTAGACATCTGAATACTTGCCTCAATTTTTCACCTAGAAACTGGAGTTCATGTAGATGTATATCCGGTTTAATTTTTGGTCATTATTTCAAATGATTTTTAAACATTTAATGTATGTTCTGTAATATTTTTACCTTTAACGTGATAGTTAAATTCTCGGTAACTCAATGAGAATGCTTTATTGCATTCTAAATAATGTGACTTCACCTAATACAAAAATACACCTTTTAAAGCTTACTAGAAGCTACAGGCCTGGAAGTTTTTTCTCTAGGTGTGCATCAAGCACTTCTTAGAGGCACTGTCTTGCTGGATCACTATTTAGTAAATTGTTCTGAAGGAGATTTTGAGTCTCTTCAAGTGCCTTTTCATTTAAGTTACCAGATTCCTCAAATTTAACCCCCATCCCATTTTTAAAGTTCAGTTTTTTAAAAGAGAAAGAATTGTGTTTTTTCAACATTGTCTTCTATGTCTTGTTTAAAGACATGTGTTATAACTTAACATGATTTAAAGAAGATATTTTAAAATTAAATTTATCACTTGGCAATTTGATTTGTAGGCTAAGGAGTGCTAAGTTTTACAAATGAAATACTTTTAAATAAATCATAATTAATTAACTATGCAAACATTTCCAATAAATTTGGATACATAGTTAGATGACTAATTACAGTTCAGAAAGGTTAGAAATTGTAATACTATTTTTTAGCTTGGTTAATATAATATTTTAATTGGGGTTGCTTTGATCATTGTGAGTGTCAGAGACAATAATTTTTCAAGCTTAGATGATTTTGAAATCATATGGTTATAGTATTAGCAGCTTAATATAAAATGTGGTGCTGTCCACAAAGTTAAAAGAAATTATTTTGTCATAATAAGCTATATTAATTTAATTATTTGTGTATATGGTTCTATTTTTTTATTTGAAAATGAAAGCAGAGTGGTAGTTGATAAATGTAGTTCCTGAAAGAGAAAAAGGAATTCTTTGATATTTGAAATAATTCTATAGGAAAAAAACTTTAGCCTCCATAGATTTTATTATTTCACATAGCAGATTTTTTAAGCTTCCCTTAATTCATGCTTTCATTCTGTAAGCCTTCATATGGGGCTCAACAATGGGTTAGGGGCTACCACATCCTGAGTTAACTTTCACACACTGATATGGTTTGGCTGTGTCTCCACCCAAATCTCATCTTGAATTGTAGCCCGCATAATCTCCATCTGTCGTGGGAGGGACCCAGTGGGAGGTAATTTAATCATGGGGGCAAGTTTTCTCATGTTGTTCTCGTGATAGTGAACAAGTCTCAAGATCTGATGGTTTTATAAAGGGCAGTTCCCCTGCACGCACTCTCTTGTCTGCCGCCATGTAAGACATGCCTTTGCTCCTCCTTCGCCTTCCACCACGATTGTGAGGCCTCCCCAGCCATGTGAAACTGTGAATCCATTAAATTTCTTATTGTTTACAAATTACCCAGTCTTGGGTATTTCTTCATAGCAGTATGAAAATGGACTAATCCACATGCCCTTCCCTGATCTACTGCGAGGCCTTCCTACTTCCAGCTCCCAGGCTCACTCCCTTCAGTCTTTCCTCCACCCTGACACCCAGGCCACCTCTGATACAGCAGTCTGGGGCCAGTATCCCTGTGTTTCATGCTCTTTCAGGGCTTATCATCCCCTACAGTGGAAGTCCCAAACAGAGGGGGTGCGGGAGGGGGCTCCATGAGCCATTTCTAGGCAACAGATGTGCTTCTTGGATTCATATTGTGATTTTAGTCTCATTTTTGTTTTAATCTGAGGTTGTTTCCAAATTAAAGAGAGTTTCATGTAAAATTCTAGAAATCTGACTTTCCTTTAAAAATTGAAAAGATGTAATAAGGTTGGCCCACATTCCTTCCAGAGCCAAGCAGAGGCTGCCCCCTTTAGATGAAGTCACTACTCTGGTCAGTTCGGGGGCTTCAGGCACCTCTGGCCCTCTTGACTCATTAACAGAGACTGCCTGGAATCCGGATCTGTGGCCCATGAATGCAGGCTCAGATCCAAATTTATTATTTTTCCTAGAAGGCTGTGGTAGGTTGAATTATGACCCCCAAAAGATATGCCCACCAGGAACCTCAGAATGTGACTTTATTTGGAATAAGAGTTTTTGTAGCTATAATTAAGGGAAGTATCTTGAAGTAAGATCTTCCTGCATTAGGGCAGGACTCCAATATGACAGCAAGCGTCCTTATTAGGCATGGAAAAGGAAATTCAGAGATGAACAGAGAGAAGCAATCCATGTGAAGATGGAGCATGGAGGCAGAGACTGGAATGAGAAGGCAGCCCCAAGCCAATGAACACCGGGGTTTGCCAGCAGCCATCAAAAGCTACCAGACAGGAACAGAGGGGATTCTCACTCAGAGTCTCCCAAGGGAACTAGCCCTGCACCTACCTCGATTTTGGACTTCTGATCTCCAGAACTGTGAGAGAATAAAATCTGTTGTTTGCAGCTCCAACTTTGGGGACTTTGTGGTGGCAGCATGAGGAAGCAAATAGGACCCTGGGTGACCTGGCCCAGGCTACCATTCCCATATCCTCTTACTTACCCTGCCTTCACCACTGACCTCTGTTTCCACACTGGCAGTTCCCTCACACTCATCTGGTTTTGTGACTCTGTTCCTGCAACTGCTTCTTCCCCTGTCTGGAAGACTTTTCACATCTCTTTTTTCCTGGTGAAATTCCAAATTGTTAAGACTCCTATACTCCTTATCCCCAGACTGAGCACACTGCTGCCCGAGGGACATTGCTATTCCTTGAGCTACCACACAGCTTTTTAGCACTTTCCACATGAGGCTGAGGAAGAAACCTTGCAAAGGAGGTCATATTTGACCCAATTCTTGAAGGGGGTTACATTTATGAGGCATAGGATTGTTAATTTTATGTGTCAACTTTGCTAAGCTACACTGCCCAGTTCTTTGGTCAACCCGCAGTCTGATTGCCACCATGAAGGTATTTTTAGATGTGATTGAAATTTGAGTCAGCCAATTTTGAGCAAAGTACATTACCCTCTGATATGGTTTGGCTGCGTCCCCAGCCAAATCTCAACTTGAATTGTATCTCTCAGAATTTCTGCGTGTTGTGGAAGGGACCCAGAGGGAGGTAATTGAATCATAAGGACCAGTCTTTTCCATGCTATTCTCATGATAGTGAATAGGTGTCACGAGAGCTGATGGATTTATCAGGGGTTTCTGCTTTTGCTTCTCTCTCATTTTCTCTTGCCACCACCATGTAAGAAGTGCCTTTTGCCTTCTGCCATGATTCTGAAGCCTCCCCAGACATGTGGAACTGTAAGTCCAATTAAATCTCTTTTTCTTCCCCATCTCAGGTATGTCTTCATCAGCAACATGAAAACAGACTAATACAATACATTGGTACCAATAGAGTGGGACATTGCTGAAAAAATACCCCAAAATATGGAAGCGACTTTGGAACTGGGTAACAGGTGGAGGTTGGAACGGTTTGGAGGACTCAGAAGAAGACAGGAAAATGTGGGAAAGTTTGGAACTCCCTAGGGACTTGTTGAATGGCTTTGCGCAAAATGCTGATAATGATACAGACAATAAAATCCAGGCTGAGATGGTCTCAGATGGAGATGAGGAACTTGTTGGGAAATGGAGTAAAGGTGACTCTTGTTGTTTTAGCAAAGAGATTTAGCAGCATTTTTCCCCTGCCCTAGAAATTTGTGGAACTTTGAACTTGAGAAAAATGATTTAGGGTAACTGGCAGAAGAAATTTCTAAGCAGCAAAACATTCAAGATGTGACTTGGGTGCTGTTAAAGGCTTTCAGTTTTATAAGGGAAGCAGAGCATAAAAGTTTGGAAAATCTGCAACCTGACTATGCAATAGAAAAGAAAAACCCATTTTCTGGGGAGAAATTCAAGCCAGCTGCAGAAATTTGCATAAGTAGCGAGAAGCCCACTGTTAATCGTCAAGACCATGGAGAAAATGTCTCCAGGCCATGTCAGAGACCTTTCCGTCAGCCCTCCCATCACATGCTTGGAGGCCCAGGAGGAAAATGTGGTTTCATGGGCCAGGCCCAGGGTCCCTGTGCTGTGTGCAGCCTAGAGACTTGGTGCCCTGTGTCCCAGCCACCCCAGCCAAACTTACAACTTGGGCTGTGGCTTCAGAGGGTGAAAGCTCCAAGCTTTGGCAGCTTCCACATGGTGACGAGCCTGTGAATGCACAGAAGTCAAGAATTAAGGTTTGAGAGCCTCTGCTTAGACTTCAAAAGATGTGTGGAAATGCCTGGATGCCCAGGCAAATTTTGCTACAGGGGCAGGGCCCTCATGGAGAACCTCTGCCAGGGCAGTGTAGAAGGGAAATGTGGGTCTGGAGCCCCCACACAGAGTCCCTTCTGGGGCACTGCCTAGTGGAACTGTGAGAAAAGGGCCACCGTCCTCCAGACCTCAGAATGGTAGATCCACCTGCAGCTTGCAATGTGCACCTGAAAATGCCACAGACACTCAATGCCAGTCCGTGAAAGCAGCAAGGAGGGAGGCTGCAAAGCCACAGACGCAGAGCTGTCCAAGACCACAGGAACCCACCTCTTGTATCAGCCTGACCTAGATGTGAGACCTGGAAGCAAAGGAGATCATTTTGGAGCTTTAAAATTTGACTCCCCCTCTGGATTTCAGATTTGCATGGGCCCCGTAACCCCTTTGTTTTGGCCAATTTCTACCATTTGGAATAGCTGTATTTACCCAATACCTGTACCCTCACTGTGTATCTAGGAAGTAACTAGCTTGCTTTTGATTTACAGGCTCATAGGTTGAAGGGACTTGCCTTGTCTCAGATGAGACTTTGGACTGTGGACTTTGGGGTTAATGTTGAAATGAGTTAAGAGTTTAGGGTACTGTTGAGAAGGTATGATTGGTTTTCAAACGTGAGGACATAAAATTTGGAGGGACCAGAGGTGGAATGATATGATTTGGCTGTGTGCCCACCCAAATCTCAACTTGAATTGTATCTCCCAGAATTTCCAAGTGTTGTGGGAGGGACCCAGGAGGAGGCAAATGAATCATAAGAGCCAGTCTTTCCCATGTTATTCTCATTATAATGAATAAGTCTCATGAGATCTGATGGGTTTATCAGGGACTTCCACGTTTGCTTCTCTCTCATTTTCTCTTGCTGCCACCATGTAAGAAGTGCCTTTCACCTCCCACCATGATTCTGAGGCCTCCCCAGCCATGTGGAACTGTAAATACAATTAAATCTCTTTTTCCTCCCTGTCTCAGGTGTGACTTTATCTGTAGCATGAAAACAGACTTATACAACCTCCATAATGTGAGTGATTCTCACAATCAGGTGAAGGCCTTAAGAGCAAAGACTGAGGTCTCTCCAAGAATATGGATTCTCCTCAAGACTGCAATGAAGAAACCCTGTCCATGCTTGCATCCTGCTGCCCAGAAGAATTTAAATTCAAGATGTTGGTATCAACTCACCTGACTTTCCAGCCTGCTGGCCTGCCTGCAAATTTCAAACTTGCCAGCTTTCACACAGTCATGTGTGGCAATTATTTATGATAATCAAACAAATGTTTGTCTCTCTGTGTGTGTGTGTCCTATTAGTTCTGTTTCACTGGAGAACTCTAATACATGGCAGAAAAAAAGAAGGAAGAGCATTTCAGAAAGAAGAGAAAGAAGGAACAAAACACAAAATACAGACCTCCTGGTTGGCTCTGGAGTAGCTGGCTTGTAGGATATGCTGGGATATGGAAAAGCAAAGCTGGAGCGGGAACTCAGAACCAGTCTCTCATGGGAGTCATTTCAGACATATAAGCGGAGTTACAGCATGATTCATTCTGTGCTTTGGAATAAATACTCCAGTGGCAGAGTTGGAGTCAAACTAAAATAACTGCAGGCAGATATGTCAATTAGGGGTAGTTGAAAAAAATGCAAGTGAAATGTAATAAGGGCCTATAGCAGGGCATCTGGAACGAATGAGAGGGGATCTGTTGAGATACAGGACAGAATCAAGCAATGTGGTATGGTGACTGGCTTGCTTCCCTGTAGATACTGAGCCTATGCCTCATGCATCCGGCACCCAAGGGCCTAGCATGACTGGGACATGGCACTCAATGACGTTTGTTAAATGAAGGAATAAATGGAAGACTACACAGAAGGAGAAAGAGAAAGAATCAAAGATAATTTTGATGCTTCTATGTCAGAATGGCCATTTTTTCCCCTTTCTATAGCTTTTTAAAGTTTTACATCTCGTTGCCCATCCATAAATCTGGATAGTCTAGAAAGAATCTGGAACCGTGTGAGTTTAGCTGCCCAGAAAACTTATTCTCCCTTGACTTGATTTCCAATTTTGTAGTGCATCCAATCTCTGCCTTTTTTGTTTCCTCACTTCTCCCTTGTATCATTTTGAGCCAGGAACATATGAGATATGATCAGTGAATGCCAGGGCAGTTTATCTCAGCAAAAGGAGATCAAGTTTAATGAGTGGGGAAAGAAATCAAGGTTGGTCAGAAAAATAAAATATTAAGTTTTCAAACTTAGGAAAAATTACCTACCTATACAGTGTGGAGAGGCAGAAAAATAGAAAGACAGCAAGAGCACTGTTGAGTATTTTGCAATCACGTGATTGCAAGAACCAAGCCATAGTTTGAACAAATGGTTTTGCCAAAAGCCAGATTGTACATTGCACCACCTCAATCGCCTTGTCAAGAAATCTTCTCCCTTTTGACAATAATATCATATAATATCAATAGTATCAAGAAAAAGAGCCCTTGCAAATTATGTAAGTACTAATTATAGGCAGAGTAGAATAGTAGCTTATGGCAGAGCTAGTTCCATCTAGGGAAACATGCAGGAAGGTATCTGACAGAATGTCTTACCACTAATACAGTATGAGGTAAGAGGTAAAATTGAAGTTAAGTATAAAACCCTGAAGTGCCAAGTACATATTGGTTTATTCACAACCAGTACCAATTATTCAAATGATGTGTAGCCATGATGCCTCACCTATTGGGTCCAATGGCCTTACCTCCTCAAAGAGAGTTTGAACTAAAAAATGGAAGAGCTACAGTTAGGGACTGTAGCACCTGGAGCTTCAAATGACACAAATTGGCTGGAAGGGTTGAGATCACACAAAGAGGAATGTAGAACTATACATCAAAAGCAACTATATGATGATTTTCAATGTATGTACAGGACTTCATTGCTCCTGTTGAAGATCCATCTTCTAAAAAGCACTCTATAAACAGACAAAATAGAATGGGAGAATATATTTGCAAGCTATGCATCTGACAGAGTTCTAATATTTGGCATGTATAAGAAACTTAAATTTACAAGCAAAAAACAATCCCATTAAAAATGGACAATGTACATGAACAGACACTTCTCAAAGGAAGATATACACATGGCCAACAAGCACATGAAAAAATGCTGAACATCACTAATCATTAGAGAAATACAAATTAAACCAGAGGTCCACCCATTCAGACCACAGGCCAGTACCCATCCATAGCCTGTAAGGAAGCAGGCCACGCAGCAGAAGGTGAGCGAGCATTACCACCTGAGCTCCACCTCCTATCAGCTGAGTGGCAGCAGTAGATCCTCATGGGAGCATGAACCCTACTGTGAACTGTGTGTGTGAGGGGTCTAGGTTGAATGCTCCTTATGAGAATCTAATGCCTGATGATCTGAAGTGGAACAGCTTCATCCCAAAACCATCCCCTACCTTCAGTCTGTGGAAAAACTGTCTTCCATGATGCCAGTTCCTGGTGCCAAAAACGTTAGGGACCACTAAATTAAACCACAATGAGATACCATCTCACACCAGTCCAAATGGCTATTATTAAAAAGTCAAAAAATAACAGATGCTGGCAATGTTGCAGAGAAAAGGGAATGTTTATATGCTGTTGGTGGAGAGATAAATTAGTTCAGCCACCATGGAAAGCAGTTTGAAGATTTCTCAAAGAACTTAAAACAAAGCTACTATTCAATCCAGCAATCCTATTACTGGGTATGTACCCAAAAGAAAATAAATTGTTCTACTGAAAAGACACATGCACTCATATGTTCATTGCTGTGCTATTCACAATAATAAAGACATGCAATCAACCGAACTGCCCGTCAACAGTGGACTGGATAATGGTACATATACACCATGGATTACTACAAAGCCATAAAAAAGAATGAAATCATGCACTTTGCAGCAACATGGATGGCACTGGAGGCCATTACTCTAAGCAAATTAATGCAGGAACAGAAAACCAAATACCACATGTTCTCACTTATAAGTGAGAGCTGAATATTGAGTACACATGGACACAAAGAAGGGAACAATAGGCACCTGGGGCATACTTGAGTGTGGAAGGTGGAAGAGGATGAGGATCAAGAAACTACCTATCAAGTACTAAGCTCATTATCTGAGTGACCAAATAATTTGTACAATAAACCCCTACGACATGCAATTTACCCACGTAACAAACCTGTACCTGTACCCCCAAAACTAAAATAAAAGTTGGGGAAAAAAGAATCTTCTTCCAATAAATTTTTCTCAATATAGGTTTAAAAATTCCTTTTTGTGTTCAATTCTTCCATTCACTGAAAGAAAATAGTTAATATTAAGTTGTACTAAAAGCAAGTTTCTATTTACTTTTAGGATTTGATTTTTCTATAGGCATGTGTGGCAGAAAGAAACTTCTTCCATTACCATCTTCTCAATGTGTGCTAACAAACTCTTTATTTTGTTAAACTCTTCCATTTTGAGAATAAAAACAATTAATGATGAGCCATTCATTAAAAATAAACATAAATTTAAAAAATAAAAATAAAAACGCTCTAATGTAGGTTTTGAGCAATTAATTTGCTTCCTCCTGTCATCCAAAAGAATTGCTAAAAATAGGGCAATGGGAAAAATTAATTTCAGTTTTAAATTATCTACCAGTAATAAGGCATTTCTTCAGGACCACTGTCCTATTAAATTGTATTCTTCCATTGGGAAAATTCACACTTTAAGTATAAACTTTTAAACATTTGACATAAAACCTACTCTCTCTCAAGAGTTACATCATCAGTGAAGGCGGGCAGAGTAGCACCAGATGACTGATCCTCTCTTTTCTTGGAACTGTGACACAGCTTCATGGCCCCAGTCATTCTGAATAAGACTTTTTCTTTGTTGGTTTAAGTTAATCAGCCAGGCCACAATAAAATGCCTCTAGCTCTGGATGCCAATCAAAACAGAAGCATTCATGCAGATAAAGGAAGTTGCCATCCGTAGTTGTCATCATATGCATGCATCTGTGCATCTGTCTTAAAAGTAACATGGTCAAGCAGGAAGACCACAGGACTGGGACATCACACACAATGGGCTTGCAACTCAGCGTGGCCTTCACTAACTAGGCGATCTTAAGAGAGTGACTTAGCCTCTTTGCATCCCCACATCCTTCTCATCTATAAAACAGGTTTTATTATACCATCCTAACTGCAAGAATTAAGTATAATAACATGAAATGCCTGGCACCTGGGTGGCCCTCTAGAAATAGCCATACTCCAGGCTTTTGGAGAGTGGTTACATTTTTCCAATTAGCACTTCCCAGGCAGCATTGTCTAGGACTCGGGCTCCCAGAGTGAGAGCTCAGGATATGCTTTTTGTTAATTCTTTCATCTCTGTCCACTGTAGACTGCGAAGTCGTGAAAATAGAAGTGGAGTAAGTGATGAAATGAAATAGCCAGAGGATCTGAACACCAGCTCTAGTCTCGTTTCTCCACTAACCAGCAATGGGAACTAAGCCTAGTCCCTTATCTTCTTGGTCTCTATTTTCTCCTTCGTAACATGAGAACATTGCTCTACAGGATCCCTACCATCTCCTTCCGTTCTTGAGGGTCATGATTCTAGGGGAAATTTTCATTCAAAATATGGGACTCTGCAAACCATCTCTAAAAAAATATTACTGAATCTTTTTGTGTGTATGTGTTCTGGGTCATTGGGTGACGGTTATAATGATGGCAGTGGACAGGTTTGCTTTATTCCATTTTGTCAGTTGCTTGTGAAGTGCTTATGGAAAATTCATAGAAATCTTGTTATAGTACTAGGCAAACATAATTCTTTTATGTGCTTACATTCTTTCTTCTATTTTCCATGTTTTAAATTTCTGTATTGCTTTGGTCTGACTTCCCAATGGCCCTTTGACAATAAAATGAATCTTTAAGACTGCAATAATGCAAACATTGACAACTGAGTAGAATAATAAAAAATTGTGCATAAGATGACGAATGAACTGCAAGTCATATCATCCTGGAAGAGAGATATCACTGAACCTGCTGAGTGACATTGGCATCCTTCGGAACAAATGTGCAGTGCTTTCTCCAGCTGCTATTTTCATATCTGATGGCATTAAAAAAAAAAAAATACTAAACCTTTGTCGGATGTTCCTGTTCTTTTCTGAACTCTGATCAACTAGTCCCAAAGTTTGGCAAACTGACTTATAAGGTACTAGGAGGATAAAAAGTAAACTTTCCAGCTTGTCTAAATGGATCCTGAAAATGGAATATTTCAATAGCTGTTCATTTGCTTTCTTATTTGCTACCGGAAAATTCATGGCTGTTACAAGAAATATGTATTTGGAGGAGGCTTGTTTTATGTGATTTCACCTATCCCCTGTCTGTTAAATCAAATGGATGTAATTCATCGTGTGAGTGCTGGGAGCCTTCCCCTGCGGCATGCAGTGATGTGGTGCTGAGGGAGGGGGTGAGCACGCAGCCTGAAAGAGCAACAGGAAAAGATGGTTGGAAGTGCGCTCCTCATCACAAATATGTGTCTTCAATATTTAGTTGTTGTGGCAGGAAAACGCCAACAAATACATGAACTGTAAACCATCTGGCTTGAAATATGTTCAAATATGACTGTTCATCTTGAAAAATGAAATCTATGGAATTCTGGCATCCACTTTGACTTTTGAGAGATGAACAGCTTGGATATGCAAAGAAGGGATTTCTAGACTAGCCTTCTTAAACTTTAAATTTTCCTGAACTCAGAAGTTAAATGATTCATTGCCTAGAAAGGAAAACTTCCCTTTCACTTTTACACTTTCATGAAAACCACTGACTCTTTGAAAACCCCTGGGACTATATCTGTGTCTGTGTGTCAAAAAGCAGAGAAGTAAATGTGGTTCTGTATGGATTATTAAATGTTTATTAAGTTCTAATATGTGCTAGATGCAATATAAAACACTTAAAGAGCATGATAATCCTGGCTTTCACCAAATTTCAAAATTGGACATTTAAAACTTGCAGAACTGGAGTCTGAATTGTGCCACTTAATTTGGGGTAAGAAATGATGAATTAGTCACCCTGTTCTCTCATGAGCTGGGATCCTCAGGTAACCTAGTATCAATGCCCTACCAGAAGTGGCTATCCCATCAATTTTGAGAAAGATTTTAGGTAACTTGATAAACAGAGAGAAGAAATGCATTGCAAACGTACGTGAGGATGATGAAGATGAGGGCAGGAGAATGGGAAGGGAACCAAACACAGACATTCTGGGCTTAGAAGACCAGACCAAAAGCAACCGCAAGAAGGGTAATGGAGGCAGGGATATTTTTCCCCTGCTGCTTGATGTTTTAGGAGCATGAACAAGACTCTGAGAGAACTCAGAGATTCAAACTTACTTTCCTCCTTCTCTTCTTCACACTATTTTCTTTTATAAAAGTCACCTCAATCCACCTTGTCCAAAGGATTCTCCCTGGAGGCTCTTAGCCAGGTCTCTTCATGTGTCAGGAGCCCCCAGCTGTGCAATTTCTACCACTTGAGGATAGCCTTACCTTTAAATGATTCTTCAGCCATTGCACATGTACCTGCGGCCTCCCCAGCTGCATTGGAAGCTTCGAAATAGAGAAGCTAGACCTCTAATACCCACTGTGCCTAGGATTGTGTGATGCAGGCAGTGGACTCAGAGAGTATTTGTTTGAGATTGTGAGAGTTGGTTAAAGGAAAGAATCATGGCATAGATACGGGGGAAAGCTTCAGTGGTTAATGTAAACTAAGTGTGTGACACAAGCCGCTTTTAAATGGTATTAAGAGAATACAGTGTTTTCTGAAATAAAAACCTAATATACTTAATTCAGCAAAGGTAAAATGTTAGTTTAAATTAATTAAATTTTATTTAAAAATCAGATGTATGTTAATGTATGGACTTTTTTCTTTTGTTCTTCTTTTCCTTTAAAAATGAAATTTATCCAACATATAATTTATCTAATATAATTACATAATTATCACAATAAACACTCCTCAAAATAACCATGTAAGGATCTGGGATTATATACATTTGCATTTTTTCTTTTGTTGCCATTAATGTTCACCTTAGTACTTAGATGTTTATAAATACTTTAGGAAAAGGCAAAATCATATTTAATCCATAAGAGAGAATAATTTTACAATGCTATTTTTATACATTGTGAATTCTGCTACATCCCATCCACAGGGAAACTAGATCACAGTAGGCAGCAACAAAATATACTAGGCGATCAATCTTGCTCTTGAAGATCAAAGTATTTCTTTGTTAGGTCAACTGATCAACTAAGAAACTAAAAATAACTAAAATATAATAGAGCAAAACCAGTCGAGGAACGTAGCAATGTAGCATCATTAGTACAGAGTTTGCATTCACATACACAAGCAATTAACCTGCTTTTTGAAATGTATTTGTTCTGTTTCCCTCCTACTTTTTCCATTATGGGTCTGTTACTGGTGAGATTCACAAGGGGAAAAGCCCACATCATCTTTTGTGGTGAACTGGAAGAGTCAATGAATATACCCATTTAATTAGAAAGCCAGTAGCCACCACAGAAACAAGGCAAATTTCACTTCATTTGTTTTGAGAAAATTCTGAGAAATGAAGTGAGCACTACCTACTAGTGATGAAAACAATTAGGTGAAAATAGATCAAATTCTGAACATTTATATTATTTCCGTAGATTTTCTACAATTCCCTTCCTCTTTAAACACAACCCCATTAGCTTGGGAATCATTTCTTAGAAAGTGATTGAGAGTCTTGATTTCAGCTGTGATCTGTACAGATTCCTTCAACAAAGTAAAAACTGAAGTTGACCTCTGGGCATGATATGCCTCCCAGAATTTTCAACAGGTAAATTAACAAATAATGAGAGCAATCTAATACCTTGTTTATAAAAACTGAGTGCTTGTGTAAAGGAGCCCACAGGTGGACCTGAGTTGGACTTCTGTGTGTGATAGAAGACATGGTATCATGAGTCTTATGAAGTCTGATCCCAGTATTGCAAAACAATCACTGGTGTCATCAGGTTACTCTTAAAAGTATTAATAAAAATAGAAAAGTTGAAAAACGTATATTCATAAATTATACAAAATTGTTGGGCTTTGAATGAATTTGAATATGATTTGAAGTCCACATATGATTATTCAATATGAATGAACTGAGCATCATTGCAAATTTTATAAAAATAAAATCTATGAGAAAATTCCCAAGTTAAATCATGAGCTATATTTCCATCTTACAACTGTGAACCTTCTTTGTGTACTGTAAAGGAATAATAGCTACACTTTAACATAATATTCTTCCCATATTCAAAATGAAGAATAAAGAAATCACATTTTGAAATAAGGATGGAGCATGTAAAGATTAATTTTTAAAACTAAACTTTAAGTTTTATTTTTACTGTAATACTAGAAATGCTCTATGCAATTAACAAAAAAGTGTGACCGCACTTTTTTTTATTTGAGACAGAGTCTCACTCTGTCACCCAGGCTGGATTGCAGTAGCGTGATCTTGGCTCACTGCAACCTCTATCTCCCAGGTTCAAGTGATTCTCCTGCCTCAGCCTCCCAAGTAGCTGGGATTACAGGCATGTGCCACCAAGCCCAGCTATTTTTTGTATTTTTAGTAGAGACGGGGTTTCTCTATGTTAGCCAGGATGGTCTCAATCTCCTGACCTCGTGATCTGCCCGCCTCGACCTCCCAAAGTGCTGGGATTACAGGCTTGAGCCACCGTGCCCGGTTTACCATACAGCAATATAAGTCTCTCCTTTGTAACACTGGGTAAAGAACACAGAAGGCAAGAACATTTCAACTCTTCCTCACGCTCATTGAATCTAAAATAGAAGAGATAGTATAAAATTCTAGATGTATTCTCTCTGAATTAATTTTTATAACCCAACTGAATAAGACCTCTAAGATATGTAAATCCTAAACACTTCAGAAATAACAAATCATTTTATCATGGAAGATTATTGGCTTAAAGAAATGAATATAAAGACTTTACATCTTTATATTGCTCACGGTTAAAGAAGCTACTAAAGATATCTTACTAACTGCACTCTAATCGCAGGTCAATGCTGCCAAAAATGCCTGTGCTTTCATATATTTCTAGAGCGAAAAAATCCCTTAAAAATGATGTCTTTTCCAAGAAGTAAATTTACTATATTTTTTATGGGCCAATTCAAAAGAAGCTTCTTCTCCAAAAGAAGCATCGTCTTAAGTGTGAGTGTGAGTGTGTTTATGAGTGTGTGTACGTATTAGGCAGATTAGGAGTGAAAGGGGAATGGGAATGACTCTGCAAGGTAAGTGTTGTTAGTCCCATTAAACTAATGTGGAAAATGAGACTCAAAAGAGGTAACACATCAGAACTGGGCGACAAGTGGAAAACTCACCTGTTTGTCAAAATACTTAACCGAGATCAATGAGGAGGCAGAAGGATCAAGGGGAGAACAGAAGGCAGAGCCTTTTTTGTGGTTTTCACGGGAAGAAAGGGGCAAGTTTGTATAATCAGGGGAGCAGGTTTAGGACTGGATCATTTGAATAGATTCTGCAGACCCTGGGCTACCCGTGTGATTGGTCCCTTGTTGTCCAGTACCTGGTTCTGAGGTGAACGAGGGCAGGGGAGAGGTTGACTCTATGTATGAGAGTTTAATGGAAGAGAGGGTTAGGGGTTTGGACTATGTTTGGTTTGCACATCAGAAACATGCTCCCAAACCAGTTGTTTGCTATCACTAGGAATGAGTTAACCCTGATTTGAGCAGTTTTTCCCCAAGACGGCAAGACCCTGAGATGTCAATGCACCCCAAAAATGCAGAAAATAAAAAACATGACTAATACAATAGAATAACTTATCCATTTTTCTGTAATTCATTGGCATTATGTAGAAATAGTGTACTTAATCACACACAGCAACATTTATTTGTAATTAAATTCCTACAAGTTAAAAGTCCTATTTATAGCACTGCAATTTATATCTGTATATTCAGTATGCTTTGGTGCACAGGTCCATATATTAGTATTTCATAAAAGAGACAGTATAAGGTAATGGTTAGAAATGAAGATGTTAAAGCCAAAGAGAGCTGAATTCAAATCCCAACCACCCCTACTGCAAGTTACTTCATTTCAGCTTGTTTCCACATTTCTGTAATGGTGCACATAATAATATCTCCCTGATAGAGTCCATGTATGATTTAACTGACAATACTTGAAAAGTCCTTAACCTAATAGTACCTGGTTAAATAAAGATCAATTAATATTCACAATTCTTACTCTTACCAGGTTTTTAACAGGAGAGATTTAATTTTCCAAAATTGATTCTCCTCCTATTTTCATCTTGTCTAAAAAATTTAAAGGAAATATTTCGGCCAAAACTAGTCAGAAAATTGCTTCAATTGGAACAATTTTGCCTACCAAAGTAGAATTATGGTCATTATATTGAACAACTATGACTTACACAAAATCAGAGACAGATGAGGCTCCCATGCAGCCACTCCTGGAGTGACTGGAGTATGAAAGGATATTTGCACTTGCCGCATGGGTGCACCAAGTGTGATTAATGACATATATTACATCAGTCCCACAAAAAAGTTCATTATTTATAGTCACACTTTTAGATTTATATGAGAGTTTTCTATCTGATGTTTTTTAGAATCTTTTTTCATCATCTTCGGAAAGATGGTTTAATTCATACTCGTTTAGCCCATACTCTTTGTCTTCTATAGAGAGCTTTTTTGAAAGAGGGGAAAAGGAATTAAAGAAGTAGAAAAACTATGGCTGGCCACAGTGGCTCACGCCTATAATCCCGACACTTTGGAAGGCCAAGGCAGGTGGTTCACCTGAGGTCAGGAGTTCGAGACCAGCTTGGCCAACATGGCAAAATCCGTCACTACTAAAATTACAAAAACTAGCCGGGCGTGGTGGTGCATGCCTGTAATCCCAACTACCCAGGAGGCTGAGGCAGGAGAATCCCTTAAACCCAGGGGCGGAGGTTGCAGTGAGCCGAGATGGCACCACTTCACTCCAGCCTGGGTGAAACAGCAAGACTCTGTTTCCAAAAAAAAAAGGAAAAATAACAAATAGAGAAAGTTCTTTGCTATATGCAGCCTTCAGCAGTTAGGTTATTTCTCAAATTTACATAAAGACTTATTATCATCTTGACTGCAATCATGTAGAAAATGAACGGGTATAAAGTACATGAGGACAATTTAATAAAACCAGTTTTCTTTTCTTATAAAATCTCTGACGAAAGGAATCATTAGACAGAGACTTGCCTTGTATTTACCCAGGTCATGAGGCATGGCAGCTTGGTGATGTGCTCTTGGCAAGAAGTCCTTAATTAGAAATTCCTCGAGAGCTGCTCCCTGTAGGTGCTCCCTATGACAAAAAGACAAAATAATTTACTAGGGAAGCCCTCACGAAGGACTCAACATCCAGACACAGGTGAGGGAAAGGGAATTTGCTGACAGCCGAAGAGCAACAAGCATCATGATGGGATGCTGGGTTTTGAATGAGGGTCTTTCCATCATATTAGTGGTAAGTATCAATTTCGTTATTCAACTTTACATACATAGATTGAATAGTCTTTGGTTTTTAGGAAAGCTTGTATAGGAATACTAAATAGCTTGAAGTATTACTCTGGTTAAAAGACTAAAACTTGTTAGAAAACATTCAGTAGATATATTTAATTTACCCTTATAGAATCATGCAAAGTTGTTTTCCGATTGAGCTCATTTTTAATTATTTTTAAAGTCAAGTAGTTTGTTTTTGCATAATGTATGAGTGTTTCTCTAAACCAAATGAAGTCTCTGAATTAGACTATGAAATTGGAATTTTTTCTAGAGAACTCTCAGAGTTGTTTTTAAAGATTTCCTCCTTCTTGACATCATTGTCTAGCAACGTTGATTAAGAAGCTTTTGTAGTTTCATTAAATCACTTAAAGTTGACTCATATGTGTTTAAAATCTTTTTTATAAAGGTAATAATTTCTTACCATTATAATCCTATTAAAAACTAATCTATGAGAAATAAATATGTGGAGTGATTCTGATTAATATTGAGAAGCTCTTCATTCCACGTTAAAAGAACCCCAAGTGATTTTGAATAGAGAAAAAGCTTGAAGGTAGTATTGATTGGTTCTCTTTCCTTTCTACTGTAGCTCTCATGGCTGGGAGTAAATTTGTATCTGTTTATTGACACGTTCTACTGGTATGAAGAGGAGGAGTCTTTCCATTACACACGAGTTATTTTGGGTGTAAGTATGGTTTATGATTAAACATTACTTTTTCAGAAAACATAATGCATTTTATTTGCCCTGGATCCTTGTTTTCCCTGAATCTCTTTTTTATGTCTTTACATGTGGACAGTCAACACTGGCTTGGGCACGAGCGTCTGCACTGTGCCTGAATTTTAACTGCATGCTAATTCTAATACCTATCAGTCGAAACCTTATTTCATTCATAAGAGGAACAAGTATTGTAAGTACTAAAATATTTGAAATAATCTCAGTTGTTATGACTTCTTCATATAAGTGCCATTGAAAACAAAAATGTACTTTATTATGAAATTCTCAGTAATTCTGTTTAAACTTGGGTTTCTTTGTTAGAGATAATAGAAAGGCTAAAACTGAAAAACAGTAATCAGTACATCTATCTGATTTGGCTTTGGCTGTTGCCGTTGATTTCCTACATGACACTCAACTCATTGCTCAACAGTTTCCTGATGTATTTGCACCATGAAGATGGAAGCATTATAATAGCTGGAACCATCATTGTTTCTGATTGAAAGACGACAAATAAGCTTTTGAGACAAATGCCACAAGGAAACATCTCTCAGGGTTCTCACCCACAAAAGCATAATCACAGTACATAGATTTTATTATGTAGATTTTAACCTCTGCCAAACATAATGGGATATTTCCCAATTATATTGATTTCACTGTGTTAGGAACTTACCTGTGCTTCCTGTCAAACAAAATAGCATACAGAAAATGAGTCCTTCGAAAACTTTTACCAGGGAAAATACTGTATTATGCAGGCATCCCTCATTTCATTGCACTTCCCTTTATTGCACTTCTCAGATACTATGGTTTTTACAAACTGAAGACTTCTGGCAACCCTGTGTGGAGCAAGTATACTAGCGCCATTTTTTCCAATACCATGGGCTCGCTTTGTGTCTCTGTGTCAGCATTTTTTAGCAATAAAGTATTTTTTAATTAAAGCATGTACTTTGTTTAGACATAATGCTATTGCACACTTAATAGACTACAGTATGGTATAAATATAACTTTTATACCCACTGGAAAATCAAAATTTTTGTGTGACTTGCTTTATTGCAGTATTTGCTTTATTGCAATGGTCTGAAATTAAACCCACAATATCTCTGAGGTGTGCCTGTATAATCATCATCATGATTTTATGAATATTTATATATAGATGCATATTTGCCTTTGTATATGTAGGAATAATTTGTAGACTACCTAAAACACGTGAATGAGGATAATGGCTATCACCTTAAATTTTTAAACAAAGAAGCTGAGTGAGGCATGTATTTTGGCAGGCTCATTCAAGAGTTTTGAATTACAACCAGAGAACTAATAAGTCAATCATTTTTGAGTTGAGAGTTCAGCAAAGCAACTAATAACCTTTTGATTTGCCTGTTTGACTAATGGCCATTAACTTTTCTGTCACATTTAGAGGCAAAGCCTGATTCCTACTCTCTTAACTGTCATGACACTGTTTTCATTGTAATTTTTCCATAAATCAGGCATTTTTTTTTTGTTACTCTAGTGCTGCAAAGGACCATGGAGGAGGCAATTAGACAAAAACCTCAAATTTCACAAACTGGTCGCTTATGGGATAGCCGTTAATGCAAGTAAGTACTTATTAATTGCTTGATGGATTTTACAATATCTGATGCCTAACTTCATAGTTTTGTTTTAACTCTGACTTCCTCAAGTCTCACCCTCAGGTAAAAGAACTCTTTGCCATTTATCTGACCCTGTAAACCTTATACAAATGGGTTTTTACATTTTCAATTTATACTTACATAAGAGTTTTCCCCTACCAAGACTTCAATTTGTCAAAGAAAAGTTGGTGAAACTTCATTTGTGAATAGTTAAGCTTGTTAATAATACAATAATAAATACTTGAAAAAGGAACACTTTGTTATTCAGCATAATTCACTTTGGAAATAAAATTGACCTCTGTTCAAAATCTCATTCACAGTCGTAGGAAAAGGACTGTCAAATAGTATTGTGGGCAATAAAAAAGAAAAAAGAAAAGAAAGATCATGTGAGCAAAGTTCTGAATCGTATTGAGGTAATGGACATAAAAGGGTCTTGAAAACACATGAAGCTTTATCGGTATATAAAGTGTTATTGTTATTATTATATTTCTAATTCAAGAGGAAGGCACTAGAAATTAGCATCCAAGGCCAAGGTTAAACTCTGATGAGGAAGAAAGGAGGAGGAGTATTCATCAACCAGCTTGTGGTTTTGCCGGAAAACAAAGACACTGGAATAAAAGGCTATCTGAGCGATAAAGAGTTATGATTCAGGACTGTTTCTCTCAAACTAATTTAACTATAATATGTTTTCCTCATTTGTTTTTATCCTCTCATGCATTAAAAAAAAAAAAAACAGAGTAAAAGGAACACTCAAAACAAATGTGAATTTAATTAAGCAACAAGACATGACAGACGGTGCCCGAGTACCAATTAGCACAACTTTGGGTGTGCAGTGAGACATGAGGGGAAGATGCTCCCATTGATTGTCTTCGGCACTGGATTAAACCAACCCGAGAACTGCTTTGTAAAAGGTCTTTGTGGTTTGTGAGGAAATAAGAGTAAAAAGACATCATGTCCTAGAGAAAACCAGCTCAGGGATAAAGGGGAAAAAATAAGGCTGGTTCATCTTTGTATTCCAAGGCCCACAATAGTGCTGAGTATGCGTAGGCACCAATAACCTTTCATGAATGAGCGAATGCATGAAGGAATAAAGACTCAGGGAAACAGATTTTGGCTCAGGAATGGAAGTCTTTTCGGGACCTTGAAAATTATCTAAAATTAGAATGAAGTTCCCCTAAGAGTACTGAATTCCCCATCATGGGTGATGTCCAAACAGAGACCAGATTGCTCCTTGATAGGCTCATCAGAGAAGGAATTCAAGGAATCTCTAGGCTTCCTTTAAAATCTTAAATAGCTTGATTTCTGCATAACAGTAAAATGGCAAGAATATTATCATAGTACAATAGCTTTAAGACACAACTGAACTCTAAGAGAAAGTTTTAAAGATATTACAGAGAGAAGGGCGGAAAAAAACAGCCAGCATCAAAATACATCAGAAAAGAGGCCAGGCATGGTGGTTCATGCCTGTAATCCCAGCACTTCGGGAGGCTGAGGCTGGTGAATTGCTTGAGTTCAGAGGTTCAAGACCAGCCTGGGCAACATGATGAAAGCCCATCTCTAGCAAAAATACAAAAAAATTAGATGGGCATGGTGGTGCATGCCTATGGTACCAGCTACTTGGGAGGCTTTGGTGGGAGGATGACTTGAGCCCAGGAGGTGAACGTTGCAGGGAGCTAAAATTGTGCCACCGCACTCCAGCCTGGACAACACAGTAAGACCCCCATCTCAAAAAAAAAAAAAAAAAACAGAAAAGAAAGCAAAGAATAAGAAAAATGTGTGTTATGAAATAGTTTTCTCCTTAAACTTTTGGGCATGTACATTTCTTTTTTTTTTTTTTTTGAAACGGAGTCTCGCTCTGTCCACCAGGCTGGAGTGC
>NW_012116821.1:839594-897761 GCF_000951035.1 Colobus angolensis palliatus | reverse complement strand
TATTTTTAGTAGAGACGGGGTTTCACCGTGGTCTCGATCTCCTGACCTTGTGATCCGCCCGCCTCGGCCTCCCAAAGTGCTGGGATTACAGGCGTGACCCACCGCGCCCGGCCGGGCATGTACATTTCTTTATATGTAATCGTGTATCAATAATACCAATGCATTAGAAACATATAATGAATATCCCCCATGTTAAAGATACCCTGATAGCAGCTATATCTTTCTGAAACTAGCGTGGTCATGGCTGTTTTAGGATGGAGTATAATTTAGTATAAGCAACAGTTGACTGAAATCAGGTGACCAAATTATTTTATACCTCTCTACTGATTGGTAGTGTGATATCAGATAAGTTCCTCATGCTCTTTCTTCTGTGGAGTTAAAAGAATACTAATACAGGCCGGGCATGGTGGCTCACGCCTGTAATCCCAGCACTTTGGGAGGTTGGGGAGGGTGGATCACTCGAGGTCAGGAGTTCCAGACCAGCTTGACCAACACGGTGAAACACTGTCTGTACTAAAAATGCAAAAATTAGCAGGCATGGTGCTGCACACCTGTAATCCCAGCTACTCAGAAGGTTAATGCAGGAGGATCGCCTGAACCCAGGAGGTGGAGGTTGCAGTGAGCCGAGATTACATCATTGTACTCCAGCCTAGGCAACAAGAGCAAAATTCTGTCTCAAAAAAATAATAATAAATAAATACATTTCAATGAGATGTGCAGATTATTGTCAGGACCAGAGGTAGTTGGAAATTTGGAGAATAAAGGGTTATTCATTTGTTGCTATTGCAAATAAGATCAAATCCAAAGCCCTTAGCCTAGCCAAGGGGTCCAATACCTCGCATGTGCCCCCTGCCTGTGTCCCCTGCCACAGTCTTATCTCCTGCCACAACCCCCTGGCTTTTCCCCTTGGGTACACCCAGCTCCTGGGAGTTCCTAAGCGTTCTGTGCCTTTGCTCCAGGGATCCCCTTTGCCTGAAATGCTCTGCCCTCCTCGTGGTGCTAAATGGGTGAGACATGGCCATGCCCAGGACTCATATCCTGACCCACCTCCTCCGATGCAGCCATTTCAACGAGGGGTCTGAGGTCATACTTTCTACCACAGAGTGAAATTCGTTCCCCAGAAGCTGATCACCTCCGGGGCTGAGCCTGTGCCTTACACATCTTGGCTGCCCTGGTCCCTGGCACACAAGAGGTCCTCAAAAATTTGGTGAAAACAGGATGAGTAGGAGTCGGTCAGCAGGCAAGAGAGGTTGAAGGAAACACTGGGAATGGTACAGCACGCAGACGCATGAGTTGTTCAGGGAGTTATGAGCAGTCTGGGGAGGACTGAACAGAGTGTGCAGAGGGAAAAGATTTAAACGATGCCAATCGTCCAAGATAATACATTCACATTCTGCTGCAACCGGAGAAAGCAGGGTGCTCTTTCTCCCCCTTTCCCTCACACATCCCTGGAGAGAATCAAATGTTCTCTCCGGCCCCCTTCCTCCTGAACCCCATTGCTTTGCCAGGTACCCAGATGTCACCTGGGGTTCCCCCAGCAGGGTCAGAACTGCCACCCACCACAAAGTGCCCCTCATCCTGCTCCTCCATGGCAACCAGCAGCACTGCGGTGTTTCCACTCCCTGCAAACGGAGGGAGGAGGCTGGGGAGAAAGCTCTCCGCTTCTCCCAAACCCTGACAAAGCAATTATTACATTTCACATGAACGGAGAAATGCGTCTGGCAACTGCGCTTTTAGGAGGAAAAAAAATGCTAAGCCTTGGTTTCATGGAAACACCTCTGCTTTTCACATTGTGTTCTTCTGGTAGATTCACTTGGGAGCAGCCGAAAATGTCCCTGTGCTTGTTTTATTAGCATCGCCCATTATGCTGCATTTCAAATAGCCGGCTGGCTTAACAGAGGTGTGTAACCTTGGAAAAAGTGCGACCACATCGAAGTTTGCGTGCCAACCTCTAATTTCTCATCCGTTCCCCTATAAGCTGAGCTGCAGGCTTTAATTGGTCAAATCATTTAAGGATGTAATTAGAGAGTGGTGGAAGAAGGCGAGGGAGGAGGAGGGAAGAGGCAAAACAATGGTATCTGTAATCAAGGACATCACGGAAAATGCAGTGACAGGAACTCTTCTTTTGGCTTCCTGCCTTCCTGCTTGCCTGCCTATGATAAGAGCTGCCGGAGCATTCTTGAACCACTAATAAATCATTTTCGGGGACCTATAACCCCATGGGTATAAAAATCATAGTTTCACAGCCTCTTCGTTCTTATTAATGCAGATCTTTCTGGAGTCCCTGGTCCACAGCAGACCTTGAAGACCCTTCCAATTGAAAAGTAGTACTTTGAGCTCGAGCTTCCATCAAGGGGTGTCTAAATAGTGACCCAGGCGGCTCTCCCTGGCAGAGTCGGCAGCTTGCTTCTGCCAGGTTCCAGGAGTGAACAATTAGCCAAGTGCAGCTCCTGATGAGTTGCTAAAATTAGTCTACAAACATCAATAAACATAACAAGGGCAGGGTGAGAGGAGAGAGCACAGAATAAGGGTGCCCAGAAAATAAAGATTTGGAGACCCAGGCCTGAGAATAGCCCTAAAGGCGCAAACTCTTCAGTCCTGACCCCTCAAGGATTGCTCCTAACCAGTTCCGCCTGAGGCTCTGGGAGCTTCAGGGAAGCTCCATTCCCAGTCCTGCCTGACAGGATTTAATGTGATTTACAAATGCATGGCACACACAGGGTGCCAGAGTCAACGAATCCTCCTACAGAAATCAGACCACAGGTTTAAAAGTTTGCAGCCAAATTCTGGCTGCAGAAGCACAGCCAGAATCTGTCCCTGGGTCCTTGTTTCTAAAGGCTGCTTAATTAGGAGGTGACTAACTCCAAAACGACTGTTATCACTGACAGGCAGGCAGAAAGACAGCAAGGACGGACCACACTTCCAAGATTCCCCTCAATTATGCTCACTTTGATCTCCTGAAAAATGAAATGAAAGAAGGAAGGTAAAAGAACTTTTTCAGGGCAACTGGCTCTAATAGTAGCCTTTACGATTTTTTTTTGTTCACTCTTCAATGTAAAGCTCCTTATTGGAACTCAGAAATTCACATACCAATTAAATGCACATGTGTAGTGTTTCCAAAATTGCTGCTCTCTTAAAAGTACCCGGGGAGAACACAAAATTGTAGAAAGATCCAGTTATAGCACTTTTAGCCTGGCACAATTGGGTGGGTTATGGAAATGTGTGTCTTGCGGTCCTCCAAGGGCACAGCAGTGCATACTGTAGAAAGGCCACAGAGGCCCAAGGAGAGCTCACCCCATAGCTAATGGCACTGGATTTACTGCAAGACTGAAGAGCCCCATTTAAGCCAGAGTCGGCTTTGGAAACATGAACTTCGTGTTTGCATTACTTCCATATTGCTCTACAAATCCCTTTTAGATGACAAATATGTTCCCGATAAACTTCAGAGAAAGACACAGGAGCCACACAGCTGGAAGGGAGCTTAGATAACTTTGTTTAGTACAATCTACCCATTTCACAGATGGGAAAAAAGGGCCTGAAAGAAGTGAAGTGACGGAGAAGTATCCTCTTCAGTATTCTTTCTGTTACATGCTAATATCAAATCTAATAACATGAAATGATATTGATGAGTAAGAGAGAGAGAAATCAAACCATGTCACTGTTCTATCCCATCTCTGTAGCCCTTGTCTCTGTAACATAAACAGCTCGGCTACTTATATTTTTAAGAACCTAAAATGTAGAAGGGAAGGAATAGAAAATACAATGTCTAAAAAAGAACAAAAATAGTATCTCCCCTGGTGTCCATCAAGTCACAACAATTCTGAATTTAGCGGTTGGTGTATCTTTAGTTCCAAGCCAAGACTGCTGTAAAATTAGGATCAGATCTAAGGGGAAAATAAAATGTTTAGACAAACAAAATCAGCATAAGCAGTTTTCTCTCTGAGAATTCCTGAGATAAATAAAATATTCCACTTTGTATGTTCTACCTTGTGAAAGGAAAACAAAATGGAGGTAGTGGGAGCAAGGGAACATGTAAGACATGAACTTTAAAATGCGTGACAAATACTGGAGAGAATAGTTTTTACACATTCCCTCAGAACCTGCCTCTTGAAAACCATCTGGGGCTTCCTCGTACTCCTTCATTAGTTTCTTCCCCTCTGTTATGGGAGACCTGGCAATAAGAATAAATAAGTAGTTCAATATCTTTGTTCATTCAATCAACATACTTAAATTTCATTTAACAATGTCAAATTCCTATGTGGAAATCAATCTAACAGAAAACAAATTGCAATCAACAACTCATTACAGGGGAGAAGAATGGTATAAAATATAAGGCCAGGCGTGGTAGCTCATGCCTGTAATCCCAGCACTTCGGGAGGCCAAGGAGGGTAGATTGCCTGAGCTTAGGAGTTTGAGACCAGCCTGGGCAGCATGATGAAACCCCATCTCTACTAAAAATTAGCTGGGCATGGTGGTGCGTGCCTGTAATCTCAGCTACTTGGAGGCTGAGGCAGGAGAATTGCTTGAACCCGGGCAGCAGAGTTTGCAGTTAGCTGAGATCATGCCATTGCACTCCAGCCTGGGTGACAGAGTGAGACTCTGTCTCAACAACAACACAAAAAAGTTATAAAATATTGAAAACTTATCTTGCCTTCTCTTTCTGACTATCACATATGGATTATGCAATGGTAAACATATCAGTTAACTTGGTCCGAAGCTCAGTCTCTAGCTCTGTAAATTGGGAACAGCTTCACACCCTGTCTGGAGTGCCCTAGTCTGTGGAGAGAGAATTAAAGAAAGCTAGGAGGAGAGGAGGAGTAAGGGTCAAGGGGCAGAATATAAAAGGAGCATTCACGCCAACCTACAGTGAGGACTCCAAATGTTGTTAGCAGTCAGAAGCCTTGGAAACGGTTGGACTCTAGATTAAAGACACCAGGTAAACCATTCAGTTTTATCCAAGCCCGTAGAAAAAAGCTAGTTTTCAATTAAAAATCAGGTATGATAATTGCTCATTAGTCAAATGAAGCAATACAGCTTAATGGTCAAAAGATGGAGCACTGAGTCACGCAAACCACTAAACCACTTTCATCACTAATGAGCCACACATTCCTTAACTCTTTGGATACTGGTCTGTGAAATGAGAAGAAGGCTGATATCTGAGGAGGGTTAAATCAGATAATACACCCATAGCATTTATAACAGTGTCTGTTGTATAGTAAACATTCAATGTGTTTGCTATGAAACGTACTACCTGCTTTTTAAAGACTTTGAGATAATTATCAGAAAACAGCATTTAGGAATACTGGACAATGTGTTCAGTTTAGCAAATAGTTTCCATTTTGCATGTAACATATTGGAAAGGACTCCTGCTAGATAAGCCTTTCCAGCTTTGTGGATGCTGAGGCTAAACAAGGCAGCCCCTTCATCGACA
Organism: Colobus angolensis palliatus; assembly: GCF_000951035.1. NCBI lineage: Eukaryota > Metazoa > Chordata > Mammalia > Primates > Cercopithecidae > Colobus > Colobus angolensis. Next base: position 892,330 of record NW_012116821.1, on the reverse strand, counting down.
TGGCTGTATATGTTGACAAAGCACCCTGGGAGGAAATAGAGTACCTTGTGGGTGCTAACCTCTCTGAAGCCACAAGGAGGCAGTAAACATCATGATGCAGAAACAGTGTCATGTGCTTTGCCTTCCTGCCTGAGCCTCGACCTGAAGTATGTTTGGCTTGATTTTCAACTTAAAGGCTAAAGAAAAAATGTGCAATATACACTTATATATATATTATTGTTATATATATATATCAACAGAGAAAGCACTACTCCAACAAGGTTGCATCTATAGATTGGTTTTCTGACCCTTTCTTTACCCCTTCTACCTTTCTGTAATCTCATTGTCACTAAGCAAATAATTGTCAAATGCGAACTGGTACTGAGGTTTCAAGGATGAATAAAGTCCATCCTTGAGGAGTCAAAGTTCATCGGGGGTGCAGGGATAAACAGATACTGCAACAGTAATATCTGAGAAATGCTATGGTCATACTATCATTTGTGCTGGTGAAACTGAAGAATGTGTGATAGAAGTCAACTTCTGAAGTAAGCTGTAAGGCATGAGCAGAACATTTTGCAAATCAGAAAAGGGAGTGATAGCAGGAACTCAGGTGACAAAGAAAAGAGGTTGCATAGAAGATAGCATTTCTAAATAAATCTGCTCCTAGGACCATAGGGACCAAAATGACGCCAATATTCTCAGAAGTTCCCGCTGTTTCTTTTTCCCCATCACATTTTCTTCCATACCTCAACCCACAAGGTACAGCCGTGGAGGATCCCATAACTCATTCACAACTTGTGTAGACTGTATGGTAGTCATAGGCCGCGCTACTCCTCACTGTGGGTGCAGAAGAAAAGAAGATATCAACTGGGAAATTATCTACACCCTGGGCAATGAAGCCTCATTTCACACATGAATCTGATCCCAATGGCAGTTATCAACTGGCCACCCAGCGGGAGTTTCATTTGCAGGAAAAGCATCAGTATGTCGTTGCCTAGCTGTGACTGCTGGCTTCCCAACAGATTTGGAAAGAGCAGCATCAGACACAGAATCCTCAGGCCAGACGATGCTGTGTTCTTAAGCCTGTTCTCTTCATTTAGAATTTAGACACCACCAAGTCCCAGAATTAGAAAGCTCCATTTATTTCTCCAGAATATACAGAAGGTATGTTTAGTTCCATAAATACTGGCTTATTTCAATCCACCAGGAATAACACATGCAAATGTATGTGTGAATGTGTATGTGCAGGGGTATATATACATAGAGAGTAGTCCCTCCTTGTCTGCAGGGGATACATTCCAAGACCCACAGCGGATGCCTGAAACGGTGGATAGTACTGACCCCGACTGCCATCTATTGGAACATGTTCCATTTCGTATCTTCCACCCACTAATGTAATGCCTTTTTCATCATAAATAAGCACTTATCATGCATTGTGGCTGTAACTTTTGCAGTTTGAGGTGTGACAGCGAAACTAGCACAAGTGTCTTTTTTCTTCACAATTTCAGATAGAAGATCTGTTCTTACCATAGATCTTAGCAACTTCCATATACAGTTTTTTTCCTTTCCTTATTAAGTAGAGAACTTTCACCTTTTCACTTAAAGGAAGCACTTGATGGCTTCGCTTTGGCATAGCCAAATTGCCAGCATCACTACTTTTGCGCTTTGAGGCCATTTTTAAGCAAAATAAGGATGACTCACACACAAACACTGGGATACCGTAACTGTTGGTCTGATAACCAAGAGGGCTACTGGATATGCTGGACAAAGGGATGATTCACATCCCAGGTAGGACAGAGCAGGATGGCATGAGATTTCATCATGCTACTCAGAATGGCATGCAATGTAAAACACAAATTGCTTACTCCTGGAATTTTCCATTCAATATTTTCTGATTGTGGTTGACCTCGGGTAACTTGAACTGGGGAAAGTAAAACTTTAGACTGGGGGGACTACTGTATACTAAAATGTGTAAAGGAATAAACAGAAAACAAAACATAGCAAAAACAATATATCTCCTGGTATCTATCATTTGTATCATATACATACATATCAGCATGTATAATGTACAGTATTCTAGAATAATGCTTTCCGATTTCTTAAGAAGTTATATATAATTATTTCTTTTAGAATTATATCATATATAATTATGCTGAGCTATCATAACATTTATTCCATTTCCATGATAACTCTACACTTTATGATGAACTGAGATTTACTTTATTAATATAATTTAAATGTGGAGATTTTTGTACAATATGTTTGGAAGTATTCAATCCGCTTCACTCAAAGCACTGTGAAAGATGTGTAAATAAATCACTTTTCCTTGGAGATTACAAAAGCCAGAACAGAGAAACTTGAGCACAGAGACACGGTATTTTTTAGTAACTAGGGAGGAAGCCACAGGGTACATGTTTGGTGTCGTCTCGTCCTAGCCATCCATGTCGTGGCGCATTTCTTCAACCTGGAACGCTACCGCTGGAGCCAGTCCAAGGAGGCCCAGGGACTTCTGGCTGCACTTTCCAAGTTGGGCAGCACCCCTAATGAGAGCTACCTCAACCCTATCCGGACCTTCCCCATGGTGAGTTCCTGCCTGCTAACGAGCTTCTCCCCTGAAAAATCCGTCCTTTTCCAATCCTGAATGCTATATTGAAAAGCTTTTAATAAAAGGGCTAGACAGTGAAAATTTACATGTGAATTTGTTCTTAATTTCACATTTTCTAAAAAAAAATTTTTTTAATCATTAATGTTGCTGGGAAGTTATGAGCAAAGAGAAAAAGATATGTCACCTAATTAATTTTTATATACACACACACACACACACACTAGAAATGCAGTAACCTGTTAAATTCCTAATATTTTAAAATTTAACATTTTAAAAGCAGTCCATGATTAGATATTTTTTCACTGATGTTAGACTCAGTGTGATGTTAGAAATTATAAATTGGATGTCTTCATTTTCAATCTGCAGATTGTTTTCCGGATCTCTTCTCCAAATGCCTCATACATTGGCACATATGTGAATAGCTGCTTTGCCAAATCAGATACTGGGCAAAGCAGCTAATTTCACAATGAGACCTGCATGGCCAGTGACATCATTAATGCTAATTACCTGTGTGCACAGAGTGTCAGCAGCTATGGGGAACAAAAAGGAAACCAAAAATGTAGGCACAGCAATCTGTGTTCCAAGATTAAGACAGTCGTCTCCCTTAATTCACCCCTACCTCTTTCTTTGTGGTTGATCTCAATTTTTTTCCCATGTACCACCATATTGGCATATGTGTACAGCACGTTGACCAGACTAAAAAGATCTCTATTGCCCAAGAAAAGCCCTAAGGCAATACACTTTAGCAATGAAAATCCCTCCATTCTTATCCAGGCCATCTCTTTAAGTGACCCTTTCCCCCATGCAGGCTTATTTAAAGAACAAAAATTCAAAATCTGGTTTTGGGACACTTGTTCCATGTCATGTCCCCTAAGGTGATTTTCAGTATCAGGCCATTGATCAGGTTTAGTTGAGCTACCTTTTCTTTTATTCTTATTTTATTTTTATTTTTATTTTTTTTTTTTTTTGAGACAGAATCTCACTCTGTCGCCCAGGCTGGAGTGCAGTGGCACAGTCTCAGCTCACTGCAAGCTCCGCCTCCCAGGTTCATGTCATTCTCCTGCCTCAGCCTCTCCAGTAGCTGAGAGTACAGGCGTCCGCTGCCACGCCCAACTAATTTTTGTATTTTTAATAGAGAGGTTTCACTGTGTTAGCTAGGATGGTGTCGATCTCCTAACCTCATGATCGCCCGCCTTAGCCTCCCAAAGTGCTGGAATTACAGGCATGAGCCACCGTGCCCAGCCTGAGCTACCTTTTCTTAGCTGACAGCTATTGGGAGCAAAAATTTCACACCTGCAAATCAGAACTGCAGCTGCCCTAAGTGAGTGGGAAAGCCTTTATGTTAGTCCATTGAATCACAGCATTTGTCTGGGCACCTACTGAGGTTACTGTTTTTCCCCACTAAGATGCTGGAAAATCCATTGCTACACACACTCAAGAATAAATCTCAACATTTTGCATAGTCTATATAATAAATAGTATTTATTAAAAATACTTTTCAAGCGATATGATTATATATTTTAATAGCAAAATAATTAAACTACTACCTATACAGTAATTTCAAAATTTTAGAAGCAATATACTGTGTAAGTACTAATTACGCTCGGGAAACCCTCTAATTTAGGGTATTTGGAGGGAGATGAGTATCAATAACATAGAGTGTACATTATAGAATATTTTTAGAGATGGAGTGGGATTGTTTTGGAGGATACATTGCAACTCTAACCAGTCTATAAATGTGTTGCAAGAACAGAGACATGGTGATTTGCCTAAATAGGCAAGGAAGAATGATGTGAAATTAGCATATCATATGATGTAAATGGATTTCTAAAATGCCTGAATGTACTTGAAAAGAAAATATTTTAAATGTTTGAGATATATCCCCTTCAATTTTATTTCCACTCTTTGCTCTATGAAGAAAAAATAAACAATGAAGAAGTCCCTGTCCAAATTACCTCCAGATCTCAAAGCAGCCCAAATTAATGAGATTTTACTGACAAAAGATATAGTGAGTTTATTGAGCTCGTGGCCGTCTCAGCGATAGTAACACAATGTATGAATACTAATGACTTGGCAAGAATACGGGAAACTCACAATAAAAACAAACTGCTGTGTGATGCATATTCCAAAAGGCTATTTAACTGTCCCTTGCACTCACAGGTCAGAATTCTGGCCGTTTAGCGGTGTCCACCAGATAAGAATAGCTGTACCTTTATTGATCACCTAGGATTTACCAAGCCTTATTCCAGGCCCCCCGAGATGGCGTGAAAGAAATGCAAGTCATGGTCTTTCCAATTAAGAAGCAAGAGCAAGGAATAACTACCAGGGGAACTGAGTGTGCAGCTGCTTTATTAGGAACGCCCCAAGGGACCTCTCAAAAAAAGTGTTTATTAATGTTAAAATGCAATTAAGCATGGTGATCCACATAGTTATTTTAAAGACTAAAAACTTAAAACTCAGATTTATTTTGCAATATTTTGTTTTAAAATGCTCTTTTCATGCTACCCTCATTTCAATTCAACATAATCACTTTGTTTTTTATTTTTTTTTTTTCTTTTTTCCCATTTTGTCATTGTTGTTGTTGTTTTAAAGACAGGGTCTCACTCTGTCTCCCAGGCTGGAGTGCAGAGGCAGCATCATGGCTCATTGCAGCCTCGAACTCCTGGGATCAAGTGATTGTCCCATCTCAGCCTACTGAGTAGCTGGGACTATAGGCTCAAGCCACCATGCCTAGCTTTTTTGGGGGGGGTGGAGGGGAGGGGTTTCCAGTATAATAACTTTGATGTGAAATGATTTATACAAATTAAAAAAATGTGATTGATGAAATGGTATTTTATGAAATTTTAGCAAAGCAAGTAGCCACCGTAAGCTGGTGGGAAGGGGGAGGAAGAGGAAGCTCCTTCTTGAGTTGCGCCTGTATCCTCATTGAGGCTAACATGCTTCTGCGTGAAACACTGTGAATGGCTCCTTGCTTGAAATGTCAAGTACTGGTCCTAAAAGTGAAAAAAAAAAATGTGCCAGGATATTTATTGTCACGGTGTTCTTTTTTGTTGTTGTTGTTGTTTTAGAACACAACCACTGAATTGCTAAGGACAATAGCGGGCGTCACCGGCCTGGTGATCTCTCTGGCTTTAGTCTTGATCATGACCTCATCAACCGAGTTCATCAGACAGGCCTCCTATGAGTTGTTCTGGTGCACACATCATGTTTTCATCGTCTTCTTTCTCAGCCTGGCCATCCATGGGATGGGGTAAGTCCACACTGTGCTCCTCTGTAAGGATTTTATCTCTGAAAGTCCCAAAATAATCTTAGAAAGTCCTTTAGATGAAGGATCCCGGCATGCAGTGACTAAAGGACTTGCACAATGTGTGAAAAGCACATTGACTGTGGCAAACGCTTTTTCAGTAACACTGAAAGTAAGCTAATAGATGGTGAAGTATTATATTCATTTTTTCTCACTGACTCTGTTAGTGAGTCTTGGCATGTTTATAAAATTCAGGAATTCTAATGAATGCAGGATGACAGTAGATCTATGTTTCATTCAGCACCTGTTCTGCAATCCAATTTATGTGGGATTACTCAGGATATATATTTTTGACACCAAGATTTCACTTCTGCTTAACCAAAATCATCAACTAGGAAACCTGGTGTTCGGGCAGGGACAATGTGTGGCATGGGCAGTCTGGTGCGGGGTCCAGATCCAGCTCTGAGACCAGTTATCAGAGTGAGCCCTTCAGGTCCTCTGGGCCTCAGTTTCCCCATTTGACCTCTAGGACTCCATTTTGCTCAGACATCCCGTAAAACACTGCTCTGGCATTCAATACCCACCTGATATGGTTCATCTCTTCATCAGGAAGCTAGCATAGCCCCTGATGTGTTCAAAATCCCTCAAATATAATGTTTTTCAATCCTTTAAATATTAATAAATGGCCCTGGACTAATGAATCAATTGCTGTCTGTGAACTAGCTTGTCCCTTTTAATTATTTCAAAAACTGATTGCCATTTTTTCCATGTTACAATTTTCAAAGCACATTCATATGCATGATCAACTCGACCGCCACAACAGTCCTGTCACGTAGAGAAGGTGCTATTGTCCCCATTTCATAAAAAGGAAAAAGGTGTTCTCAGGGTTAAGTGATGCCCTCAAGGTGCCATGATGAATAAACAACAGAGTCAGATCTAGGACACCAGTCTTTAGATCATCAAACCTTTACTCTGATTTAGCAAGCCCTGGAAGAACAAGTCTTCCGTTTTATGAATTAAACCTTCCTCAACACCAGCAAGAATGCGACCAGCAATGTTGCTAATGCCCTTTTTGGCTTGCCAGCAGCAACTCCTCTGTTCCTGCACAGCACAATGCCCTCTTCCGCCCCTCATTCTCCCACCATTGCCACTGCTGAGTGCGGAGGGTCCTGTCCCGGAGGTGGCCTCCCTCTCTGCACGGACCTGGAAGAGCAAGTGCATAGCTGCAGAGTGGCATGGCCTAGGAAGTCACACATGCCTTGGTGACTCTGGGTCCCATGTAGAGCCCATGGGCAATGCTTTGGGATTTGCCCCTCTGCAAGTCAACGACCCCTCCAGTCTCCCTCCTCACCCTTAATGGTCCTGTCTTCTCAGCCCCCTACTTCTGGAAGGGGGTCACAGTTCTGCCGCCGCCACTGCCTGTACCTAAGACATCTCCCATTGTCCCCAGCTGGCGGACAGAAACACATTCTCCAAGGAAGAAGTGCCCCTGAGGGTGCATTTTACCCTAAAAGACTGCCTGTGCCTCTGCTGAGCCTTAGCAACCGGGTCAGTCCACGTTCACACGTACTCTACTGCCTGGCTAGAGGCTTTCCATTTTCTTTCAGCTAGAACTCTCTGGGCCTGGCTCTTCTGAATGTGGAAATCTCACCATGTATTTTTGTACTTGGGGTGGGCAAGGTGGATGGTGTGTCGTCCTAGTGTGTTCCAACTCAGAGATTGTCAGTCCCCCTTCCTACTGCTGATTCCGCTCACGACGCCGGGGTTGTGACCCCTGCAGCGTATTTATGAGGCTACCTATAACCCAGGGGAGTCTAGAAGCCCTCTTCACAGACACTATGTGCTTGCCCCACTAAACATACATCCCCCACATCCACACCCTGGTGCACTGTAGAAGCACAAGAGAATTTCAATGGGCAGTGTTTCGTTGGAGATATTTTTGATATCCAAATAACATCTCATAAGATGAAATTTTTTAGTCATTTTAACCTAGTTGAAAAGCTTATTTTAGGATAAGGGCCTCATTTAATCTTCTCAGTGTGAAGTATTCTACAGCTACTGTTTACAGCAAAAGCAATTTGCAAATTCTACACAAAGTGCCAAGTGAAAGTAGGATTATTGGAATGTGTTAAGGCCCACTAATCTTCCTATTATGGGATGGCATAGATGAAGCCATTTCAAAAGTTTAAAATTTTTAAAAGATACAGCATTTGTGAAATAAGATGAGGCTTCTTTTAGACACTATGGGGAATGCTGCCTACAGCCTGAGAATGAAAGTGTTAAATGTCTGGAATCCTTCCTCTGACTCTCACTTACTATTCACCCTGCCTATGTCTGGGCGTCATTTGTACATTGGAGATTTACAGATAGTTTTTCTCATCGAACTCAGAGGGATGTTATCAAGTTTGGATGGCTTCCATAAAACAGACTGGGACAAAGGCCAAGATGTCAGTTCTAGCTGACACCAGGCTGTTTCCAAGGGCGTATTACTGCTCCCTCCTCCCATGCCCTGTGATATAACAGGGACCACACCACTCCACAGGCTGTCCAGGACATAAGTCTGTGTGATGCTAAGGTTTCTCAGTCTAGAGTACCATGATTCTCAAAACAGATCAATGCATTTTATTCACAAACACCTAGGAACCAAACAATTCCCAGATTCCCTGACCTTGGGAAAGTCTTGGGCTTTGCTGTCTGCACCAAGGAGGAACCCTAGGAGCTTGTACCAAAGTGACTTGTCAAAGGCCAGTCAGGAGTGCACTCATGGCAAATAAAATATAGAAGGATTATAGGACTCTTTGTCCAATGCTCTATTCATTAAGACTGCCTTCTCTTTCCATTCCTAATGTATCAATACCATCTTGAAGACACACTCCATTGTGACCTATTTTGACCGAGTCAAACGCTGGCTTGCTGGTGGTCACTAGGGAAAAAAATACCATTATTCTGGGCACTTCTTTTGACTTCTTCACTTGAAGACTTCTAAGCACTCAGAAACAACCCAATGAGGGTAGAAGTTAAATAAATCTGCAAAAGAACCAAATAGTACAAAGTTAGCCAATTAGCCCAAATCAGCAATCAGGACAAGATGAAACCTAATTAAATTCAACAGTCTACAAAAGGATGTGTTCAAACAATTTCCCTTCATTATGAATTCTCTAATATAGACACTTTCAATTTAACACAGGATACCACAGAGGGGCACTTCTTTTCTGGGATCTTCAAAGTTACTCGAAGCTTCTTAAATGCTTATTTTTAAAGAAGGTGGGGGAAATGAATGACAGCCTGAGTTTCAAGAACTGGAAGTGATATTTCCAAGCTCACTGTAGAATGTATATCTGTGGAATAACAAGACTGCTCAAAATCAGTTTGACGTTTTTGTTTTTTGTTTTGTTTTGCTTTTCTTAATTAACAAGTCGGATTGTTCGAGGCCAAACCCAAGACAGTCTCTCTCTGCACAACATCACCTTCTGTAGAGACCGCTATGCAGAATGGCAGACAGAGGCCCAATGCCCCGTGCCTCAATTTTCTGGCAAGGAACCCTCGGTAAGAATGAACCCAGGAGCTTTTAAAAATAAATGTCCCTGCAGTTAAAATATAGAGCTTTTATAGGCTTGAAAAAAAGAAAGCACATTTCACCACTAGACAAAGCCAACTCTTTATTAAGTGTGCTAATGGAGAAATCAAGTTACAGATAATTTTTAAAGAGGTTCACTGCCAAAAGCACTATGTTCAGCTTTGAAATGTATTCTTCTACTTACCTTTAAATACTAGTGTCTGATATTGTGGGAATTCATAACAGCACACTGATGTTCCTGGAGGGGTCAGCCTTGGGCCTCACCACCCTTCTCTGTGCTCCCTGCATCCTTGGCCACGTGTCCTCTGCTTAACTGCCCCTGCTCCCAGTCCAAGAATTACCAGCACCCCTGCTCAAACCTAGGTCCATGAACAGCCAAATGAGGCTCAGGCCTTCTTTATAAGCTTGCCTTCTTCCTTTCCACAACTTTGGGGATCAAAAACTTAGGGTGTCAAATGCATTTACTTCTTGCCCTAATTAAGCTTTTGTAACTGAAATAATGCTGACGTTAGCCAAGAAGATACTTAATTAATTTGTGTAGATGATAATGTCCACAGATCTGAAAAGTCAGATTTCCTGGGTAGGTGGTAACCATTACAGTTGGTAGCGTAGGTAAAGAGAAATAATATTCCTATCTGGCCTCCTCTGGTATCTTAGAACAGTGGAAAATCTTTGGGACAACCAAGTGATGCTTGCAAGAAAATAAATGCAGCTGGCAGATAAAAAGTAGAAGGAAATAAGTGTCCAAAAATACGTAACTTAAAACATGGAATAACAGGGTATAATATATATAATTGATGAAGATTTGGGAAATTAAGTCATCAACATGTGAAGAATATAAGTGATTGCATTGTTTAAAAAAAAAACCTCAAATATATTAAATTAAGCACTGGATTTTAAGGGTGAAAGTACTAGGAGGAAGATTTAAAACCAAGAGAACCGGAATAGATGTGCCCATTAGATTGTGGTTCTTTTAATGGCCGGTATAGATTGTCTCTGTCTTAAACTCAACTCTCAGTAGCCACTATCCAACCTGCATATTAATAAGGTACATGAATACCTCTCTAAAATTTTCAGCTACAGCGTCTCCATAAAAAAATCAATACTCCCCCACACCTCATGAATACAGACCAGGACCTGCTCCCAGCAGCGTTTGCTGGCATTAATTATCATTAAGAGGGGGCCTTACTCGTCTCTCTCTAAGTCTCCCCTGCTCCACTTCCTTGCACACCCAAACTCAGGGTGTCACTCTCTCCCATTGTTTGTAATGGATCCTGAGTCAAAGCGTGTGTGGGCTATGCAATTACCGCTTGGCTGAACCGTACGATATTCTCTCTGATGTCTTATAGACACTGAATCCGAAAGGCATCCCAAGGACAAGGAAGGGTTCCTGCGCTTCACTGCACCACACCTACTCGGTCTCTGCAAAGCTCCATTTCTCCTTCCTTGTCTCTCTTAACTCAGGGCGTTTTCACGGTGCTCTGATCAATAGAATATGTATCATTTCTCCTTCAGTGGTGCACTGTTCCCAATGTTAGGACAGAGAATGCTTTGTACCTCACCTCGCATAAACGGAACCGATTAAAGAAACCAACTACACCCGGCAGTCCCCCCTCCCCTGCTTGTCTCAGTCTCCCTTTCCAGCCCAAATGCACTGATGCATACAGGACTCCAGATTCCTGGTTTGCTTCTGATGCAATCCAGTCTCAAAAGATGCCTGGTCGTCCTAGGCCAAAGAAGCACTTTATGTCATTTAACTACAGCATCAACTAATCGTAACCATAAGGTTGACACTTTGTAATTACTAGGGAAGGCTGTGAGTGGTAAAGGAGAAAGCCCTGACGGAGGTAGAGTCAATTCAGCGAACTTTCACTGAGTGCCTAAGTGCACTGCTTGGCAATGCAGTAGACAGGATTCACAGATGTGGGACCTGCCCCAGGAGATCTGATTGTCTAGAAAAAGAGGCTATTCATAAACACACACATAAAATAAAATCAAAGCCAGCATGTTCTTATTTTCTGGTAGGAATGAAAAACCAGGAGTGAAAGTGAAGGAAACAAGTTTCATTATTGCTGCTTTTGAATCAACATTGTTTTATTTCTATCATAAAATACTCACTGTAGCGTGACTTTTTGAGTATTTTTTGGAGAAGAAAATAAATCCAAGAAGCCACGGAGTATTTTAGCATTAAGGAAATTTAGATACTAAATAGTTCTTCCCCATTATTTAATGGCTGAGGAAATTGAGGTCCAAGCAGTTTCAGTGTCTTACCTATGGTCACAAAAGGCATTCCCAGTAAAGCCACATCAAAGAACCAGAGCCCTTAACTCTGTGGCCATGAACTTTCTCCTCCACACCCCACAGCATTCACTGCAAATCTCCAGCTTCCATAACCCCCATTTTGTCAGCACTCTGCTGCTAGCTACAAGTACATAGCCCCAACGTTCTATTTATCTCTCTGAATAAAGCCATAGTGTTTAACAGCTTGGAGGGAACTTAAATAATAATTTTCTCCAGTTAGTTCCCATTTTACAAAATAGGAAATTGTGAACATAATAAATCCCAAGATGTGCCTAGTGGCACAGAATGAGGGGTGGTGGCCCCAAGGACAGAATCAGGTCTTCAGACACCCAGCCCAGCATCTACCTTGGCACACATCCCTCTTGCTCTGAATCAAGGCCTCCTTGTCTTGATTCACTCTTGTCTGTCCCGGGTATCACTGCAAGGACAGTTCCCTAATATTCATCCCTGGCCATCTCTCCCTCAGGCCCTGACTTCCAGGGGCTCCAGGCACAACACAGGTAACTACACTGGCTACCTCCTCTTGGAGCAAGGGATATACTCAGGTTGAGATGGAGTCAGGGATTAATAGCTTACATTCTCCTACCTGAACCACGGAAAGAAAAATAATCCATTACATTTTATTACCGTGGAAAATATCAGAGACCATGACTGATTTGACATCACCAAAATGAAGTGTGTGATGCCCCCAAACTCTTTAAAATGGGTGGGGAAGATTATTTGTAAAAATATATGAAGACTGTGAGTGTCTTTGCAAATATCTCTTTTAGCCCACATAGAAAGAACTGCCAATTCTCACTCTCATTTCTGTAAACATCCAAAGCAATTCTCAAAAAGCTTTCTGGTTCATTCAAGCATAAGAGACCTAAGGATTCCTTTGCTTGGCCCAACCCCGTGCTTCCCAGGGACGCTTCCTAGTTTCCCCTTACTCTGATCATCTTCACCACGTCATCCACAGCATAGGGAGACAAAAGGTTTATTCTCTTTGCTGTTCCGAACACATTGCTGGGCCTCACTGAGGCAGAAAAAGTAAGTGGGTCAAATTGCCTTGTGTTGCCCCCATTGATCTAGCTTTTATGAGGCCAAGAGCCCCCCAGGAAAAAAAAAAGCAGAGAAGAGGGACCACACAAAGAGACCCAGAAATCAACAAAAAGAAATAGACAAAATGAGAAAGTGGTGACTCAAAGGAAGTAAAACTAATGCTAAAACGCTTGTGACCCACCAACAGAAGAGACGGAGCCAGACGACTGGTCAGGGAGCACTGAGTAACGGGTCAGTCGGTGAGGAGTGGTGAATGTCTGAGTTCCGAAGACCGAGCCATCCTTCCTGCCTCCCTAGATACTATTCAAGGAGTAAGGCGGTGGATTTAGAAAACCTAGGAGGAAGTGTAGGGACACATGAAAAGGCTTGAGTTCTAGCCCTGGCTCTCTCTGGTCCGCTTCGGACTCTCCAGGCAACTCAGAATATCAGGATTTTCCTTCTTTTAATTCTAAAAGAATTAGAGGGTATTGAATGTTCCCAATACAAAGAAATAATCAGAGTTTGAGATGATGAATAGAGTAATTTACCCTGACCTTATCATGATACATTATGTGTATCAAAACATCACTATGTACCTCGTGAATATATACAATTATTATTTGTCTATTTAAAACAATAAAAATTATAAAAAGAAAAAAAAATTAGAGTAGATTTCCAAGACCATTTAATATCCTAAAATTCAATGAGTTCATGAGTTTCTAATGTTTTGGAAAACAAGCCTCAGTATCAATTTCAGGGCTGGACAGAAAGGACCATGATAATATGGCAATGCACGTGGGAGGTAGCCTGGGGTCCTGGAAAGAATTCAGGCTGGGTAGTCAGGCATATCTGAGTTCACATCTTTACCAGACACCTTCTTCCCTCTATGACCTTGGACAATTTGGTTGATCTGACTGAGTCTTAATTCCGTCTTCTGTAAAATCAAGACAATACATATGCCTCAAGGGATTGTTCAGTACAAATAGAACTCTTCAAAATTTGTAACTTCCCATCCCTTCCCTTTTACTGAGGAAGACAACTTATGTTGTACAGAGCGCCTGATACAATAGCCTGCTGGTAAACTGATCATCAGTAATGCACATTATACTCACCAAAGGTTCACATAGCATCTGATTTAAAAAGGACATTTTCACCATCACAATTCTCTAGACAATTATTGAGTCTTTTGCTGTGATTAGATAAACTTAAATTTAAGGTATCAGGAAACTATATTTTACTCTATATAACTCTGTGTGTGTGTGTGTGTGTGTGTGTGTGTGTGTGTGTGTGTGTGTATTTCTGTGTTTATTCAGGCAGACCCTCTAGTTGTGATGCATTCTTGGTCCAAAAAATTACTATTTGAGATTTTAAAATGCAATTTCTTGTGTCCTGTGTTGGGCGAGTAATGTAGCTTTGACTTTGGCTTGAGTTTGGGAGCATTTATGACCCTATCATATGTAACATAAACATCAATCTGCTTTTTTATTTATTTGCAAATTCAATTATTTCTAATTACATAAAGGCATCATTGATCAAGTAAGCATAAAAACCAATATAGAAGAATTTAATCTCTTAAATAAGCTTGTAGACTTCAAGAAATAATTGAATGTTATAGTATATAATACAAGGAGACATCTTTGTTGTTGATAACTGGCCCAAAGTTAAAGGAAAAATGTCTAAACCCCGTCATGTTTTATATTGATTTGGTTCAAATTGAAAATATTTGGATTCTATTTTCATTCCTTTTTCTCTCTCTCTGCTACTCTCTGCAGGCTTGGAAATGGATTTTAGGCCCTGTGGTCTTGTATGCATGTGAAAGAATAATTAGGTTCTGGCGATTTCAACAAGAAGTTGTCATTACCAAGGTATGCATGTAGCTTTATGTCTGAATAAAAGCCTGAGTATAGATGAAAATTTTTTATTAGCCCAAGTTTTTAATTTGCCGTTTTTATTGCAGAACTGTCTGTAATTTAGAGGCTCATCTTCTGTTCTAATAATTGCTTGTATCCTGAGCATCTTTTAGTGTGACTAATTTTGCTGAAGACAGGGATCAGGGCTCCAGACGGTACACAGAATTCTGATAAAGGTTTATTGTACAGCACTGGAATGATCCGCTTTTTCTTTATTTTGGTTTCTCTCTAGGGTGAAATGCAAGGGGAGTGAGTGTGCTTTACATGGGTCATAGTGACTTGAAGGATAATCACTTCCTTCACCAAGTAAAGACACAAATTTTGCAAACAAACAACATTTTCAAATCTATACACTCTCACTGGGGACTACCAAGCAGAGGAAGGGGAAACAGTCACCATAAGGTTCAGAGCAAGAGGGACCACTGTAGGGAAGAAAAATGGAGAGGAAGGATGAAGACAGAGTTCTACCCTCATGAGCAGCATGAAGGATGAAGACAGAGTTCTACCCTCGTGAGCGGCGTGCTCCTGGTAGCATTTTTCAGGCTTGTTCCCTATTTTCGCATCTCTACATCCACAAAATGTTTACCTCTTGCTGGAGGAAGCTGGGAAGGGATAGACCAAGACCAAAAAAATGCATGCCTAGGAGAGTGAAAAGGTGCCAAATACTCTCCCCTAGTTTTTGAAATGTCCAAGAAGAAACTCTCCGTTAGCCAAGCCTATCCCACTTTGCTAACACAATTTTAACAGAATCCTGTATCTCTGTAGCCACCTTCATGAAAGCAGATGTATAGAAATTGCTTCCTATTTCTGCTTTAAGCTGTTTCTATGTTGCTGTTTTTAAGTTAAGCACCAAAGGATGTCAGGCTGTATCAAAAGCCAGACTGTAAAACTTCTGGAAACCTACTCGAGCTGTTACTAGGGAGACCATTTAACCGCAGTGTCAGAACAGATACCAGTAGCGAGAGGGAAAACTTAGAACCAATGATTAAAATGCTGTGAAATTCTCTTTTGAACGGAAAAATACTGTCACAGTATCTAGATGCTAGATTTTGTTCCCTTATACCTCTTGTCACAAAAGAAGACGGGAGGGCCTGGAGAGATTTTTCAGGAAACAAGATAGAAATCTAAGAAGGGAAATTAGCTCTTTCCCTCTGATAAGCAGCAAGTCATAAAACTTTTATAAACACTACTAGAAACCTTGCACAATGCTTCCCTACATCTAAAACTCACAGTGGAGTCAGGACACGGGATAAGACTCAACTAAAAAGAAAAGAGTTTGAAGGTGGAGTCAACTAAAACAAGAAAAGAGTTTGAAGTGAGTTTGAAGATCCTTTTTCACTTAGCCTGAAGAAATAAGAGGGTTAATTCACAGGACATTGAGACAAGATGCAGATCATTGGAAAAGCTAACAAAATGTTCCTAGATGTTAAAAACCCAGAGCTAATGTAGTGACTATTTTAATAACCCTAAGCATAATAATATGCAAGCTTCTACTCTCTTGGGTCTGGTTGACTGTGCTGTGGAAAGCCTGGCCATTTGACACAGGGACTCACATGCTGGGCACCAACTGCACCTGGGTACAGCTATTTCAAACCCCGCCCTCTGAAGCAGAGGAGCATCATTCTTGCTGGAGTTGAAAACACAGATGTGAAAGTGGTGGCAAATATCGTTGGGAGCTAATAGCAGATGGGATATATAAATTACACCTGAAACAAGCTCATCTAAAATTGTGAACACCTTTGAGGGAATGAAAGGTGTTTCTTTATTATTTTGAGGACAAAGGCAACCAACTCTCTTGCTCTCACGTAGGTGGTAAGCCACCCCTCTGGAGTCCTGGAACTTCACATGAAAAAGCGTGGCTTTAAAATGGCGCCAGGGCAGTACATCTTGGTGCAGTGCTCAGCCATATCCTCGCTGGAGTGGCACCCCTTCACCCTTACCTCTGCCCCCCAGGAAGACTTCTTCAGCGTGCACATCCGGGCAGCAGGAGACTGGACGGCAGCGCTACTGGAGGCCTTTGGGGCAGAGGGACAGGCCCTCCAGGAGCCCTGGAGACTGCCAAGGTTCGTGCCCCTTTCTCTCACGTATAAATCGCAATATTATAAAAAGTAAGGTATCTTAATGCATTAACATGCTACCAGATTCAGCAATACCTTTATTAGATGGTGAGTTTGAGCCCATGTTTTAAATTTGAGAATGTTTATAAAAAGCATAATTTTGTAGATTTCTAGGAGACACACATCTATTTCTGTAAAAAAAAAAAACAAAAAACAAAAAACAAAACAAAAACAAAAACAAAAAAAAATGAACAGAAAAAAAACTAGTGTTCAGCCAAGAGAGGGTGATCCAGGAAGTGGGTTTCTTACCCAGGTCCTAAAGCATCACCTGGTTACTTCTGTGTAGCCTGCAATGAGTGAGACAACTCTAGGCATTTTTTTCTATCACACTCTGAGTTTTTTTTGATTATATTTATAAAGTCGGGTCTTCATAACAAGGATGCTATGTTTTTGTGTCCTCTTCTTATAAAGACCCTAGTTATATTGGATATAAGGGCCCATACCACTCCTGCATGGCCTCATCTTAGCTTTATTCATTACGTCTGCAACCCTATTTCTAAATAAGGTCATGTTCTAAGTACTGAGGTTAGGACTTTAACATGTCAATGGGGGACACAACTCAACCCACACCATCACTCTATTCAGAAAAGCCTGGGCTCACGCCTGTTATCCCAGCACTTTGGGAGGCCAAGGCGGGCAGATCACTCGAGGTCAGGAGTTTGAGACCAGCCTGGCCAACCTGATGAAACCCCATCTCTACTAAAAATACAAAAATTAGCCGGGTGTGATGTCACGTGCCTGTAATCCCAGCTGTTTGGGTGGCTGAGGCAGGAGAATTACTTGAACCTGGGAGGCAGAGGTTGCAGTAAGCCGAGATCATGCCACTGCACTCCAGCCTGGGCGATAGAGTGAGACCTTGTCTCAAAAAAAGGAGAAGGAAGAGGAGGAGAAAGAGGAGGAGGAGGAGGAGGAGAAGGAGGAGGAAAGATAAAGAAAAAGCCTGGGCACATGCCAGAAGTGCCAATGCAAATGACCACTCCTTGGCTCTGTTCAGTAAACAATGGCTTCAGGTGAATTTCCACTCTTCACGCAGGGTTACCCAAAAGCTTACAAAGCACACATTTGGGGCTCTGGAATAACAGGGACACCAAAAAAATGATGAGAAAAACATTTTCGGAAGAATTTCATATTTGAAAAGAAGCATGAAGAGACTCCTACTTCTGCCATCCCTGGAGGGTATCAGGAACTACCAAGAAGCAGCCACTGCCGTGAGCACTTCGGTAGGGAGCTCGGCAGAGACACTTTGAATGGAAGTTCCTGAGGGCAGGACGTTGTCTTTCCTCCTCGGAATCTCCGGTGCCTACAACAGTGTCTGATGTGCAGTGCATACAGAGGAAAGATTTGACAAAAGAATAAATGAAGCCCTGGAGCCAATATGGATTCGTTATTTCATTTAATTTGACAAATATTTATTGGTGACAAACAAGGTACCATAATAAATTTGAGACACAAAATGTAATCAGCTTACCGTCCTGCTTTCCCTCTTTTCATAGGCTACTGAGCTGTAACTGCACCCCTGGGCTTGGTTGTATATAGTGGGTAGGAAGATTCACAGGCCTCCTTCCAAACCCTGGTCCTCAAGAATGGTATGATGCCAAGCCAAGTAGAAACATCATCTGCTCAAGCCAGAGCCCCAGATCAGACGACAACACCTGACTATTTTCTTTTTTATAGTGGAAATGCAGCAATGTAATAAAATTTTAAGGTTCAGAGTGCAGTGCAAATGCTTAAAATAAGACATAAAAGTAGAAGCACTGCACAGCACCCCACCCTCACCAACCCCCCCCAACACACACACACACACACACACATATGCAGGGCACAGTATCTAACTGCTTTCTTGGTCCCTGCTCCCTCCTTGGCAACGTCAAGGCAAATGGCTTCATCCTTTTTGCTACCTGGCTTCTGCCTGGTGTGTATACACTTATCTGCTCTATCAACCACCCTTCCCCTTCACAAACCGGATAGCATTTCAGCCAGTCCCCCAAGAAGAACTCGGTACTGGTTACTCAGTAGCTGATATGCTTTCTGCCTATGGAGTGCATCGCCAGCTGCAAGGCCCAACAGGATCCCCAGGGCCTCCTTGGGCTCATCTGTTCCACCTCCTGCTCCCTCCTGGGCTTAGCTCTTCCAGTTTTCTTGTTGTTCACACACACTGAAAATGTAGTCCTCAGTGCCTTTGCCATTGCTGTTCCCTCCACCTGGAATGCTGTTCCCCACATCTCTGCTGGGCAGCTTCCTCTCTTCCTTCAGGTCTCTGTTCAAATGTCTCCTTCTAGTGAGGCCTTTCCTTCCCACTCCACATGAAACAACCCCCAGCAGTCACTCAATCGCCATGATGCCACATGCTGACTTTATTTTTCTTTATAGTACATACCACCACCTGACATGCTAAATATTTGCTTGTTTGTTTGTTTACTGTCTATCTCTCCACACTAGAATGGAAGCTCTATGAGAAAAGGGGCTTTGTTTGGTTCACTTTACCATTCCCAGGGCCTAGAACAGGCCCTGACCCTCAGTCACTCAGTAAGTAATTAGGGGCTCAATAAAAATGAGTTGTCATAAAGAGCTGCTTCCCTCCATTCACTAATTTGTTTCGCCCTCTGCCTCTGTATGTGTGTAGGCATATGTATTAGTGGCAAAGCCTTCCAAAAAACTAGAATTTCTTTAAATCTTCAACATACAAAGAATCAGGATGTTGTTGGACTTCCTTGGATGATTTTACAGTTCCCCACTGTTTCAATTTTGAATTAAATTTACCATATTGGGGAGAGCAATATATCTTTTTACTGCTTTGGATCCTAGACAAATTTAATCCAGCCCTTGGAATTCATGAGTGAGAAGCCCAGGAGGAGAAGCAAGCCCAGAAAAAGAACAAGGAAACCTTTTCCTCTAAGCCCAAGAAAAAGGGAGAGAATGTGAGCTCTTTCAAAAGACTAGATGGCCGGGCGCGGTGGCTCAAGCCTGTAATCCCAGCACTTTGGGAGGCCGAGACGGGCGGATCACGAGGTCAGGAGATCGAGACCATCCTGGCTAACACGGTGAAACCCCGTCTCTCCTAAAAATACAAAAAAACTAGCCGGGCGAGGTGGCGGGCGCCTGTAGTCCCAGCTACTCCGGAGGCTGAGGCAGGAGAATGGCGGAAACCCGGGAGGCGGAGCTTGCAGTGAGCTGAGATCTGGCCACTGCACTCCAGCCCGGCGGCAGAGCAAGACTCCGTCTCAAAAAAAAAAAAAAAAAAAGACTAGACCTTCTGCAGGAAAACAGAGGATAGCATTTTCAGCAAGTTATCCTATGCCCAGAGCTGGGGGCTGCAGTGTGAGAGGAGCTGGGTTCAAAGCCCGACTTTGTGTATGATCTTGGAGAATGTATGCAACACACTGCCTCAGTTTCCTCATCTGTATAATGAAGATGGCAATAATGGTACTCATGGCTTTGTTTAGGATCAAATATAACAATCCATAAAAACACTTAACATAATACTTCACACACGGTAAGTGCTCAAAGAGTTAACTACTATTATTATTACCAAGGTAAGAATGGTCACCTACCACAGAGATAGCAATGGAAGTGTTTGTTAGAGGAGTAAATGCAGTCAGTTCAGAGAGATGAGATTGGAACTTAATGGGGTAGGGTGGGGTGCTGCTGAACTATCCAACAAGGACCCACAGGACATGGATGCAGGCAAGACGAATCATTTTCTGAGCAGCATTGTTAGGAACGCTGTGTCTGACTCAAGGCAGGGATAGCTGCATAAACTTGATAAACAAAAATTTGTGCAAAGGAAGTTGATTCAGATTGTTAAAAATCTGGAGAAATGGAGAAATTTGGGCCCAAAAAAGAACAACTGGGGTGTCGTGATAGCTATGATCAACTATTTAAAGGCCTGAGATGCAAAAAATGAAAAAGATCTGGAATGTGCTTCTCAGAAAGGCAAAAGATGAGAGTTGTCAGAAGACAGATTTCAGTAAGACACGAGAAAAAATTGTCTAATACTTAGAATTGCCCCTAAGTGAAACAAGGTGCCCTGCAGTTTAACATCGGAATATGATCATCTCTCAGGGATGTGGCAGGAGGATTACCGTATTAGCAGGGATCTTAGACTAAATACTTTCTCCTGTAGCTTTGAGTTTCAATTCTAAAGATGTAGAAATTTGTTTATTGTATATTTCTGTGGATTAATTACAAAATTCTTGATATCTTTTTAAATCAGTGTCAAATAAATCCCCAATATGACTGATTCTTTTAAAAAAATGAACAATAAGACATTTTAATCTATGTACAGGGTTTTTTTCTCTCTTTCTCCCAATGTCCTTTATCTAATTATTGATGGAATAATCTACAGTGGGCTAAGATACTAACCATTTCTGGTTAATGACCTTTTATTTTTATTCTTCCATTTCCATATATCAATATGTAATAAAGCCTTATTAATTAAGATTAACTTGAGGAGAGTTCATTTGAATTATTAGGAAGTCTGGCATATAGAACAGTTTAAAATAAACCCAATTGAACTTTCATGAACACATAGTAAAGCCCAAATGGGCCAACCTCCGGTGTCCTCAACAGACACCCCTTAGGGAATGGTTATGAATAACTCAGAAACCTTTTAATTAGCATATCTTTGTTCATATGTAAATGTGTGCTTTTGGAATAGTTGAGGTTATTTAATACATTCTGCTGACTGAAATATTTTAAACAATCCCTTTACAATTTATTCAACCAATTGTTATTGAACAACTTCATGTCAGAGAGCGTTGGCGTTACAGCAGTGAGCAAAGACAGCCCTGACTCCTACTTTCCTAGACCTCACAGCTCTAGACAGACATCAATCAGATCATGCACACACACCAATAAATTGTAAAATTACAGCTGTGATGAGGACTATAGAGGAGGGGAACATGTAGCTATAAATTATATGAGGGGATTTAATCTAATCTGAGGGGTTCAAGAAGGCTTCCATAGGAAAAGAATGATTTGGATAAGACCTACCAGAGGAATAACTATTAACTAACTAAGGAGAGAGGGAAGAAACTGGAGAAGATGCCAGGTGCAGAGGCTCACGCCTATAATCCCAGCATGTTGGGAGGCCGAGACGGGTGCATCACGAGGTCAAGAGATTGAGACCATCCTGGCCAACATGGTCAAACCCCATCTCTACTAAAAATACAAAAAAATTAGCTGGGCATGGTGGCACGTACCTGTAGTCCCAGCTACTTGGGAGGCTGAGGCAGGAGAATCACTTGAACCCAGGAGGCGAAGGTTGCAGTGAGCCGAGATCGCATCGCTGCACTCCAGCCTGGAGATAGAGCAAGACTCCATCTCAAAAAAAAAAAAAAGAGAAGAAACTGGGGAAGATTATTCCAAGGGAAAGGGGTATCGTATGCAAAGGCCTGGTGGCAGTAGGGAGTATTGTGTATTTAATATTTTAGGAATATTAATATCTCACCAGAGTGAAAACCAGTGATAAGAGATGGAGAAGAACTCAGGGGCCAGTCTACATAGGACCATGCTGAGGACTCTCTTATTTATTCAGTGAATATACTTTATCCTTATTAAGAAAAATTTGCTAAGCAGAGAAAAATACCAGTGCTACCCAAGGCCTAATTACCACAGATTTTAAGTCAGTATAATCTAAAATAATGCATTTTAGAAATTCCACATAACTGACAAATGACTTCAAAATTGTGTTTATTCCAAATGAATGGCTTCCATTAGACTAAAATTACATAAACATACTAAGATGTGTGACCAAAAGTAAACATGGGAGAATGACACTAGGAAGAGGAAAGAGAAGCCTGCTAAGCTATCTTGATGCTTCCAGGTTTTTCCCTCTGATGGCAACTGGGGTGGAAAGGGAGGTGGCTCTTCCAGCAGCCTCAATGATACTTGGAGCCAAAACAAGCTTCTAAGAACTGTAAGGAGAGCATGCCACATGGAAGAGGCCTGAGCTATAGTGAGAGATGTCAGGCTTTGTCCTTCTATGAACAGTGCCTGGGCCAGGACAACCTGGTTGTCTCCCAATAAGGCAGAGCTGGAAATCCTCATGCTAACCCCAGGGTCTCCAAATAGGGCATTTTCAAGCACAGAGTCAACCTCTGCATGCACTGGCAAACACGTCCTATAAAAAGCACCAGCTCCAGATGGTTTTGGGTTCACAAGCAAGGTGTTCTGAAGGTCAAATAGGCTGCGTTCCTCTGTGATTCCAGGCTGGCAGTGGACGGGCCCTTTGGAGCTGCCCTGACAGATGTATTTCACTACCCAGTGAGTGTGTGCATTGCCGCGGGGATCGGAGTCACTCCCTTCGCTGCTCTTCTGAAATCTATATGGTACAAATGCAGTGAGGCGCAGACCCCGCTGAAGCTGAGCAAGGTATGGAAAAATCATTAGTTCACCCTTCCATGGATTAAAAGGTTCAATGTCCTTATATCTATCATCTGCCAATTCTTGGGGAGGATTTTAATTAACTATGAGGGATAAACTCAAGGATCCTTAACTATACTTATGTTCTTAAAAATCTCCACTCAGTATTACATTTATGAGTAGGGTTATGTCTAATCTTGTTAAAGATGACAAGACATAAATTTTATTGCTTCATTGCCATTACAGGACATGTAATTGCTCATCTCAATAAAATATGGACAGGCTGCAAATGGCTATGTGACTGGGTGGCAGTTCGCAATATTAACAGGCGACCTCTCCTTAGTCTCTTTAGCTTCAGACTGTGGTTGCAAGTGCACAATTCAATGTCTTCCTCTCGTGGACCCAGTCCTAACAAGAAGCCACAGTTGGGATTTATTGGCCGCCTTGCTGTGGGGTGGCCATCCCGCTCTGAATCTCCCTTTTGTCATTTCTTGTATGTTTTACAACTAGATGCCTCTAGAATTTCTTTCTCTCCTTTGTCATATCTAGATACTCCATCTGACCTGCTGCTGGACCCACTTAGGACCAGCAGCAGGCACTAGAGGAATGGTAGGCAAGGAGCCCTAATAACCCAAAGCAGTGTGAATGCAGGAGGAGTGAGGATAGCAGGCGAGCTTGGTGCTGGGCCCAGTCCTGCGTATCTTCTGTGCTCAACCCTTTGTACGCAGTGTCGTCAGCTATCAAAGGGAGATGCTTGACTTAACCACCAGGTCTCAATGTGTAAAACATGGGACATCTGTCACCTGGCATGATCCACTAAAGAGAATTCTGTAGTCAAAGGAACTTAAGCAATGCTCCTGCAACATCGCACACTGGAAGACATCATCTACTAGCCATTAAATACGTTCTGTGGGGTTGGGGTGTGGTGACTCACACCTGTAATCCCAGCACTTTGGGAGACTGAAGTGAGAGGATCACTTGAGGCCAGGAGTTTGAGACTAGATCAGCCTGGGCTGCATAGTGAGACACCATCTCTACAAAAAAATTAAATATTAGGGAGTTCAAGGCAGTGAGCCATGATCACACCACTGCACTCCAGCCTGGGCAACAGAGCGAGACTCTGTCTCTACAAAACAGTTTTGCAGAAAAGAGCCTCATTCAGCTTTGTTTCATCTATCTTTCCCAAGGTTATTTAGCCACAGAACCTTTCCTCACCTAACACCTGTCAAGAAATCGTATTCTGTGAAGCATCCCAGGCAATGCAGGCCAGAAGATCTCTAAATTCGGGTCTCTGCCAACTAAGAAACAGGAGTTAGCTATTTCCTGAGTTTTCAAGTGACAGGTTCTTGACATACATTTTCTCATCTGAATTTTTTAATCTCCCCAACAACCTTATAAAGTAAATAACACAAGGCCTGTTTTCCAGATAAGGAAACTGAAGCTTGGAGAGATTAAATTGATTTTCCTGAAAAGACATGGGTAATCAAAGGCAGAATCGGGATTCAAACTCAGGTTCATCTGGCTCTTTCCATGACAAAACCAACACATGGTAGATGTGACCCCAGCTCCTCCTGCAGCCCTAGTGCAATATTGTAGGAAGACCATGGGATTCCTGCTCATAGAATTGGCACCTGAATTTTGCTGTTATCAAAGAACATGCCTGATTCCACCCTGACTGAAGTACTGCCTGCAGTTCACCTCTCTGAGCTGGGTTTCCTGATCCACATAATGGAGAAATAAGAATCCATATCCAACAGAGAGTTTTAATGCTAAATAAGACAAATAATATGGAAATATCACTATAGAAATGTGTGTACAGAAATATAAATGATTATCTAAATGCTGATTATATCTACCAAAGATATAAATAGGTTACCAGTACTACTACTACTAATGGCCTAGATTTATCAAGCACTGACTACCTAACAGGAAGGAAACTGGGCATTTTACATGCACTATCTCATGCCATTTTTTCATCGTACCTATCATTTTCATTCCCATTTTACAGATGAGAAAACTGAAGCTAGATCACAAAGCTAATAGAAATGATAGAGTCATCTTACTGAATGCTCGTAATAGCTCATTCAGATAGGTAATATTCTCAATACTGACGAGGACCCTGGCACACAGAGAGCTAAATAATACTAGAACTAGAGTCTGAATCTAGATCGTTCTGGCACCAAAGCTCATCTTCTTTCCTCTACACCATAATATATCTAACAAAGCAAGCAAAACAGTGACTGGGAGATTTGGACCTCACAGCAATGCTTTGTTTTGGTTCGTGATGATTTCTCAGCCACCCTAAGTTCTTCCTTCCCTCTTGCTGCTTACCAAGTAAAACCCGCTTAGAGCGGTGGCTCACTGCTTCATGGTTTCCATGACGCTAAAAGTCACTTTGCGCTTCACAGGAAGATGGTGGTGGATAGCGTGTCTCACTTTCATTCACTCACTAATCCAGCTAATATTTCAAGTCCTGCTCAGGGGCATGCAAAGTCTCACTCTCATCGTACCCGACTCACAATCACCTCCTGCTTCTCTTAACCTCCACCACTCCTTTGCTGCCCTCCTGTTACGTCACATATCTTTCCTGCATTAAGATTCACAAAATAATCTTATTTTCTCTAACAGACTGTGAGTTCCTTGAGCATAGCTTCCCTAAATAGCTTTATACTTTTATATATATATATGTATATATACACACACACATATATTATGTGATAACTATATATATAGTTAAAATAGTGAATAAATCAATGAGTGAATAAATGTCTCCATGTCCAAAAAGAATAAACAATGGCTTCTGTATACAATTTTCTTTAAAATTCAAAGGTATTAAGATTTTGTTCATGTAACCAAAAAGATTGTTCAATGATTTTTACTAAATTCCAATTATTTTACTAGGAACATAGAGGAAAAATCTTATAAGAACCCCCCAAAATCTTAAAATTCATACAGGAGCCTACAAAATCTTAATACCACCTCCTTTCTCAGCATTCCATTGTCATTCCTGGGCTCTGCTTGTGGGGTTTCTCAAGGCTTTCAGCACTGCAGTCACCACAAAACCATAAAATAGGGACATTGATTTCTATTCCAAGAAACAGAAACCGTAGAGTCAAAAATATAAAAGCAATGTTTTCATCGCTTATAAAAATGTGAGGGACTATTTGGACACAACTCAGCTGAAAATAAGGGCAGAAATAATGTCATGTGGGAGAAGGGAAGCTAAAGTGTGGGATCATAAACTAACTTAAAGGCCCTAATCTCCTAGCTTTGCATAGGACCATGAAAGGCAGTATCTGTACTTCGAGTGGAGACGATCGGTCCAAAGTCACCCAGCTGGTTCACCACTGAGTCAGGACCTGAGCGCGTGTTTCTGATTTTTGCTTCAAAGTTCTTTCATGGAAGAAGTGAGGTTTTCATGCTATTGAAAGTTTAGGCTGAAAATTACGCTTCAGATCCAATTCCTTCACATCTGCAGGCATGAGAACAGGCTTAGGACGTTTCTCTCTTTTAAAGCAACTTTGTGTTGGTTTGAGTATAGCTACCGTGAGGCTTATGTAACTAATATTTGTCAGGGCTACCCACATGCTTTTGAGATATAAAGACTACCCCTTCCACTAAACTGTCAGCATCTATATAATTTTTGAAGTGCAGCGCAGAGCAAAGCAGTATGTATTTATCTAACGGTGTCGTCACAATTTTAAGTCTGGACTATAGTTTTCAGATTGTCCTCTTTGTAATAAGGAAGGAAACAAAAACTCACATAGGCATTGAGAGCTGGAATTTTAAGCTTAAATGGTTAACTGCAATTAGGTGTGATTCTTTTCCCTCCATGTGTAAAAACACTGGTTGGCATAAGGTATAGATTTTTACACACAAAACTCAAGTTGCAAGTCTACAGTAAAAAATGGGCACCAAAGTTTTCTCAATTGTCACCATTGCAAACTAGAACTTCTTTACCCTTCTCCTCTGCTGCATTATTCTAGAAAACTTCTAAGTAAAACGCAGGAGCATAACCAATAAGACGCCTGCCCCTTCCTTAGTGGGAAGCGTCGTAAGTAGTACTTTCCATTTGAAGCTGATGTCTTAAAATCCCCATGTTTCTGAGTACCTTTTATTTTGAAAGATCTGGGAGAGGGCAGGGAGTGGAAGGGTAGGGGGAAGAATGGGCAGGAGGGGATTTCCCAAGAAGGCAAAATAACAAGAAGTATAATGATGGCTTGCTGTGATGAAAATGGAAAAAAGTTGTAATACATGAAAGAAATATTTTCAACAGAGAAGTAAGAGCCAAACTTCACTGAGTTGAAGGCAGCTACGAATGCTGTGCCCTTGTGGGATGAGGGAAGGCTGAGGGTGGTTGAGAATTCTCTGTGATGCAATATGGAGGAAGCTGAATGCTGGGGGCGAAAAATGCCCTCTAGCGATAAAGTCCTCCACCTCCTGCCCAACGGGTATGATTAATTCTACATCACACTCAATTTGTGAAAAGAGCTCTTGAAAAAAAATTAGGATGGTTTGCTTGTGCAAACTGTCAAAATGATGAATGAAATAGGTGTGTATGAATGGGGAGGGAGGGAGAGGATTGCTGACATAAATAGATTGGCTTACACATTTTAGTTCTCCCTGATATCACAGCTGTGCAGTCAGAACTGAGAGAACTGCCAACTGCAAGATGTGGTGCATTTTCTTAACTGCATATGTAATCTTCAGACTACAATACAATAGATTATACAAAAACTGAGATAATCTCATTTCTTCATAAATTGTCTTCCTTCATCAGCTCCACAATATATAACCATGATAATGGGTATTTACAGTGTGTCCCATGCAAAATGGCCTTTGGGTTCTTAACCTAATATAATAAACAGATAATTCAAATAAAAAGACAGCACGGGCCAGTGGGAACAAGGGAAAGAGGCCAAAAAAGACAAAAAATCCATACTCTACTAAAATATATTAATAAAACAGAGGAGGGCCTGCTCTCTTTTCTAGTGAATGAAAAATGCATTTAATTTAATCTGTTTACTTTGAGAAATTATTTACTTTCCCTTTCCCTCACACTGGAGCTCTGGCTACTCCTGGAACTGATCATCTCCACTCACCACCAAGATTGCTGCCATCAGTTGGCCTCTTTAAAGAGGGGCCATGCGCACCTCTCATAAAGAAACGTGTGCTTCTTGCCTTTCCTTGGAGGGCCTCAAAAGGCCTCAGTACCCCATCAGCCATCACCGTTGCTCTGTACAGAAGTGACCAGTATTAATTTTTTTTTTTTTTTGAGACAGAGTCTCGCTCTGTCGCCCAGGCTAGAGTGCAGTGGCCGGATGTCAGCTCACTGCAAGCTCCGCCTCCCGGGTTTACGCCATTCTCCTGCCTCAGCCTCTCCAGTAGCTGGGACTACAGGCACCCGCCACCTCGCCCAGCTAGTTTTTTGTATTTTTTAGTAGAGACGGGGTTTCACCGTGTTAGCCAGGAGAAAACGTGATCTCCTGACCTCATGATCCGCCCGTCTCGGCCTCCCAAAGTGCTGGGAGTATTAATATTTTTAATATCTTAGTCTATTAACCACAGATTCCATGACTACGGTCTTCTTGTAAAACAGTCCAATGAAATACACAAACGTTTTAAAATCTCCCTTCACCTCCCTCCCCAAACTAAACACCTCCCCAATTTTGCTCCCTGAGAAACTCACCATTAAACAGTTGAATATGTCTCATTCCATTCCTTTTCCATGCATTTATATGCATATACCTATACACATTTATGCATAAATAGGGGTGTGTGTGTGTGTAGAAGGAAGAGGAAGTGCAATTTGTTTTGTTTTTCATTAAAGCATAACTTGGG
Organism: Colobus angolensis palliatus; assembly: GCF_000951035.1. Lineage (NCBI taxonomy): Eukaryota > Metazoa > Chordata > Mammalia > Primates > Cercopithecidae > Colobus > Colobus angolensis. The sequence continues at coordinate 863,373 of NW_012116821.1, read as the reverse complement.
GCACCTTCAGTGTCAATACCTGATGATCTATTTCATTTCGTTTGGTGTCTTTAGAGTATCCCATAGTATGGAATATATATCCATAGTATGGTAGGCCACAATGTATGGAATCATTCTGCTATTAAAGAATGTTTCAGGCCAGGTGTGGTGGCTCACACCTGTAATCCCAGCACTTTGGGAGACCAAGGCGGGCGAATCACCTGAGGCCAGAAGTTTAAGACCAGCCTGACCAACATGGCAATACCCCATCTCTACTAAAAATACAAAAATTAGCCAGACGTGGTGGCAGGTGCCTGTAATCCCAGCTACTCAGGAGGTTGAAGCATGAGAATTGCTTGAACCTGAGAGGCGGAGGTTGCAGTGAACGGAGATCATGCCACTGCACTCCAGTCCCAGGGGATAGAGCGAGACTGTCTCCCAAAGAAAAGAAAAGAATGTTTCAGTTGTTCAATGAGAATTATTAACTATAATTAGACCAAACCGAGGCCCAAAAGAAATCAGTCCTCAGCCACAGGGCAAAGTAGCAATATAGTCATGAAATAGTTAACATCGAGGATAATGACATTCAGAAAATGTCTTAAGGATGAAAAATGATTCACAAAGTCTGGTCTTGGCCTTATAATGGTTCACCAGAAAAACAATTTTATAATTGCATCACTTTAAACTAGAAGTTTTACACATTAGGCAGGCTTATCATTAAGAAAAAATATTTCTTATTTTATTTCTTCTTATTTGTTCTTGTATTAATCCAGGATTCCCTTAACAAAAACAAAATAAAAACTGGGACAACAAGAGTGATCATTTATTGAGTAGGTAATATATTTTCTAAACACCAGTCTTTATCTTTTCACGGAGAGAAATTCTCCTTTTGGAAAACGGTCCTGATTCTCCCTCTATGCAGAGTTTCTGTCATCCTGCTGGTTTCAAGCTTCTGTCTGTTCTGTTCTTTCATTTGCCGTGTGGGATACAGAGGCATGCTGCCCAGTAGGAGGCAGGTGGCACTGCAAGCCACTGCCCCTTCTCCTTGAGGAGGCAATGGTCAAGGTGGGCCCCTGGCTCCCTGTAAAATGCCTCTAGGCTGGTTTAGTACACACCGAACCTGGTGAGGGGCTTCCCCTTCATGGAGCACATCTTCATGATGAATGCTGAGATTCTGGTTCTGTCACTGGTGCCAGAGGTCAAGTTTGGCTTCCCTTCTCAGTGACCAGGAGTGATCAGTGGGAACACATGCCAAGCAAGGTGCATGTCCCTCTTTGCTCTATAATATATTGTCTTCATTCTTCATTCTCTAAGCTCCTCCAAATGACAAACAAGGATAGCAACAATAGCAGCAAACATCTTCTGAGCACTTACTGTGTCTGCCAGACGTTGCGTTAAATGCTTCAGTAAAACATATCCTTTCATCCTCACAATAAGCTCATGAGCTATTGTTCTGTGTTTATTGCCATTTTACATATGCAGTAATCTAGGTTCGAGTTAAGAAACTTGTGCCCAGTTGCACAAGTTATTTGCAACTTCTCCCTGCATGGTGAAGCCGGCAGCAGTCTACAACAGCGGATGGATCTCATAGGCTCACAACGTTGAGTTGTTGTACCATGCTACACTGTATCCTAAATCTGTATTCTTGTGTTCACTTTCCTTGTTTAGAGGGGTTCTGGGCCATAAATAAATACATAAGTAAATAACTTTTTTTCTGTTTCATCCTTTGGAAATTGACTTTGGATATAAAGACATACAGATTGTGTTTGTGAAAGGGCCCTCTGCCTGTGTTCATGGATATCTATTCAAGATATAGCACAAGCTTTGGAGATGCAATCGCCTAAAAGCATCCAACTTTGATTGGAGAGTCTGAGCTCTCGTAGTAACACAGACTGGTAGTGCTTCTCAATTCATTTTCCAAAACTGTTTATCAAAATTTAGCACAGTTGCATTTCCTACTGGCCCCAGACCTCTTTGACCTGGTCCCTGTGTGCTGCTGAAGAATTCTTAAAGAGAAGCCTAGGCTTGGGGAAAACATGAAAATGAGAAGAGACACACAGAGAACCCAGCCTTGTGACCGTCACTCAGACCCAAGCCCTTTGCAAATGGACATGGCTGAGTTTGGGCTGGTCGCTAGTGCTTGGAAACAATGTGACAGCTAAGGTCTGTGACAGGCCACATGCACACAGAACCCCTCAACCCCATGACACAGTCCCAGAGGGGTCTCCCAAAACATCTAGACATCCACTATATCTACAAGAATGTGGCTGGGCACGATGGTTCATGCTCGTAATCCCAGCACTTTGGGAGGCTGAGGTGGGTGGATCACTTGAGGTCAGGAGTTCGAGACCAGCATGGCCAACGTGGTGAAATCCCATCTCTACTAAAAAATACAAACTTAGTCGTGCATTGTGGCACATGTCTGTAATCCCAGCTACTTGGGAGACTGAGGCAGGAGAATCACTTGAACCCGGGAGGTGGAGGTTGCAGTGAGCCAAGATCCCGCCATTACATTCCAGTCTGGGCAACAGAGAGAGACTCCCTCTCAAAAAAAAAAAAAAAAAAGTGTGGGATGAGTCCTGTAAAAAAAAAATAATAATTTCATTACTATGAAAGTTCAGAACTTTTGTTATTTTACTGAGAATGACTTTCTATTTAATAAAATCTTTTAAAGTAAACTCAAGTATTTTTGGTCTCTGAGATCAGCTATGGAATTCTGAAAAGGCATGCTTTCTACAGGTAGCTGATTTCAGGGTTGTTTTATTTTTGGAGACTAAGGTGGAGTGAGCATTGAAAAGCACAGATCACAGAGTTGTAGCCTATTGTTTGGGATACTTGGTCTATCATTGACCAGGTCCTTTCTCATGGGCGAAATGCAGAGGTGGAACTCTTATGTCCCTTCCCAGTGAGAGTCCCCCACCATTAGAAAGATGAAAGAAAGTCAAAGTAAATACCTTTTGCTTCTGTTCAAAGTCGCTTTCTTTCTTTTTCTGCCTGAAACACTTCTACTGAGCCTATCCATTTTTCCTCCATAGCCTCTTACACCAAAGCGGCCCAGTGTCACTTACAAGTCAATTACGGAGGGAAAAACACACAAAGCCATTACAAGGAAGCAAAAAGTATAAAAGGCTTAATAAACCCTAAGAACACTGACACGCAGCTAGGCCACGAGAAAGTAAGGAAGGATTTCTATTTGAAAGGATAAAGTTTCATGTACGGAGGAAGCTAAGATGGGCATAGTTTTCAAGAAAGGATGACTGGGACTAGATTTGAAATTGGAGGATTTTTTTATAAAGCAAATGTTCTGGTTTATTATCCATCTATGAATCTGTTTTAAGCACGTTCCTTAAAAAGTGAGGAAGAGAGAAAATAAATCAATGGTATTTGCTCTATGCCCAGTGCCATACTCTGAGATGAAACAGACTACCGAGGCCAGGGAGGAGGGGGTCGTGCGTAGGTGAGCACCTTGTTAATTCGGCCAGTAGATTTTTCGTTTCCACCCAGAGCAAAGCAAGGCAAAGTGAGAGCTAAGGTTTTCAAAGAGTAATTTGGATTAGGCACTATACAAAGTGAAAAGAAAGCAGATAGCAGTATTCATCACCAACCTCGAATATAAAATCCGCCCCTAACTGGCCTCCTTTCCTCCTCCCTCACCCTCCAATCCCTGGTTCTGTTCTCAATACAGCAGCCAGAGAGATCCTGCCACCTGCGGTGAACCATGGAACTCCCCTGCTCGCCAACTCCCTGTGCTTTCCTGCCTCAGAGTGAAAGTCAACGATGGCCCCAAAGCCCTACAACGCCATGGCTCCCCCAGCCCGCCCCTCACCCATCTCCTTGCTCTCCCTGCCCTCTCTGGCCTCCAGCCACACTGGTCTCCAGGCTCTTCCTGGAAAGGTCTCACTCAGGACAACTTTCCCACCATCTGCAGAGCTCTTCCCCTAAGCATTTGACTCCCTCGCCTCTTCCAGGTCTTTGCTCCAATGTCCTCTTCTCATGAAGAGGGGACATGAATCTCCACGAATTGAGGGTTCATGTCCATCCATTACTGATTCAACAAATATGTAGTGAATGCCTCTTATGTCTCCAAACTGTTCTATGCCTTAGAACTATAAAAGTGAACACAAGAGGCCAAAAACAAGAAAGGGCTAAATGAGCCCCCGTTTGACCATTCGACTTAATATTGCAACACTTCCTAGTCCACCTGGGGTTTCTGCATGCACTTCTTACCATCTGACGTAGTCTATATTCTACTTCCATCTTCCTTCTCCTGCTAAGATGCAAACTCTAAGTGGACATCAATTTTTTTTTTTTTTTTTTTTTTTGGCCCTGTCTTGTTCACTTGTATAGTTCCAGAGCACAGAAAAGTCTGGACAGGTAGGAAGCATTCAATACATATTTGTTGAATCAGTGAACGAATGGATGAACCTGAGCCCCTTGCTCATGGGGATTCAGAGGGCGTCACCAAAGGGAATCCCCGCTTAGCTCTGCCTAGAGAGGCTGTGCACAGATCATCCCCAGGAAGAAAGAAGTGTCAGGAAAAGAAGGGCAACCCTCTCTCTTCCTGAGAAAAGAAGGTCTTTGTACTTAGAGACTGAGGGATTATTTGTCCCGAAATTAATATCTTAAGTCCCCTTGTGAACAGGAGCTGTCCAACAAATATGTAGGCCTAATTCTTGAAAGAAGAGGCCTTATTCTCAGCATCTTTTACTCTTACAAATAATTAATATTATAAAGTCCTGCCTAAACATGAAGCAAATAGACAAGATGTTTAGCTTTGAAATAAACTCTTTGATTTTTGTCTCATGAATTTGATCTATTAATTAAATCTCATTTATATCTCTGATTATATGATTGTGAGCTTACAAGCTGGCTGGCAGAGAGGGAGAGAAGAGAACACTGATCACCACATGAGGTATTTCCAGGTGGGGATTTACCAGGCAGCAGCCGGAATCAAGACCAGCCCTCATGCATATTGTTAAGCCGTAGAGATATCTCTTTGGGGAGAAGGCACAAGAGAGAGAGGTGTGGGCAGCAAGGGGTGGGAGTGTGAGAAAAATTGGGAGAATTAATAGATTTCTCTCCTGTGGTTTCTTCTAGATGCAATTATTTGAAACTCGAAGCACAAAAACTAAGCTTTTATTTTAGCAAACCTGAACTACTTCTTGTCACATGTCGTTTGCTTAACACCAAGAGTTAAAAAAATAATTCTTCCTAGACATAATTTCATTATAGCAGTTGACACACAGGCACAGCCACCACCCACCAGCTTTCTTGGACACTGATATGTTTCACTGAGAGGAAATTTCTGGCCTGTGTGACTTGATTCTGAAATTACCATAATCTCCACTCTCCAGAGGCCGTAGCTAGTGAAGTGGATTAGTGCCCAAGCCTTTGGGGTCTCTGGAGAACAAAGTTCAAATCCAGAGCTTAGGTCATAAGTAAAGATGAAGGGGTTGGTCTAACGGTTTATCCCCCTTTGGGAGCAGTGAAAGGCACAGCTAGTTATGATTATTAATCTTGTTCAGAAGCAGCACAGCCAGAAATGTGGTGAGTTGATCCTCATCCAGAGAAACTGGCACGGCCCACAGGCTCCTGACTCTCTGAATTCACTCTGGGCTTTTTCAAACACAATGTGAATTTTTTCAAAAGAAATCACAGTGTGACTGTTCACTGACAGGAAAAAAAAAAAAAAGAAAGCATGTTATTTTGCAGAAGTGCCCATTTGGGCTCAAGTAATTTGAGGGGGATAAAGTAGTCTGTGATTATCAGCACATATGAAAAGAGGGATATATCCGTTCACTTGCCTTCTCTCTTGACAGGTGTATTTCTACTGGATTTGCCGGGATGCAAGAGCTTTTGAGTGGTTTGCTGATCTCTTACTCTCACTGGAAACACGGATGAGTGAGCAGGGGAAAACTCACTTTCTGAGTTATCATATATTTCTTACTGGCTGGGATGAAAATCAGGTACTGATAAGACTCTGAGAATAAGCAATATTGCTTAACTCATCTAATAGCAATGAGGAACAATTTCAATAATGAGCTATGTAGCACTCTGATAGGATGACAGAATTATTTTTATGTTCTTAAAAAGGAAAGGAGAGTGAAATAAAATCAGATTAGCAAGAGTGATTCAAGTTGTAACAATCAAAGAACCAAAAAAAGAAGCTACAGTTAATTTGCTGAGGAATAGAAAGGGTCAGACAATGGAAGACAATCCAGAGGTTGGAAATCCCAAATAAATTTGCATTTGTCCCTTTAAAAGTGACATCAAATGAATAGTACTGATTGGCTGTATCATCTTGTTGAGTTCCTGACTGGTTCTAATTCTGTGCCTTGAGCTGTTCAGAGTTAAGCAAAAAAGATTCCTAGGTGTTTACATTCAACATTTTGTATTGTAAAGTATGTGAGCGTCTATAGAAAATAATTATTATGAATACATAATTTGTCCAGAGTTTGTTCTCTTAAGGTGTTCCTGGAAATTGTGTGCATATATGTTTATTTACCTAAGATCAAGATGATCTTTTGTTTTGGCAGGTGTTCTGCAGTATATTGTATTAATGAAACATTAAGATTGAATTTACCAAAAATAATGTATATCAAAATATTGACTATGATAGTATTTCAATGTTGAAACTCTTGAATGATAACTATTACATTGTAATTCATTTTAACTCCTCAAATATGGGAATTAACAATGAAGTGATTACTAGGTTACACAATATATATTCTAATCAGCAGCTATTATTGATATATACTTTTAAGGAAAGTGTATTTGAGCCTGGGAGATTGGCATTAATCACTGCATTTACAAGTGAATGCTCTGTGTATGTACATCACACATACACACACACACACACACACACATACACACACACTGGCCCTAAGGAACATCACTGTAATTTGACTCTGTACATCTGCAAATGAATAAGACTCTGCTAGAAATTCAGTAGCTTAATGAATTTTTATGGTCTTATTTGCAGTCCTTCTTAAATATTTAATCCTTTGGGATAATTTGAAATGTAGGTTTCTGGGGAACTAGGCTTGAAACATCTTAATGAATTATATAGTGTTAATTATGTTTTCCAAACAAACACTTTCCTTATTCAAGTGGGATTTTTGACTGATGAACGGTTTGGTGAAGTAGAGACAGCTTCTGTCTTCTGCTTTCAAGTACTGTGCCTGCTCTTCTACTTCTAAGGTGCACTGATCCCAGTGTGCATCTAGGTATTCCCTGCCAACTGGGAGCTATGGGAATGAGGTTCTCATAACCGAGAACTGAAGTTGATTTGGCGACAACACAATCCTGCCCCCTCCCATCTCTACTACTTCCAAGAATACGCTATAAAATATACATCTTTTTCTAAACACCAGTAAATTAAAATAGATGTCTTACATTTTTGCCATGACATGTTGAAAATTATTTCGACTCCCAAATTTCAGGCAGAAAAATCACTAATTTCAACATTTAAAGGAAAAATAATTGGTGCATTCTGTCAGGAAAGAATGAAGAGGCTGTTTTAGAAATACCCAATTGTTAAACTGAATTCAACAACCTCAAAGTGGCAAAATGACAAGAACAGAAGGGACAGATGGAAGAGGTATTATGAAGGGCAAATCAACAGAGTTTGGAGATTAATTGAACATTGGGCTGAGAAATATGGGACAAATATCATTCCAAATGTTTGAACATCAGTGATTGGCGGTACCACAAGCGTATGTAGGGAAGGCCCTTTTTGTGTGTGAAATGGTGCCCAAACTTCTCAGCAGGGACTTTAAGGCCCTTGCCAGCTTGACTCCGACTCACTAGTTGTGTCCCACTCCCATCAGTTTCCTCTGGCACCAGAGCCACCAAAGGATGCGTGTTCACCCATCACACTGTGCACGCTCACACACCCATGGCTTTGCTTGTTCTCTTCCCGCACCTGACATATCACTTAACACCCTCTGCCACTGTTCCCCACCTGTTTTTGCACAGAGTCCTATAGTCCAACTCTTTTCCAGCAGTAGCCCTGCCATCTGGGGTCAGACTTGCCTGCTCACAACTTTCTACAACCTGGATTTCTTTTTATCTTTATATCTTAGATTCAGAGGGTGTGTGTGCCCACTTGTGAGACGGGTATAGCACATACTGGTGGGGTTTGGGCTTTTAGCGTACCCATTACCCAAACAGTGGACGTCGTACCCAGTAGATTCTTTGTCAAAACTCACTCCCTTCTCGCCATCCCCCCTTTTTGGAGCCCCCAGTGCCTGTTTTTCCCATCTTTATGTCCATGTGTGCCCATTGATTAGCTGCTGCTAATAACTGAGAACACAGAGTATTTGGTTTTTTCGTTTCTGAGTTCACTTAGAATAATGGCCTCCAGCTCCATCCATGTTGCTGCAAAGAACATGATTTCATTCTTTTTATGGCTGCATAGTATTCCATAGTACGTATATAACACATTTTCTCTGTCCAGGCAACTGTTGATGGACACTTAGGTTAGTTCCATGATTTTGCTATTGTGAATACTGCTGTGATGAACATATGAATTCAGGTTTCTTTTATATATAATTGGCCTGGATTTCTGAGATCAACCTGCCATTGTCTCCTGACCTGTTGGGACACTTCCATTATTTTCAGCTGAACCTCCCTAGATTCAACTACTTTTTTAGACTGGAGAGAAAGTCAGCCAGGAAAGTCAGGCTTGCAGTGGGGACCTGGGGCATGAGTTGCACCCAGCAGGGTTGTTACCCAAACTGGTCAGGGTCAGGATGAGTCAGAGGGTGAGGACGAATAGAGCACCACATAGGGGTCTAAGGGATGAGCACTGGTGACACAGATCCCAGGAGGTGAGAAGCAAGGTAGCTACCAGAACGCAGAAGGTGCTAAAATAAATGACAGCAACTTAAAACATGATCATGATCAGGCGTGGTGGCTCATAGTGATAGCTAGACATAGCTCAAGTGTGATCCCAGCACTTTGGGATGCCGAGGCAGGTGGATCACCTGAGGTCAGGAGTTCGAGACCAGCTTGGCCAACATGGTGAAACTGTCTCTACCAAAAAAAAAAAAAATAGCCAGGTGTGGTGGCATGCACCTGTAGTCCCAGCTACTTGGGAGGCTGAGGCAGGAGAATCGCTTGAACTCAGGAGGCGGAGGTTGCAGTGAGCCGAGATCGCACCACTGCACTGCAGACTGGGCGACAAAGCAAGACTGTCTCAAAAAAAAACCAAAAACATACAAACAAACAAAAACAAACAAACAAAAAAACGATCACAAGGGATTACGCTGTGGGCTCTCACTTATTGACCACTAGCTACATGATGTCTGGATGGAGTCACTTAATTCCAAGGCAAATGATTGGGCACAGAGCTCCAGCCAAGCCGCCTGCTAGGCTCTGGCCACCATGTTCTGCCTGCCGGGCTCCACGGCCTCCCGGCACTTGAAACCGGACCATATACCTCACACCGTTTCAACGCACTAGGCAGGTCTGATTGTAAGATGCAGTTTCTTCCCAGACATTTCATAGCACTGTAATCTGGCAATGCCCTTCTCAACTCCCCAGGAGCCGATGTTAAGTGAAAGGGGATAGCAGGCAGAGATGAATTGTTGAAAAGTTTGGCAGGAAAAGAAGGAAGTCATTTAGTGCTTGCTTTTTCTTAACCACATTTACTATATTACTTTCATCCTTTTAAAGGAAAATATTCTTTCTAGGTTAACGTTATTGCACACCTACTATGTATAAAGAGGCACTTAGTTCCGACGAGGCCTGATTCAGACTTAAATGAGATATGATGCTTGCCCTAAAGTACACCATTGGTGACATCTGCAAATAGTGATAAGCATTGCCAGCCCTGTAAACATATTTTAATTAAATCTACAAATGAACATGATTACTTTATTCTTTATTGATAGAAGGCTTATATATTTTTTTCTAAATGCCATCTAATGCCACAAATTTACTTTAGGCTGTTCACATAGCTTTACACTGGGATGAAAATACTGATGTGATCACAGGCTTAAAACAGAAGACCTTCTATGGGAGACCCAACTGGAACAACGAGTTCAAGCAGATCGCCTACAGTCACCCCAGGTGAGGCAAGATCTTGCCCCTCTCCCTGCTGGGCTCTTCTCTGGAGAAATGCAAAGGTTGCTGGAGTGAAAAGTTAATCTGCAGGACTGTGCATCTCCATTAGAGACAAAACATCTACCTTAGAAAAGGTGGTCAATGCTATATTTCAGGGGCCACAAGCCTCTGCTGAACTGGCTTTTACAACCTCTGACAGTTATTGATTATGTTGAAATTTTTCACATTTAACCTCAATTTAAAGATGGTATTTCTTCAACTGTATATGCTTTCAAGACATCTTTGGTGGATACAGTTAATCTCTAATTACCCAACTGGAGAATTCACTCCTGTCCAACTGTACACTATCTAGCATGTCTAGCAAAAGCAGAAAGAAAATGTTAGAAGACAAAGCAGGGATTTCGGGTGGTGGTTAAGGACCCAGCATCTGGCTGTAAATCCTGGCTCTGCCTTTACCACTGGTTGACCTTGGACAGGTTACCTACCCTGGTACTGACTCCGTCTCCGCCTCTGCAAACTGCAGATAATAATAGTGCTTTCCTCCTAAGAGTCTGCAAGGATAAAATTAATGAATGCATGTAAGAGGCTTAAAACAGTGCTTTGTATGGAGTACACAAGAAGCACTAGCTGCTACCACTGCTATTATCATTTCCATTATTACTATTATTATTATTATCATTATATAACGAATTTCAATATAGAGAAGCAAGAGTACTTGTTCTGGGGTCACAAAACTGAAGTGAAACCTGCACTTCCTGATTCTAGAAGTTACTGGCTGTGTGACCTTGGATGAGGCAGTTTATTTGAGCTTTTGCACCCCATTGAAAAATATGAATGATAACATCCATTCACAGTGTTGTTTTCATAATGTAAATATACTTGTAGTATGGAGCACTAATGCAAACAGTTATCATTGTTGTGATGTCTCCTCAGTCAGTCTTTGCTTTGAACCTTCATTGTCTATGGCTCTTAAAAGTCAGCATGTCCTAATATTGTCTTCATTAAAGAACAGTTTCCATATTTGAGGAAAGATCTGAAGGCAGTGAAGGAGTGTGCCATGTGGGCAACTGGAGCATGTATCAAGACCCTGAGGCAGGAGACATCATTCCTGGCATGATCCTGGAACAGAGGAGGTGAGAGGGAGAGCAGCAAGAGCCAGACTGTAGGAGAAGTCACAAAGACAGCTGCGAGTCATCGTACGACTTTCGATTTTATTCACAGAGGGGAAGGCACTTACAGGTTTGAGCAGTAGAGTGGCATGGGATCACGCTGCAAGAGAAGGGAACGTGAGGGGCCTGGGACAGAGGTGGAGAGGCCAGAGAGGATCAGCAGTGTGGTGGTTTGGATTAGGGAGCTGCAGAGAAGGTCATGAGAAATTGTTAGACTCTGGAGTTTTTTGCAGGTTGAGCTGAACTGACTATGGATGGGATGTGAGGTATGACTCAAGCTATTCAATAGAATGGAGTCCCCACTTACCATTTGGCAATGACATTAAGAGGAGCAGCTGGTTGGCAGACATGGGGTATCAGGAGTTCAGTTTTTGACATGTTTAGCTTATGATGCCTGTCATACATCCATGTGGAGTTATGGAGTGGGCAGATGAATATAAGAAGCAAACGTTCAGGGGAGAAGTTCAGCCAGAGGTGTGAGCACATGGACTGTTTGGAGCCATGAAACTGGATAAAATGATCAGACGGGCAGATACAGATGGACAAGAGTTCCAAGAACTGCACTGTTAGAGGGTCAGGAAATAGACTATTGACAGGTCACAGAGTTTAATATGTGACACTCATATCTGCCTTAATAATCATGCCCCTTGGGTCTTCTATACACTGACCTTCTTTCCATCCGCTTTCTCTGTATTGCACCAGTAAGAATACATTAAAGCCTACCAGGGTTCCTCTGACTGCTTCCATATCTCCAGCGATTTTTCCATTGTCTTGCATCTTTCAAAGCCTCAGTCCTTGCATTTCTGCCTCGTGGGCTTCCTGCAGAGACAGCGTGCTTCATTAAACTCTTGGTACTTCCTTCGTATTTGTTCTGCTTCACAGAGTACTTCTCTGGTGAATATTATTTATCTTTTGGTGATTTTTGGCTGCTCCTTTTTTACATTTTTTTCACACTCTCTCTTTGCCAGAAAGATGCCATTTTCTTTTTTATTGGTTGTCATGGAATTTGTTAGACTCCCTGGACCAGCTATTTGAAAGTTGTTAACGAGGAGGGAGATGTGGAAGGAATGATCAGGTAGCCGTCCAAGATTCATAACCATCTGATTCCAGTCGCCTTCTTCCCTGTGAAGTCACTCAGACCTCAACTGCCCTGTGCTCTGTGAGGCCCCTGCCAGACCTCTCTGCACCCTGCACCCAGCAACCTGTAGAGAAGCAGGAGTGTTTACACCCAGGGAAGAGAAGGTTTGAAGGCCTGCTTGTGGGGATTACTCCTGACCCGCATTGAGCCCAAGAGTACAGGCTTTCCAGCAGGAGACCTCAAGAAAAGCATGACTTCAAGCATACAGTTGGGGAGGCAGGGAGTGGACCAGCTGCGCAACCTTGCAATCTTGCTCTTGCCCCATGGGGCTCATTCTGATGCTCCATAAGCTGTGGCAGTGGCCTTGGAGACTTTTCCAGGTGCCACTTCCTGATACCTCCTTTCTCCATTTTGCTTCTTGCCCTGACCTCAGGTGACATATGGCCTAGAATCCAGTTCTGGTTCTACCTTCTCTCCAAATGCATGCTTCCAACCCATCTGGGCTTCTGCAGCCACAGAATCCGGTTCCTCTGAGCTCCTGCTCCACACCCAACCCTGGCTCCCGGGCCCCCAGCGCTTCTGAGTCTAAATCACCACCCCCGCCTCACACCCACCCAGAGCAGAGACAAGATCATTTCATCTGCCATTTCCTTGAAAAGATTATAGGTAGAAACTAACAAAATATTACAAGCTGATATGAGAAAACTTGGGGGTTTTTGTTGCTATTTTCTCTGTTAGGGAAAAAATATATATATATTCATTGATAAATGTTTTACATTCGGTTTTCAGTCATCATGGAATAAATGTTCTCACTTCACAGGCTTTGACATGGACATCTATATCTTGGTTTTCAATTCTTCTAGATAGTCTCAGTCTTTATTAGGAGTGTCCCTTTTTGACATCTCACATGGGGTTTATTTATGTATTTATTTATTTTTACACACAAAGCTTGCAGTCCAAGCTTTGTGTTTAAAACCCCAAGGTTTTAAAGGCCTTGGGGAAGGCCTTTAAAACCAAACTATTTAATTATCTCTCTTCCCTCCAAAAGGCATGAGCCAGGAACACGGAGCATCAGGAGACAAAGGATAAAACTGGGCTTGCACAAACTCTGCCCAGAAAATTATGTTACTCAGTGCTGAGAAGTGGGCCTGTCCAATTTTTTGCAGGGAGTAAAGAGTAACCAGTTTTAAGGTAGAAAAACTATATTACCATCACTTTCCCTGTTGCTAGTACCTTTCTAGAAGCCATAATCAAAGTTAAGTGCAGAAACGTACTTAATGCTCAGCTATATTTCGCAGCACAGTAGCTATGCAAACTCTCTCTCCTTAATGGATGACTTCGTCTCTTCCAGAGTAGACGAGGCCCCCAAGGTTTGGAATCACTGAATCAAACCTCTACAGCATACTTCCTAGTCCCAAATTTTTTGATATCATATTTGTAATAGCCATAGACTCTAGAACATGGTAACTTGTTATATAGCTTCAAACATCCATGTCATTAATCTTAGACACATGAAGGCAAAGTCAATCATTTTATCCCTGGAATGCCAGATCCCTGGGAAAAGACAAGCCTTTAGTCAAAAGCTTAGCACCACCCTTTCAAAAGACTTTTAAAATGACCTCCTTAAAATAATTTTGTTTTCTGCTGTGTAAAAGGAGATTTATGTTTAATGAAGCTTTTAATGAAGAAATCTCGGAAAGAGAATGCCAATAAAATCTAATTTCTAAACAAGAAAATCTAATATTGAGAAGTATTTCAATATCCTGGCCTTTGTCCAGATATAAATGAAACACACAATCCAATTACTGTTCTGCACAAAGGACAAAGTAACATTAATTTTCCTCAGGATGGTTATTAAAGAGATAAACAGTATGTTTTCCCCTTATTATGTCAAGGATATGTTTGTTCCCAAGCCTGCTTGGCTACTCTTACAAGACAGTTCTGTCCTGTCGTTAGCTCATATCTTTTGGCAAAGATGGGTCAGAAGAAATTCGTGGATTTGTTAGTGGCCTCAGAAAGGGTTCTTTGTTCTTGAGGGCCTTTGAAGTAGGCTCTCAACCATTTCTATTCATCAGCGCGAAGCCGAGGATTCTCCGGACTCACTCTTTCAAAACTATTTACCTGTTCACTCAAAGCTGGAGTTTGTTCTTGTTCTAAGAAGGAGTTAAAAGAATAAAGTGAAGAGGGGCAAAAAGATTTTTTATAGAACATGAAAAACAGCACCAAAAATAAAGCTTGAAGGGAAGCAGATCAAAGAGAGTAGTACAAGCTATAAAGGAACCAGAAAATTGCAAAAATAACAGTAATAGAGAAACAAATTGATGGGCATCAAAATGAATACAAATAAGGAAGAGAGAAGAAAAATTAAAAATAGATCAAAGACTGACAGTAGAAAATAGAAAAGTGTGTTCTATTGTTTTTATTTGTTATTAATTTTGGTAATTATATTAGCTATATTACAAAAACACAAGTATAGTTTTGAAAGACAATCAACAAATATTAAGTGGATGCATTATAAGCCTTTTATTAATATATTCAAATTCACATATGTGAAAATTGTATCTTATTTCGGTTAGACAAAGCACAGAAAAGTACTACAAAACAAAAACATTAAAAATTATTCTCCCAATTGAAATATAGTAGGCTAATTATATACATTGACATCTATGTCTTACTAGAGAAAGATATCTTTTTCAAAAATGGAAACTGTATTGCATTTTTTGTAAACATTGTCAATACGTTCCCAAGCTTTAGGTAAATGTTCAGAAAATCAGGAAAATATTTCCAAGAAGGTAGACAGAATGAAAATAAAAATACCCTTGTCACATCTAGTTACTTTTTTGATAAACACACATTGTACAGATACTTAGCTTTCTGAATTTGTGGATCAGTTGTTTTAAATTAATTGAATAAAATGACTTTCCATAGGCCTTAAATCTTCAATCTTACACTTCAGATAATATTTATAGTTTTCTACTTTCGACTTATCTGCTAGTAACTTCACCAGGCCTTTTAGGTGTAAATTTGATGTAATTAGTTACCATAAAACTTTAAAGGTTTGGTCATTTTTTTTTTTTTTTTTGTAACTTCAGTAGAAGTGTTTCTTTTAACTCTGAAGAAAAAAACAAAAAATAGAAGAGTACTACCATTTGTTAGAACAGTTTAACCCAACCTAACGATGAAGAAAGATGTCAACTTACCATATGATTGGGGGCTTCTAATCCATATTGCAAGAATGTATTTTAGACCACCCATTGTTTTCAGAAACGTGAAAATACCTTTATACTAAATTGAGTAAATGTGTCCATCTGGATCCACATTTGCTTGTGTACGCACCCTTCAATTCTCATTTGTATGCGCATATGTGCAAAATGTTTTAAAATGATATTTTTGACAAATTAGCATTCTGATTATAGCATACAGGGCCCTTTATCTAACAGGATATCTTAAACATTCATTATATGACTAAAATGTTCAGAATACTCAAAGAAATAGACTTAAATGGAAATACAACACATGATAAATTATAGCTTCATGGGAAAAATAAAGACACTATAAACTTATGATGAGGAAATTGTCAGCATATTCCCATAGTTCCCTCCCATGAGAGGGCATCAATCTCTCTGGTTAGAGCCAAGTGAAGACTCAATGAAAATTGCTGAAATTACTCCATTTGTGGTAGGGGGAATTGGAGAGATGGGTGAGTACACGGTGGATTTATCATTATGCTGCAAAGCTTCTTCGATGGTACTACCTATCTATCAAATTATTAGTTTGGCAAAATATTTGGTTACTTATGCACGAAGGCATATATATGTTAGCGTTTTATTGGGGTGGGGGAGGGTTGGCAAAATGGCTCTACCATTCCCTGGGATCGGATGCTACAAGTCAGCTGCTTTCATTTTTCTTCCCCATTTGACCATAAGCTTCTCAAGGTCTTACAGCTACAAGCAACTTTATCTATGCACCTCAGAGCCCAGCAAAATGGCCAGTATGTGCAAGTGGCAGCACCATGAGACCAATGAGGGAGCTGGGACAAGACTCCGAACAGCACAGTTCTGGCTGCCAAAGAAAACAGAGCCTGTGGAGCGTGGGCAGGAGGAGAATCACCACAGTGAGCCTGGTTAGGGACATCTGCAGCAACTCATGAGCAACTGAGTAATTAGGACACAGAGAAAAGTAATGTCATAGGCTGCTACAAATTAACTGGGAGATAGGTTAAAAAAAAAAAAAAAAAAACAAGATCACGCCACTGCACTCCAATGTGAGGGACAGCAAGACTCCATCTCAAAAAAAAAAAAAAAAAAAAAAAAGCTGGCCAGCACAATTATCATCTGTGGTTCTGAAAAAAGAAGGTGTTGTACAAAATATAATTATGTGATGAATCATTTGGAGGCATTTCTAATGAAAAACACTCACTAGAAAGGATTAACCAGAAGTTGTGTCCATTGTCTGATACAGAGTTTGTCGCTCTCATCTTCTTTCTAAGCCTCCATAAATCCACGGGAAGCTTCTGTTTATTGATTTTATTTGCAGAATGCACTCAGGGTATAAAGTAATTTGATTTTTTTTAAATGGGGTTTAGGGTCTGCCCCTACAGGGTTATAACTTACCAAGCATAAAAGCCAACACATAAAAACAAACATACAATTTAAGGAGAGAAGGGCTCACGGCAGCAGAACCTGGGAATTCAGCAAGGTGGTAGGATTACTCCTGGGCACACCCACAAGCCCATTTATCTGCGGGGCTGAAATCTCCTGGTGGGTGATATTTTGGATGCCTTTCATGCATGGCATCACTGAACTGTTTTTGAAAAATGCACCAACCCCACAGAGAAGAGCACAACAGTTATTTAGCAGACAGAGAGGGAAAGGAGAATTTTCTTTATTGTTTATCGGAGCTAAAAATAATACTGTGAATGTTAGCCATCTTTGCAGCTTGTGTAAAATTTGTCCTTTTCTCATCAAAGTCAGCAGCCCAGACTGATCAATGCCGTTAATGTTGTCCCTGATCCAGCTCCCCCATGCATGTACAAGCTCATGCAGACTGTAAACTGAAGAATAGCACCTTGTGTGTTTATACTTCTTTTGCAGAGAATCTCTTTTTAATTCCAAGCGATTGTGGGTAATTAAATTTTATAGAAGAATTTTTCTTTACCAACCCCATTAGGGTTCTGTTGCACTTGTCTGTTGCCTCATAAAAGAAAAAAAAAGGGAAGCTGCCACATCTGTCCCTTAACTACTTTGCGTGGATTCTCTGCCCTGTGATTCGCAGTATGCATTTGTGACAAGAAATTCTCCATACTTGGAGTCATAAATGCCGAGAAGAGTAAGCCAGGCAAGCAGAAGAATGCTGTATGTGGGAACAGTGATTCACAGAGAGCCAGTGAAGGGCTGACCTTTCCACCTTAGCAGAAAGTAGATAATAAACAGCCTTTGTGAAACTTTTTGGTGATTACATCACCATGGCAGTTATGGCCCCTGAGTAAAGTATGGACTTAGCTGTGCAGTGTGATAGCCACAACTTCAAAAGAGGCAGGGGAGCTGTGAACTGCTGAGGACACCAGTAGAACACCGGGCAGCAGCAATCAGAATCCTTTGAAATGGAGTCTTAAAGGCAGAGCATCAAAGGGCACCATCAGGTTTGCAGTTACTGTCGCTGCAAACGAAAGGGCAGTCTTAGCCTGTTGGAGTGGGCCAGTGGGCAATCTCTTTGGTGACATCTACACTAATGGAAAAATATCACCACCCATAACAGCATCTTTGAAAATAGATGCAAGGATACCTCTGGGCATCAGACACAAAGCAAAGCTGTGACTCCTCACTGGGAAGGGTCTCACCTGACCCATCTACCATTCAAAATGTTTCAGTCCAGAGCTCAAAAATCTAGTGCTGATCTCAGTAAGTCCACATACTCACCTCTGTGTTAACACCCCGCACCACATCTTCTGTTCAGCTTCACGGAACAGGCAGACACCAATAGTTATCACATGGGAAAATAACATTAGGAAGCTAGCAGTTCCTGAGAGCGCACCGTGTGCCAGGCACAGGACCAGCGGCCAGACCTGCAGTGTCTTGCTTAATCCTCACAGAGATTCTAGGAGCTAGATTCTATAATTCTCCCCATTTTATAGATGAGAAACTGGGGGCTTTCTGAAGGTAATTAACATGCCCAGAGTTACCCAGCAGCAAAGTGGTGGAGCCAAGAGCACTCTTAACCATTGCCTTTTATTTCCATAAACACCTCAAAATGTCTTCATTAAGCCATAAACTCATACTTTTCCATGGGAAACATTTTCTGAAAAATTACTTTCTCAAATTTAGCCATGGGAATGGTTTCTTTGAAAGCAGTACTGCTACATTTTAAACATATTGTCATTTGTAAATTAAGCCATTGATAAATTCATTTGAAGCTGGAGTTTGAAATGCAGTGGAACCATCAATTTCTACTGTGGATGTGATGGTCCTGGAACACACAATTAAAATGCGGCTATGATACATGGTAGAGAACCAGGTTAACATATAAGCTAAGAAAAAATAGGCTATATGGACACTTTTCAGCAAGATCCATGTCTGAAGAAACAGAGATGGTATAGTGAGCTGGTCCTGAAGCCCAAAGAATGTCTTGATGACAGCATTTCTCAAAGTGTGGCTCACAGGGCGATCTGCCTCAACATCACCCGAGATCCTTACTAAACATGCATTCCTTGACTTCAAGCCTAGGAATCTACATTTTAACAATCTGCCTAGATGATTTTATGCACAGCAAAGCTTGAGAAGTTTTGATCTACACTAGAGTAACCAATTCAGCTTATGCTAGAGGTTGGAAAAAATGCTACAAAGAATAGTAATATTCAACACAAGAGAAAAAAGACACAGTCTCTGAAAATCTCTAGAGACTGATGCACCCCAGCTTCCAAAAACAACTTTGAACCCCTGCATGGATGTGGTGTTTACATATAAACTAAGTCGCAAGGCATTTGAGCAGCTCTGGGATACTCACTATATGCAGGAAGTATCTCTTTGACACAGTTTTCTGAAATGTCAAGATTAGAGGCGACAATGTTTGGGTGATTGTATTATCAGCAATGTCACGATTAGAGATGACAGTGTTTGGGTGACTGTATTCTCAGCAATGTCACGATTAGATATGACAATATTTGGGTGACTGTCTTATCAGCAATGTCAAGATTAGAGAGGACAATGTTTGGGTGACTGTATTATCAGCAATGTCAAGATTAGAGATGGCAGTGTTTGCGTGACTGTATTCTCAGCAATGTCAAGATTAGAGACGACAATGTTTGGGTGACCGTCTTATCAGCAATGTCAAGATTAGAGACAATATTTGGATGACTGTTATCAGCAATGTCAAGATTAGAGACAACAATGTTTGGGTGACTGTCTTAGCAATGTCAAGATTAGAGATGACAGTGTTTGGGTGACCATCTTATCAGCAATGTCAAGATTAGAGATGACAGTGTGTGGGTGACTGTATTATCAGCAATGTCAAGATTAGAGATGACAGTGTTTGGGTGACTGTATTATCAGCAATGTCAAGATTAGAGATGACAGTGTTTGGGTGACTGTCTTATCAGCAATGTCAAGATTAGAGATGACAATGTTTGGGTGACTGTACTATCAGCAATGTCAAGATTAGAGATGACAGTGTTTGGGTGACTGTCTTATCAGCAATGTCAAGATTAGAGATGACAATGTTTGGGTGACTGTGTTATCAGCAATGCCTTTTTCTTTTCCAGCTCTCCCTTCTGGACTTCTTTGAAAATTAAAATAATTCCAACAGGAGAAATTAATTAAATTGCTATTACTGTAGCATAAATTTTATTATCTATAAAAAGGCAGGGCTGAACAGGATATTAGTAATAACTAACCTTTTTAAAACCCTTTTGAATGTATTATCTCATCTTGCTTTTGATAAAACATACAAAGTAGTCCTTATCTTTTACAGATGCAGAAACTGAGGTATAGTGACTTGCCCAAGACCACGCAGATACTACTCAGCAAAGCCATTTAGCCACTCATTCAGCAAATGTGTGTTGATTGTCCACTGTATGCACTGTTCCAGGTGCTAGAATAAAACAGATCAAGTTTATGTTCTCAGGAAGTTTACATCTGGTCACGTATCCAAGAAGGCATGAATCAAGGTCACCTGGCCAAAAAGCCTGGTCTATCAAAATCCCTCTGTATCAAAACCCCTCAACAGTCTCATGGCCGCTTTCATGCCTCAGTCTTCTCGGCTCCACCTCCCTGATTAGTTCAGGGGAGGATACTGAGAACCTGGGAGAGAGCACGGTGCTGAAAGTAGGTAGAAAAAAAAAAATCTAAGAAAAAAGGACATGGAGGGAGAAAAATACATAAGTAACCTCACAGTCACAACCACTTCACTAATCTTATCATTGTCTTGGCTTCTGGCTGGCCTTGCCTCCAGGTGACATTTTCTTTCCTTTTCTTACCCCTACTGCAGCAGCAGCATTGGCGTGTTCTTCTGTGGACCTAAAGCTCTCTCAAAGACCCTTCAAAAGATGTGCCGCTTGTATTCATCAGCTGACCCCAGAGGTGTTCATTTCTATTACAACAAGGAGAGCTTCTAGACTTTGGAGGTCAAAACCAGGCATTGTGTAAGTGGCTGCAATCATATAGGTCAGGGATTGGGAAATTCTTCCCACAAGAGGCCAAATAGTAATCATTTGAGGCTCTGTGGACTGTATGGTCCCACTCTCAACTCCTGAACTCTGCCATTGTAAAGTGCCAACATTGCCACAAACAATAATGTCAATGAATGGGTATAGTTGTGTTCCAATAATATTTTACTGATGGACACTGAAGTCACGTTTCATATAATTTTCTTGTATCATGAAATTTTTACATATTGTAAAAGTCGCTTTTCGCACATTGACCATCCACATAGTCAGGGGGTGGGCTGGATTTGGCCTGTGGGCCAGAGCTTGCTGACCCCTGGCATAGGCTGTCTTTCCCAAACTTGTTTCCATGCCCAACGTTACATCCAACATGGAGACTTATGCTGCTGCTTGGCTTGAAGTTTCCTTTAGAAATCATTTCAAATTTTCATTTCCCTGATGGCAGAGACAACCAACTTATATCCAAACCTGATCTTTTCTGCTTTAAACTTAAGCTCCTTTTGTGCTTTTGTTCATCCTCTGTAGACCACAGAAATCACCAATGGAGGTTATCTTTCATAAAAGTCCTTTAATACTTGAAAATGATAATCAAATCATCCTTTTCCTATCCCTTTTCTTGTCCAAACAATACTAAATTCTTAACCTTTTGGCCTAGGATATATATCAAGCCTTTCCTTCACCTTATTGCTCTTATTCAAATTCACTTCCATTTCTTCATATCCTTTTAAAATGCATTGAGAAGCATGACTAGTATTGAGCAGAAGAGGGACTTTCTCAGAGCTTATATGCCATATATTTACAAATAAATTCTATGTTTTCTTTTCTTCCTTCTTTCTGCCTTCCTTCCTTTCCTTCCTCCTTTCATATTTCTTTCTCTTTTAACAAATGCTTTTTATTCTACCACATTTTGGTCTGTGGTCTTCTTAACACTTACACTCCTACTCAACTTCTGCCCCACAAAATAACTGAAATTGTTTCTTTAATTCCCATTGTGCCAGTCTTTCTATACTATGCAGCTATTTTACTCCCAAGATGTTTGCAAAGTATTCCTTACATCTTATAATTCTTGCTATTAATATTGATTAATTTTTTAGAATTTTTCTAATATTTCAAGATTGTTTTGAAGTTTAGCCCCAGACACTAATACTGGTATGTAGTTTGTAATATCTACATATTTCACTGATAATATCTCAAATCTTTTGTTTAGGTTTTCAATTAAGTTATTGACTCCAAAGAACTCCACCAGGAATTCCTGTGACGGCCTGTTGATATGAGCTCCCAGTTGGGAACTGGTGAACAATAATTAACTACTGCAAACAGTATACCATACCATACTTCGTTAGCTTATAAATAACATGTCATATACAACAGCACAAAAACTTTTACTGAAATTAAAATATATTATGTTTCTCAAAGGCTTCTTATCTTTGTGGACTGTCATTCTGCCATAAAAGAGAATTAAATTGATCTGGCATGATGTGTTTTGACAAAGGCAGCCTCTTAAGCTCTTCTAAGTATTTCTAAATTATAAATTGATCACTTCTTTTACTTTATCCTCAGATTTTTATGTTGACCTGATGCTTTCTATGATATTAATATTGATTTTATAAGTTAGGAATATTCCATTCATGTCTAAAAAAATTATTTCTACTATCTCTGCATTGGAATTTCTCAGTAACTTGAGGTATTACTTGATGCATATAATTCAAACTCTCCTAATTTGAATAGAACCAATCTTTCTGTGTAATTATTTCCCCATTTGAGTTTAGTTCAGCCTTTGCAACCAAAAATTTCTATAGTCAAATCTAATCTTTACCTTAGTCATGTTTAATTATTACTTTTCTTTCTCTGTCTACTTGAAAATAAAAGTACTTTTCTTGGTCATCTAATTTTGTCTAGTAAATTAGAATATACCTGCCTTTAAACACAGATTTTGCCACTTTTTTTAATCTCCGGGGATGCTGGTTGCACCCCCTTTTGTGTTTTGACCTTTATACTACTTCCCTGCAAACTATGTAGAATCAAACCTATCCAGACACAAGAAAATACAAAAGTCAATAGGTTTCTTTAATGCAGCAATGACCAAATAGAAAATGTGGAATTTAAAGTTGAAATCGTCTCTCCAAAACAGAAACAAAAATCTGGCAAACTTGTAAGTTCATTTAACAAGAATTATACAACACAATTTGATAAATAAACATGCAATTTATAGGCAGACATTTTAAATGGATAGAAATAGCACGTTTCTAAATAGGAATATTAAACATACTAAAGTTACAAATTTGTCCCAAATTAATTAATGGTCAAGTGAAATTCCAGTCAAATTTTAAATTCTCTTTAGATTTTTTGGAAGGGTAAATATCCTAAAGTTTATCTAGAAGAATATATGAGAAAGAGAGGTGCCAAAAAATGTGGAAAAGAAAAGAAGAAGAAAAGAGAGGAGAGAAAGAAGAGAAAACAAAAAGAACAGAAAGGAAAAGAAAGGAAGCAAGGCGGGTGGGGGGTGGGGAGGGTGAGGAAGGAAAATTTCAAAGCCGGAAGCATCATTGTTAAATAAAAGACCTTAAAGCAACCAGAGAGGAAAAGGTCAATTACCTGCAAATAAACAGAAGTACATCTGGCAGCTGCCTTCTCAAAAGCATCCACAGAAAACAGATGATAATGAAATAGTATCTTCAAAGTGCTGGGGGACCATAACTATCCATTGAGAATTTTGTCCGTAGTGAAATTATTATTCAAAGGTGAAGGCAAAATGTAGATATCTCCAAACAAAAGAAAACTGAAATGTAACTACCTCACCAAAATAATGACAAAAAGATATATTTGGCC
>NW_012116821.1:827324-836524 GCF_000951035.1 Colobus angolensis palliatus | reverse complement strand
CTGGCTAATTTTTTGTATTTTTATTAGAGATGGGGTTTCACCATGTTAGCCAGGATGGTCTCAATCTCCTGACCTCGTGAGCCTCACCCACCTCAGCCTCACAAAGTGCTGGGATTATGCGCCCGGCCCAGTGTGTTTTTTGAACACTTTTTTCTTCACTTCAGAAATTTTTTTTTAATTAGGTCTTTAAATATACTTCTATTGCTTTTGTTTGTCTCATTTCAAAAGCATCAATTTTCCTCATATTAGATCTTTTTTCTTTTTTCCATTCTTTTAGGGTTTCTAATTAATTTAATCTCTGTTTCTTTTATTTACAAATCATTTCCCCTATTTTATTACTGGTTTACCATCTCTTTCTGAAACCTTTGAAGCCAGATATGTTTTGGAATTTGAAATGATTTCATATTTTAGAAAATAACAAATGCATATCCCATATAGTGTATGATACTCCCAGTAGAGTCTGGGAAGCACCCAGTATTCAAAAGCATTAATGTTTTATTTTTTCAAATAAAACTATAAATATAGATACTCAACTTGCATAAAGGAAGATTATAAATAGCCTCACATCTGTTCAGGACACATTATGAAATTATGCTGCCAAGTGGGGTTACAAAAAAAATACTCTCACTTTTCATAATTTTTTGTATTTTTTTGAATTTCAGATTAGGGAGAGATTATAGTTTTGAAATTCAGCTTTCAATGATATTTATTCTGTTCCTTAACTGTTTAAAAAAATATTTAATTAGTTCCATAAAGATGTTGCTTTGAGCCTTGATTTGTTACCTTAGACCTGCAATATCCCTTGTGATCTCATTCTTTTTTATAATTTTGTCTTTTATCTCTCTTATTAAATTAATATCTCATTAAGTTCTCCATACATAAACAGATAGTGAAGAATTACCTGAGTTATGATTTCTACCAGATTGAGTTGTTTTTTCTTCTACTACATGGTATTTTCCCTTTTTGCCTGTAGTATCTCCATACTTGCTGTATACATCCTGTATTTTTTTCACCTTCTCATGTTAGTTGACTCTGCCTAGATATGTTATTGTTTCTTCTATATTGTGATAAATTTTTGGTTGTTTCCCTCCACCCCACCATCTCCAAGACCATTCTTCTCCCCTCCCCCATAGCTTTATTGAGATATAATACACATACCATAAAATTAACCCACTTCAAATGCATCATTTCATCATTTTTAGTATATTTATAGAGTTGTGTAACCATTCCCACAGTACATTTTAGAACATTTTTATTTATGCATAATAGATGTA
This sequence comes from Colobus angolensis palliatus, assembly GCF_000951035.1. Taxonomy (NCBI): domain Eukaryota; kingdom Metazoa; phylum Chordata; class Mammalia; order Primates; family Cercopithecidae; genus Colobus; species Colobus angolensis. The sequence continues at coordinate 835,250 of NW_012116821.1, read as the reverse complement.
CATAGTGCCAGGGTACATGTGGTAATTTAATACATACATATAATTTGCAAAGATTAAATAACTGTGTTTGGGATATCCATCATCTTAAGTACTTGTCTTTTTCTTTTGCTAGAACCATTCGAATTCTTCTACTCTATTTCAAAGTGTACAATACATTATTGTAAACTATAGTTACCCTACTGATCTAACAGGAGGTCTTATTTAGTGTATTAAACTATATATTTGTACCCATTAATCAACTTCTCTTCATTCCCCCTCCCCAATACCCTTCCCCAGCTTCTGGTTACCACCAGTCTACTCTCTACTTTCATTAGACCCACTTTTTTTATCTCCCCCATATGAGTGAGAACATGTGGCTTATTTCACTTACCATAATGCCCTCCAATTCCATTGATGTTGCTGCAAATGACAGGATCTCATTCATTTTTATGGTAAGATTCCATTGTGTATATGTACCACATTTTCTTTATCCAATCATCTATTGATGAACACCTGGGTTGATTTCATATTTTCACTGTTGTGAAGAACTTTTTTTTTTTTTTTTTTGAGATGGAGTCTGTCGCCCAGGCTGGAGTGCAGTGGTGTGACCTCACTGCAACCTCTTCCTCCCAGGTTCAAGCGATTCTCCTGCCTCAGCCACCCAAGTAGCTGGGACTATAGGCACATGCCACCACGCCTGGCTAGTATTTTGTATTTTAGTGGAGACAGAGTTTCCCCGTATTGCCCAAGCTGGTCTCAAACTCTTGAACTCAGACAATCCACCTGCCTCAGCCTCCCAAAGTGCTGGGATTATAGGTGTGAGCCATAAAGAACATTTTTATTATTCCAAAAAGAAAGCCCATATCCATTAGTCTCCATTTCTCCTCAACTGCCGCCTGCCCTAGGCAACCACTAACCTTCTTTCTGTCTCTATGGATTTTACTATTCTGGATATTTTGTGTAAATGAAAACATATAATAAGTGGTCTTTTGTGTTTGGCTTCTTTCACCTAGCATAATGTTTTCAATATTTATCCATGTTGTAGCAAGTATTAGTACTTCATTATTTTTGTCAAACTAATATATTTCATTGTACGGTTATGCCACACTGTATTCACTCATTCATCAGTTGATGAACATTGAGTTGTTTCCACTTTGGGGCCATTAGAATAATGCTTTTATAAACACTCATGTACAGGTTTTCGTGAACCATGTTTTCTCTTCTAAAGCCAGGAATTCCGTTTTTTATCCACTTTTTTGTAGTCTGAGAGAACAGCAGCTGGCATGGAGTGCTGTGCAGAAGAGCATGGAAGCTCAGCCTGAGTGGTGTGGACACTACGTTCGATTTTTCGGTTCCTTTCTGTCTTCTGAGACTACATGGACTGTCCTGTATCTGAGTTCATTCCAACTAATGGAGTAGAGGAGAGAGGATATAATGTATTTCCACAATGAGATATTCCCAGGCTTTGAACCCTTTCCCCAGTTGAGTGTGAATTTTGGATTCTTCTCTTTCAACAGAGAAAATTGACTCTCTTGATTTATTTTCTTTATTCATCCATTTAATTCATGCTTTCCCAACATCATGTCTTCTCTTTACATTCCACAAGCAAGAGTTTTAATGAAATTTCTTGGGACTTTTTGACCACCAGTGGGGCTTCAGAGGAGTAAATGAGGTAGAAGCCAAACCATGTAGCTGCTCTCCATTATCTTCCAGAATCCTGTGTTCCTTCTCTTCAGTTTTTCAATGTATTTTCAATGTATTTTTCAATTTATTTTTTTTGAAATAAATTGAAAAATACAAGTTTTTCAATGTATTACATTACATTTTTCCTTTATCTTGTCTATTGGTGAATGTGTGTGTGTGTGTCTGCACATGTGTAGAGCAATAACTGTCCAGAGTTGAATGTCCACAACATTCTCTCTTACTACACTCAACTGGATTATCTCTACAACTATAACTATTTTCAAGGCTCACCATAACCTCCATGGTGTGAAATTCAACTTCGTTTTATTTTTAGCAGCAACTGAAATGGATGACCAATGCTTCCATCTTGAAACACTTCCTTCTTTTGACTTCTGTCAAAACAATCTCTTTGTTTTTGTCTCAGACTCCTCCATCCAGTTTCACAATGTTGGCATGTCTTTAAATTGGTCATAGTCCCTCTTCTCTTTTTCTGTCTATTCTCCTCCTTTGAATAATATTATACAATCCTGTGGCTTCAAACACCATCTGTTTGCTGATGAGCCCCAAAATTTAAACTTTAGTGTAGACTTCTCCCCTGGATTCCAGTCTGATATATCCAACTGCCTACTTCATCATTGGAAGTATAATAAGCATCTCAAATGTAACATATCCAAAGCCAAATTCTTTATTTTTTTCTCTTCATAATCCCGTTCTTCCTCCAGCTTTTCTTATTTTAGTGAATGGCACCATCATCTACCAAAATGCCTAAACTAAAATCACTAAAAACCTCTGAGTCATATTTGGTTCCTCTTTCCTTCATCACTCACTCCAAACCCTATCCCAAACCACTGTTTTATAATCTTACTTGCTTCATCTTTTCCTATAAACCTTTCAGAAAAGTATAAATTGTACTTTTGTGGCCTCCATTATGTACAATGCAAATTTCCAAGTTAATACTATTGCTTAAGTCTAATCCCACTTTAGGCAAACTATACAAACTTACAGGCAAAGTTCCTGCATGCTACTGTCAAGAATAAAGCCCTGCTCACCATGCTTCATTAACCAGTCATTCCCTGGTTGGTAAATGAAGTGGAACATGTTTCTACCAACATAGGTGAACCTCATTACCAAATAATTTAAAGTGTCTTCTTATACATCTACTAGTTATTGTCACATTGGGATTTTTTCTCTTCTCTTTTTCTCTTCAATTTTTAAATTGTTTTTCCTATTAATTTTTATAGGAATATCTGCAGTCCTCTAAGTTACTTTCTCCCAGGCTCCTCTCAGAAGCTGAACAGAAGAAAAACTGTTTTAAGAATCCTTTATCAATTCCAAACACCTTCAAATTATTGTAAAAATTCCTTTAAAATATAAATAAATAAAAATTTAAAAATAAAAATTCCTGATTGGTCTTAAAGACAACAGCTCAATCATGGTCAAATTTCCATTTAGTGATTCAATTAAGTAATCCCCTAAGGAAAGGAACATCACTATGACATATTCATATCATAATCTTTTGCCATACTCTTCAAATCTCCAATTAAATTACCTCAAAAGTCAAATTTACTTTTTAAAAATGTTTGGAAGTATAAGAACAGCATCAAACAATATAAGATACCAATAAATAATTCTAATGAAATATTTGAAACTTTTACCAAAAAAAGAAACTCTATTAATCAACCATATCTGCCCTGTGCTAACATGAAATATGACCGAAGTGTTACTCCTTCACCTTCACCTCAATTCCTACACCCTGCCTCCAACCCCAACCCAAGATTGTGTACGGGGGAGATCTGTCAATCATTCCTACCCTGCACTTAGTAAGTATCTAGCAGAGGCTAGAGAGTGTGTGTTGGGAATGGGGGGATGACAGAGAGAAGGGAGCTGAAGGAAAGAGTTCTTAAATCTGTGCATGAAATCTTGGATGGTTTCCCAAGAGGCCAGTGTGTGAAACCAACCAGAATCAACACAGCCAATGAGTTGAGAATTGAACCCTGGTGAGGAATACTGCCCAGGTTTTAGATTGGCTTCTGGATTACACATAAGTGGGGCATACCAAAATAGCATGGCAACGCCTTTGAAAACTAAGTTGATATTTGAACCACAAACCACCAAAGTGGGCCAGGATGTGTGTTTCTGAACCTAAACCTGCTAACTGCCAACTAAAATAGAAGATCTAAATAAGAATCAGAGTGTCATAACATTATCCTCAAAATGTACAGGATGCAATCCAAAATTTTTGTCATACGAAGAACTAGGAAAACTCAACCCAAATGAGAAAAATCAACAGATGCCAACACCAAGATGACACAAATGTTGGAATTATCTAACAAGAATTTTAAAGCAGCTATCATAAAAACATTCCAACAGGCAATTAAAATCACTCGTGAAACAAATGAAAAAATAGTCCCAGCAAGGAAATAAAAGATATAAAAAGAACCAAATGCAAGTTTTGGAATTTAAAAATATACTAACTGAAAGAAAAAACTCACTAGATAGGCTTCTGGTAGGTAGACTGAATCCCTCCCCTCAGGCCAAAATGCCCACATCCTAATCCCTAGAACCTATGACATGTGAGATTATATGGCAAGGAAGAATTAAGGTTCTAGATGAAATTATGGTTGCTTTGAGATGACTGCATTGAAATGGAAAGATTATCCTAGATTATCTGGCTGGGCTCAGTGTTATCACAAGGATCTTAAAAAATGAAAGAAAGAGGCAGAAGAGTCTGACAGAGTCAGAGGAGATGCGATAAGAGAAGCAAAGCTTGGAGTGATAGTTTCAATGGCTTTGAAGGTAAAAGATGCCATAAGCCAAGGAACACGGGCAGCCCCTAGAAGCTGGGAAGGGCAGGAGAATGCATCCTCCCCTAGAGGCTCCCAAAAGGCCTATGGTCTTGCAAACATTTTTATTTTAGTCCAGTGAGATTCATGTTGGAAACTGACATAAAATAAATAGATATAAGATAATAAATTTGTATTGTTCCAAGCTGACACATTTTTGGTAATTTGTTATAGCAGCAACAGACAACTAATACAGATCAAAAGGTCCAATGCCATATACATGTCAGTTCTCTTCAAAATGATCTATAAATTCAAAGTAATTTCAACAAAATCAAAAAGAGGCTTTCCATGAAACTTGACAGGCTAATTTTTTCAATGTCTATATAGAAGAATCAAGAGATAAGAATAACCCAACAGAAATAACAAAAAGGAGCCATTAAATTTTTTCCGTAAAGGGGCAGATCATAAATATTTTAGGTTGTTCTGGCCACATATGGCCTCTGTCATGTCTACTTCTTTGATTTTCTTTATTATTTAATTCTTTAAAAATGTAAACCATTCTTAGCTCGAGGGGTGTATAAAATCAAACAACCAGCTGGATTTGGCCCAGGGGCCAGTTTGCTGATCCCAGAACTTAGAACAACATTGATAAGCTTTACAATCACATGGAGAAAAAAAAGATTGTAGAAGAATACATGTTGAGTGGAACCACTAAATAAGATTGTAAATCCTGCAAAACAGTATTATTTATACACAAACATACACACATATAACCACACGCATTTTATAGGTTTAAATAACTGTACAGAAAATAAATTACATGCCCCAAATTCAGAACACTGTTTCTGATGAGAGGGAACAGAGAATGGGAACAGATGAAATAAAAGAGGGCTTCAATAGTCTCAATAATATTTATTTCTCAAATTGGTTTTTTAATTTGTATTACATAAGCTGTAATTCTGTATACACCTGATATATCTCATAACAAGTAAAATATTCTTGGTAGATTTTTGCTCTGCTAGGCAAGGGATGATTCCCCAAATTATTGGGACATGGGTTTTCTTCAGTAGATGGTGTTTCTCACCCTTGCTGAGGCTCTGTACTCCTGTTTTACAAATTAAAGGTGAAAGTTTGGACATTTGGTTTTCAAGAATCAAGGACAGCATGTCCAATTCATCATTTTATCTGTGACAGAGAAAGCCTGGCTTTTCTCTCAACAACACTTCTGGGTCTAGAAACTTCCCAGAAACCTATAGTGAAAGAGACCTGGGCTCTCTTAGCCTCTCCCACAGCACACACACACACGTGTCTCAATCGTTTGAGGATTCAGATTTTTAGGACTTTGCACCAAGATACTCCAATTCACTAAAATGTCCTTCGAGTGCCAGTTGTCTTTGCCACAGTCCCACTGTCTTGAGTTCCTGGAACCTCCACTCCACTTCTCATTTATTTCCTTCCAACTTGAGAGTGAAGGTCAGAGGATGATAGAAACACAGTCAGAAAACACGAGAGCAGTCTGCCACAAACCTCCCAAACTACAGCAGAATGGGGTTGGGAGGCAGGCCCAGTCTGGGGTGCAAAAGCAGCTGGGCATGCAGAGAGAGTGTAGTGACCAAGGAAGAGTCGTGGGCCAGGTCACAGTGGACACTAAGACTTCCTGGAGGAGCTAGGCCCTTCCCAGGAAAAGGAAGGGCAGGATAGTGGATACCCCACGCGGACAGCACGTTGGACTGAAGATGGCTGGTGTCATTATCAGGAAGATGAAACACACGGGGCAGGGTGCCAGCCACAGGCCTGGGTGTCAGGAACAGAGATTCCTGAGCTCACGGGATAACAACAAGGTAGTCAGAACCAAAGCAGAGCTCAGTCCTCAGAAACAGAGCACTCAGGAGCCCAGGGACATCACCTAGGTCATCAAAGGTGACCCAGGATCTGGGGAAGATCACAAGAGGAGAAAGGAGAAGGCAGCCATGGCCCCTCTTCTGCCCACACTTGTCTGTTTCCTCATGCTTCTCCCTCCCATCCCCAACCCGGGCATTAATTATTTGTACTAACATCTGCAGCACATTTTTCAGATTCACTGCTGGTACAAAGAAAGAATCACAAAATAAAGTTATGTTATTGTATTTGTAAAAGGTGCCTCTTTGTTTGAAAATTGCTTAAGTTTTTGAAATGGCTACCCATCTAGCATGATTAATGCGATACATACAGTGGAGCAGCAGAGTGAGTGGAGAATTAGAGTCGGTGCCAGTTCACCTAGAGGCATTTATCTTTTCGTTTTTCCCTGGTGCCTGCGCTGAGCCTGAGGGTAAGCTGACACTTTTTTTTTTTTTTAATAAATTAAGCTTCATTTTCTGTTTTGCGTGTGTGCTAAGAACCTTGAAGGGAATGAGCAATGTCTGCAGCCTCCAATACCAGCTGCCATGGCAGGAAAGAAAGAGGTGACAATTTCCCGCCGATTCAGAATGATTGTTTTAATGGGGCTGTGGCGGAGGCAACGAGCACAAAGATATTGTGCTGCCAGGAAAAAGCAGCCTCTCTCTTCCCAGCCTCGCACTACATGATGTAACATTTAGCTTCTGGGTTAACGTGGCATCTCTTCCCTGCGTTGATTTATTCCCACTTTTGCAAATCACAGAGGTATGTTACAGGAGATGCATTTACAGCCGTTGTTATAGCTCATTGAGGAGCAACGCTGTTATCCCCACCAGAGGACAATCTCATGCGTATCAGGGTGAGTGATCTAGAATAAAAGGAAAGAATTTTTTTGAAAAAAAGAGAGACACAGAGCAGGAATATAGATGTTATGCTAGGACGAAATTGTATTTACCTTGATTGAAAACTCTTTTATTATGAACATAATTTAGATCAGAATGGAAAAGAGAACTATTGGGCTCCCTGCCTGGCTGCAAGTGTTGCTGAGCACACAGCCGCTACAATAATGTAAGTGCATATGTAATGACTGTGTTATTGTGTTTATATACGAAAGCATTATGCTCCATCAAAGGAAATGAAAAATATCTTCATGGGTTTGCTCAGTCAGCTTCTTTAGCAGAAAATGCTTGGAGGTGTAGAATAGTAATGGGTGACCAAAATACAGAGTAATAAAACAACTATGCAGGCTTAATCTTATGTGGAAGTTAGATACCATCTGAAACAGTAAAATGCTGACCAGACTCTGGCATCCTCAGAATAGTTAATGTGGGGTCTTTATTGTGATTCTGCAATAAGTGTTCCTTGAGCACAAATTATGCCCACAGTACTGTGTTGAGTAAAATGTATAAAACAACGGGGCTGTCTGCAAGAAGCTTACAGTCCAAACTGGACAGACAAAACAAATACACATAGAGAGATCATTAGAAATACAAAGGGGAAATTTCAAATGAGTTGCTGTAATTAATCAAATTCTAATGAGACTATTCTGAAAGTTTAGTCACTTTCTCTAGAATGTGTGTGTCAGTGTGTTTACAAATACACTATA
>NW_012116821.1:794906-826974 GCF_000951035.1 Colobus angolensis palliatus | reverse complement strand
AAGAGACAGGTCTCACTCTGTCACTCAGGCTGGAGTACAGTGGCCAGTGGCACAATCACAGCCCACTGCAGCCTCTAACTCCTAGGTTCAAGCAGTCCTCCTGCGTCTGCCTCCCAAAGCACTGGGATTACAGGTGTGAGCTGCAGCACCCAGCCTATACACACACACTTAGATATAAGCATTTTTATTTTTATACATGTTTTTACATTTGTAACATGCTTAATTAAGAAGTTCCTGTTTCCTTATTTCTATGACTTTCTCCATGTCAAAGCTACTCTAAGAACCAAGAAACAAGACAGAGCAGAAGTATTTGTTTTGTGTTCTACTCATAGCCCATGTATATGAGCCTGCAGGCATTTTTGCTGTCAGTCCAAGTTGTTACAGACATTCCACCACACAGTACAGACCAGTGCTGAACACTAATTGACGAGGAAAGAGCTCAAAGATTGACTCTTTGGCTCATGGTCATGTAATAAATATAATCAATTTCCCCTAAGTAGTCTTGAATAGGGGTAATTGTATATATTTATCTTCCCACATAAACATTGTTTCTAAAAGACAAAAACTAAGCCTGCCTTCAGAGGGTGTACAATCATGTAGGGAAATAACATTTAGCATACAAAAAAAATAAAAAATAAAAAAAATAAAAAACAAGAATGAATGGTCCAAGGCAATATATGATTAAGAGAAAAAAGAATGTGCACAGTGGGTGCGGTGACATCTGGTTTTTCTGACCCACCTGACACTTTCCAAGTCTTTTACCAGCAGCAGCTACTCACTCCCACACCTACCTCACTAGGGTAGAAATGTGGCTATTAACCCGCTTGGTTTTGTGTAACCATATTTTTTTGCAGGCCAAAATAGCCTAAGAGTAAAAATGTAAACAGAGAACATTTTTATTTATAATACCAGTTTACAAAAAAAAAAAAAGAAAAGAAAAAAAGAAAAAACCTGACTCTGTCCTCATAAATTTACAGCTGGTGATTCTGAAAATACCCAGAACAGTTCTGTCATTCTCCTCTTTTCTTGTACCTACTCATGGTGGTGAAATGTATCACTTATCAAAGGTCCACCATGGTTCTGACATGGATTAAAGACACTGCTAACAGGGGTCAGGAGAAGGAAGTGCTTAAGAATCTGGGGTCAGATGCTACAGTTCTAATCCCAGCCAAATGTGCATGATAGCCACAGCACTGAGGCTTGGATGATCTAATGCCACAGTGGGAGGTCAGGCTGTCACCACCTTAAGATCATGATCAATTTCAGTGTCATTAATGCTGAGACAACCAGAGAGTAGATACTTCTCCCAACGGGATGCTACTTAACACATACAGCAACACCTATGAAGGATTCTTGCTAAAAGGTTTTACTTGAATCTAATTGAGACTTTAAATATAAAAGATAGAGGAATGGGTTAAATGACACCATAAGGAAACAACAAGACAAATACAGAAGGAGGAACATTACAAAGGACAACTATTCTGGTCCCTTCAAAAGCCAATGTAATGATTCTTTTTTTGAAAAAAAAAAAAGAGGCTATATTGTACTATTTTAAAAAGAAAGGAAGGAGGACTTTTCTATATTAAAAGATAGTTAAGAGACATCATAATCAAATGCGACATTTAATTTGATTCTGGTTAAAGCAAATGAGCTATAAAAGACATTTGTGGTGGAGAACTGGGGAGATTTGAATATAGCTGAATATTAGATGATGTTGGAGAGCTGTTGTTAATTTTGACAAGGGTGATAACAATGGTATGATTATGTAGTAAGTGTCCTTATTTTTCAGAGGTGTATATTGAAATATTTAGGAGTGAACTGTCATCGTATCTGTAACTTAGTTTAAAATACTTCCACCAAAAAAACTACTCAAATACAGCAAAACGTATGTAATTATTGGTATATGGTATAATGGTAATTCTTATTCAGACACTTTACTTTTCAATGTGTAAATTTTCATAATAAGAAAATTTCATAATAAGAAAATTTAATGATGTAATGCATGTGAATTGTTTAACAGAATTCCTGGCACACAATAAATGCTTATTAATATTGGCTTTTATCATAATTGTTGTTTTTGTTATTTCCAAGCTGTCAGGGCTGCTGTTGATGCCTGCTGACATTACCATGAAGGCTGCTGCCACCCAAAGGTGAGAGAATAGATACAGATTCAGAGCATCATCTCTAGTTCCTGCCTAAGCTGCAAAAGCCAATGCTGGTGAGGCCTCGTGCTCTCAACAACCCGGCATTTCTCTTTTTCCTCTTTTTGCTTTTCATCACTCTTAATGTAATCTGTTCTACAGAAACTGGACCAGAATGACAGCACTGGACTCCACTCAGGAACACAGGTCCTAAGATATTGACGAGCAAGCTGTGCCACGGTGGGGTGAGGGTTGGAAGAGGGAAGGCTCCAGAGCCCGGGCTTCATTCTGTCATGTGAAGAAACGACAGGGAGAGGACACTCTTGGAAACTCTTCACCTCCCTCACTCTTCTCTAAAAAGAGGGTTGCTTTATCTCGTTGACAAATTTAGAAGCAAACATTGGGCATGAGCAGCTCAACTCCTGCCCATATAGGACTCAAGCTCTGGTGCATTCTCCACATCCAAAGCTTAATGGCACAGACTGTCCCTGCAACGGAAGCCTATGGCACTGCCTGTGATTGGGGGTCAGGTTGTCTATTCTGAGATTCAAGATGGAAGCCTCCATTGCCCCTCCTAAGCCATGATTTCCAGCATTGTAATAAAACTGGATTTTTTTTCCCTCTATCTCCTTTATTCCACCTTATGATTTGGGTTAGCATTCGGATCGGGGGAAAGAGGCTATTATATGTCAATCTTCTCAAACCCCAACATCCTAGACCAAATATGTGAACGTCTAATTTTTCTACTGAGAAAAATTCTTTTCCAGGTTCTTCATATAAATAGATACACATTCTGCTTTGTGAATCCTGTAGAAATGCCTAGATATGCCTGCATTTTAGAAAAACACAGTTGACTTGCGATTTCTGTTCTGTGTATGTGTTGCTGTTGTTGTTTTCATAGAGATGGAGTCTCGCCGTGTTGCCCAGTTTGGTCTTGAAGTCCTGGGCTTAAGCAATTCTCCCACCTTGGCCTCCTAAAGTGCTGGGATTATAGGCATGAGCCACCACACCTGGCCTGTTCTCTGTGTTTTTAAAAAGCTCAGTAAACTAGCTGTCTACCTATCAACCTCCTAGAACTGGGTAAATGGGTTGTATATCCATCTTATATTTAGGAAATGTTCAAATTGAACATTCTGAGTAAAGCTGAGCGAAGTATGAAATTGCCACCATCTCTCCAGCTATTCTAATTTTTCAAATTAAAAAGAGGAAAAGAACAAAGCTCTACATGCTACAAGTGTGGAATTAGTTAGTAATCAATTTTTGCCATGGCTTGGGGGAATGCTAAAGTAAATCTTGGAGTTGAAATGGAAGCCCTCCCAGTAACCATCTTGACCTCTTCCTTCCCTAATAATTTCAACTATCAGCAGATATATTTCCTATGAGGGTATGTCACCAAATTAATAATGCAAATCAACTAATGCCTTGGATTTTTATGAGTGCAGAAAACACCTACACATGAACCAAAAAAACTAAAGACAATTATTTTTACATATATTTTACATTGTGGTAAAATATACATAACATAAAATTTACCATCTTAATCATTTTAAGGGTACAGCTGAGTGCCATTAAGCACATTCACATTATTGTACAACGATCACTACCATCCAAATCCAGACCTCTTTTCATCTAACAAAATGAAATTTCATACCCATTAAACAACAACTCCTCATTCTCCTGCCCCTAGACCCTTATGGGTACCACCCTTTCTGTCTTTATGAGTCTGACTAATCTAGGTTCCTCATACAAATGGAATCATACAGTATTTACCTTTTGGTAACTAAAGACAATTATTTTTAGGTGGCTTCTCTATATCCTCTGCATGTCACTTATATATGCCTTGCCATGGATTTATTTATCTGCCTGATAATCTACCCAGGAATTGCATCAAAACATAAGCCAGGCTAGTTGACATTTAGAAGATCATCTTTCTATTTGATTTTTATATCTAGAAGTCACCATGTCAACAAAAGTCAGCAAGTCATAGACTGTTTTCTTTTTTGAAGTTAAATTCACAAAGTCAGAACACTCCCAAATTTGCCTTGTGCAAAGAGCCCCTCTACACCAATTTCTGGAAACCTCCTACAAGTGGTATTACGCTAGGCTATCGGCAGCAGACAACAAGAAGAGAGGCCAAAAGCTAGACTCAGAGAGCCAAAATAAGCAGCCAGAAGTCTAGAGGGAAGGCTATCAAAAGAAGGTGAATATCAACAGGCAACATCACAGACAAAGAAGTCAAAACTGAAGTAACGCTCACTGTGAAGGTTCAACAGTGCCACTGGAGTACAACTTACCACATATGACAGATGCTCACCCCCACCAGCAAAATGTATCTAGTATAGGAAAAACACAGTAGGAAAATACTCTATGTTATCCATTTTTATTATTTAATATTGAAATGAATTATTTTAATTCTGTCTCTCAATTCAGTCATCTCATTTCTACCCATAGACATACCAAATCCAAAATCTGAATGGTGTCTCACCATTTAATTCAATTTATTCTACATAAATAGCTTGCTTTATTTAAAATTTTTTTTTAAAGGCTTGGTCTGAGGACCCAGAGGAAAGAGAGATCTTTTGCCTTGGATAGTCATTACTCTTACAAAAAGTCATTTTGAGAATAAAAAATCAAAACTAGTTTAAACTTTCAAACTGAAAGAGCATACTAAATATCATGAAACTATGATTAGAAATAGTTTTGAGGAACCAATGATAATGTTTTGCTCTAACTGAAACTACTACAGGTTGAGTATCACTTATCCAAAATGCTTGGGACCAAAAGTGTTTGGATTTCATATTTTTTTTGAATATTTGCATTTTACTTACTGGTTTAGCATCCCTAATCCCAAAATTTGAAATTCTAAATGCTCCAATGAACCTTTCCTTTGATCATCATTTCTGTTCTCAAAATGTTTCCAATTTTGGAGCATTTCAAATTCTCAGATTAGGGACACTCAATCAGTATTTATAAAACTTGGTAACTAATTATGAGACTTGGTACTTTTTTCTCATTTTGAGCAAATTCCACCTTTCTGTGCCTTCAATTCTTCATATGAATAGTCAAGATAGTAATTTTCAAAGTTCTTTGAGGTCCTGACAAACAGGTATTTTCATCATCACTGAAACATATTAAAGAATTAAGCAATTAAAACTTAAGACTTACCTTAGTCCATTTTGAGCTACTGTAACAAAATACCACAGATTGCATAATTTATATTAAAGAGACATTCATTGATTGGCTCATAGTTCTGAAGGCTAGGAAGTCTGAGATCAAGGAACTGGCCTCTGGCAAGGGCCATCTTGCTGTGTCAACGGCAGAAAGCAAAAGGATAAGAGAACAAAGAGCAGGATGAACTTGCCCTTTTGTAATGGCACCAATCCCACATATTTGGGTGATGTCCTCCTGGGCCTAATCACCTATTAAACTTTCCGCCTCTTAATATTGTTACAATGGCAATTAAATTTCAAAATGGGTCTTGGAGGAGATAAACATTCAAACTATAGCAAGACTTTAATTCACATGAAAGTGTCATGGTCCTAGAAATGGCATCTCTATATGCCAAATATCAGAGCACTTGGGCATATCATTTCTCCTAACATACAATCTACTATATAGTCTTAGACTGTTAGAGGTAGAGTCTGGGAAGCCAACTACAGAAAATTCTTCATTTTTCATTAGAAGAAACTTAGGTCTAGACTGGTTTAACTTATTTGGTTAAGTCATGTAAAAAGAATAAAAATTCAAACCTCTTGAATCTAATTTCAACGCTATCTACATTACACTAAAGAAAAATACCTAAATAGTGAATAAAGTAATGAATCTTAGTTTGGAATCCACCTCCTAGGAGATTCTCTGAGTCATCTCATCCTAACCAAACTTCTCCAAGACAAGGGATGCTACTGAACAGAAAAAAGCTAAGCCCATGAGGTTAAACTGGCTCCTAAATAGACTGTGTTGGCCATGATCCATGTGTGTAATGGCCTGTTGTAACACCTACAGCAACCTTCATAAAACAGGCTGCTAATGTTGGGGAAAACAAATGGTTAACAATTCTAGGGGCTCAGTTTGAATCACTCCTGGGCCAATTTTAAGTTATAAGTGACTTCAGTCCAAGCTCCAAGTAAAGTAGACTCCATGAAGAATTTTAAAGATAAGCAGATTTCCAGTGTCTGAATATGTAGATGAGATAATGATATAAGGAAGAGAATTGTAGAACCAGCATATCTTTCAGGATAAGTAGAACCTATATAGAAAAAGTAGGCTGCCATCTGAGGTAAAATAGCACAAGGCTGTTAAGGTATTTTGCAAGTTTCAGAAAGTTTAAAACTAAGGAATGGGGAGGAAAATGGATGGAAACATATATCTGTGTCATCTAAGATTCAAATACAGCAATCAAGGAGAAGGTTGAGGGTACATCTGGAAAAAAAAATAAGGATAATAAAATAAAGATGCCCTAATCTAAGAACTAATGGATGAGAGAGGTAGTGAAAGATCAATTCAGTATGTAAAACTGCCTCAAATAAACATTAAAGACTTACCAGACCAAATGGCCATATGGGAACACTTGGCAACAAATGAGGACTATGATATAATTAGCAGGTATGGAACCAGCTAGTCTCTTGCTGCCAAACAAAAACTCCGTATAGGAAGGATATGGCGTAGGCACACAGGAGAAGATGTGACTTTGTATTTTAAGACATTGTAAACCAGGGATGTCCAAACTTTTGGCTTCCCTGGGCCACATTGAAAGAAGAATTGTCTTTGGCCACACATAAAATACACTAACACCAATGATTAATGAGCTAAAAAAAAAAATCACAAAAATATCTCATAATGTTTTAAGAAAGTTTACAGATTTGTGTTGGGCTGCATTCAAAGCCATCCTGGGCCACATGCAGACCACACGCTGCGAGTTGGACAAACTTATCTTCAACAAAAATAAGTTGCAAGACTTTATAAGAAAAGGAAATACAATAGAATCACGGTGGATAGAAATGCTGTACTTAAATATCTAGATTAGGGGTTGGCAAACTACAGCCTACAGGTCAAATCTGGCCCCACTGCTTATTTCTTCATAATTTTCAAGTTCTCATTTTTAAATGGTTGAAACAATCAAAAGAAGAATAACACTTGATGACACATCAAAATGGTGGGAAATTCTAATTTCAGTCCATAAACAAAGTTTTATTAGAACACAGCCATGCTCATTTGTTTACATAGTGTCTATGGATACATCTACACTACATCTGCAGATTTGAGTTGCTGCAACGGAGACCATATGGCCCACAAAGCCTAAAATGTTATGACCTGGCCTTTTATAGAAAAGTTTGCCAGGCCCAATCTAAATAATAAAACAGAGCCTGAAATACTAGAAGGTAGCAAGTTTCAAATTTATCTCTAGTAGTCATAAATGAGGAACTTCAGTTATCTACACATTAATTTGTGGAAATGTAAAGTTAAGGTCTTGATTAAGACGACTACTTCCTATGACGGGCCATTTTAAAACTTACAGGGAAAGGACCCTCTATCCAAGCCTCCAGGTAATGGGTATGAGCTGAATAGAAAGTCTCTGTTGGAAACATCCATATAAGCATGATTCCAGACTGAGTCTGCCTAAAAAATAATCAATGACACAAGGCCCTAGTTCGAGAAGGAAATTATTTTTTTAAAGTGATGTTAGTAAGAAAAGTTTAAAAGGTGAGATAACAACCCAAAGAAAATTTGAAAATTATTTTAAAATATATTTTGGAGGGCCATGAAAAATATAAGCCATAGAGCAAAAGATGAGAATTTCAACAGTAAAAACAACAATAACAGAACTCCATCTACTTTATCAGTGAAGTTTAGGAAGAAAACATACTGCTGAAAGATGCATCATATTAAAAATTAGTGCCCAAATGGGAAAAAAAAAGGAATATCATATATAGCAGAATATATACGAAAAAAAGTTTTAAAATCTAAAAATTAATTAGCCAACATTTCTGAGGGACCAACCTCAGTAATAAAATCTTTGTTAGAAACATGGGCGGCAGAAATCGATGAAACCAATTGATTGATGACCACGATATGAAAAGTCCATTCAGGTCTGAAAAGGAGATAGCAGAATGAATAAGTGTATAAAGGAAGGCATTAGTGACATTCTCACTCCTAAATTAACTTTTGAAGCAGATCAGTCACAGGTACAAAAATCAAACAGCAATAAATAAACTAGATGTTCTTGACTGAATCAATAATGCATTTGGTCACAATTTTCTCTCTTGAAATTGAGTAATCACTGGAACTAAATGGTTCCACCCAAGAGTTTAGAAGAAACTCAAGGGTGAAATTTTGGATCCATTGAAACTTATGTAGACAAATCAATTTAATGGAGGACTCGCAAACTAGTAATGTGACAGGCATTCATGAGTAAAGACCAAAGAATATGGCTCCCTGTACACTTAAGTGTAACATAATCTACAGCTAGAAAAGCAAAAGAGTTTCTGAAAGTGGATTATACCTCCCCAATATTTCTAAGGAAGCATATGAAAAAAAAGAATCCTGTAGGTGTCTTCTATTTAAATACTTAGTAAAACATTGATAAAAGTCCATGAAAAATTGTGTAGATTTAATAATATGCCTTATTACAAAAGTAATATATGTTCTTTGTAAATGTGGAAAATACAGAGATGCAAAGAGAATAAAATTAAAATCATCCATAATCTAGCCAACTAGAGATGTCCATTGGTAATGTTTTGCCATACATTATTTGGGAGCAAACGTGGAATTTCATTAACTGTTTTATCTTGGAAGATAGCTGACGATGGCTCCAAAAAACGAGAGAAGAACAATTTTTAAATTGTTCCAATTCACAAATGGATGATATGACATAACAAGAGACTATTTCCAATGAAATTCTCAGATTTGCACATGATGCTAAGTTCTTTTTAATAGTGAAATATTATGCCATTTATGCAGAGGAAACTGAAAACTTCACAATACTGCATATGGGCACAGAAAACTGGCAGATGAAATTCCTTATAGGCAAGCATAAGAGAATACATTCAGGGGAGTATAATGCCAATTATCCTGGAAAATGATAGATTCCCATCTACAATACTATGCAGCATGCCATCATTACAAACTATACCCTAAAGACAATATACCGATTTCACTAAAAGATCAAAACTGATGCAGAAACCTATATTCTACTCTCAGAAATAATGGTATCCACAGCTAGACTACTCTGTGCATTTAAAGTCCTTCTACCTTAACAAGGGCCAAGATGTTTCAAAGAAACAATCAAAGAGATCAAAGAAGTGAAAACGCTTGCCTATGAGAATCAGTGTTAATAACTGGCATTCTCCAATCTATAAAACATAAATGTAATAGCTGAAATATAAATGAAATAAAGGCTATAAAACAGTGATATTTCTAGAGTAGGTGATGCCCCTTAACCCAGGGCCCGTGGGCCTTAGGTTTACAAATTTATTTAAAAGGCATGCACATTTTCTTCATATTTATACATGTGTGTACATAAATATATACTTATGCTACATATATATATTTCTACTGTTCAGTGACTGTATAGTGATCATCAGATTCTTAATGAGGTTCATTAAAAAATCTCAAGAACTAGTGGTCTAGATGGTAGGGGTGTGGCTTCGGTGAATAATTCCCAGCAGCACACCTTGAGGCTTGAATGAGAAAGTTTTAGTACCAATTTACCCCATGAAAAATAAACATATGGAACTCATTTCCCTGACGATTGCTATAGATAAGAAGGCAAGAGTGTCTTGGAATGTTTGAGGGAGGTGTTTGTATCGGGGCTGCATGAGAGCAGAGACTGAGGTCTGCTTTGTTCACCACTGTATCCCTAGTGCTTAGAACAGGGCCTGGCACATAACAGACACTCAATAAATACTTGTTGAATGGATTAATTTGTGTGCTGAAGGATAGCCATACCCCCACTTAAAAAAGAGAGAGAAAGAGAATGAAGAAAGACAGAGGCATGGAGGAAAGAATGGAGAGAGGGAGGGAGAAAAGGAGGGAGGATGGATACACTGGAGTAGAAGGGGAAGCATGGCTGTTCTTCAGCACATTAATTTATCAATTTAACAAGTATTCACTGAGTCCTGATATGTACCAGGCACTGTGTTCTAAGGTTCTGTTTTTAAACACTCGATCTTGGTGGCATGTCAGAAGCAGTTCCTGCCTGAGCTCCAGGTCTGCCTCTGCGTGGCATTTCTGATATTTACAAGGATGAGGCTGTTTCCTTCCTGCCCTCTTTCCCATGTCCTCATCTCATTTTTTTGTTTGTACATCTACCACAGTGAAGACACCTAGATTGCGGAGGCAGGAGTAGCATCATGTCAGCAAAGAATTATGTGAACTTGGCCTACAGGGAAGGAATCAGGAATAAAATATCAAAGCAATAAAGAGTTTATTAGAGTTTATGAACATAAAACGTGCACAACTGTTAAACGGAAAACTGTCAAGCAGATTAATTAGTTAACATTTGGAAAGTGCGTTAAAGATGAAAATTGCCAAATACGGGCTTCACATCTTGACCTAGTATCTCATGCATTGTAACTCGGTGGCATAAGAAACAAACCCACTAACAGGTGAGACAATTATTGTGCCCAAGATAGGATATAAAGGGTCTGTTGCCCTTGGGAGGCTGAGCCCAGCATAGCCTTCCTCCAGGATACGGGGTGAAGCATGTTTCCCCAAGCAGTCATATTTACAGCAGTGGAGTTCCACTTCCTCAAAGTTCTCTGCTTTTGTCGGCCAATTTCCCCACCCTCTAGGTCCTGAAGATGGCTAGAGAGCCCTTGTGGGATACCTCTTAGTTCCAAGTGAAGACATTACAAATAAGCCTTGTTAGAATCTTCCAACCCTAATTTATACTTTGTTAAAATGGGTATTTTAGCTAACATTCCCTGGATAGAATGGTATTCCATTCCTTAACAATATTGAAATATTGAGCTATCCAGACATTCTTGAAATACAGCATGACAAGACCCAGAGCTACCTCCAGCCCAGCCAGAACAGAGATGCTCTCTCTGGAAGCAGCAGTCAATGATGAGAGAATTCTGAATCAGAAACCATCCAAACATCCAAAATGTAAAACCAGCATTTTTATTTTAACCAACATTTGTTTTGATTTCCAAGTTTTATGATCTCTTCTACCTCCAAAAGAAACTGAAGCAACTTACAGATTAAAACAAAGTATAAAGAACTAAAGCATTTAGAGATAAAATAGGACAAATACTGTATCCCTGTGCTGGAATTTATAAGACACAGTATGCTTCAGTAGAAAAAGTGTTAGAATTGAAGCTCAAAAAATCCCGGGTTCTAGCCTTAAGTCTCTCTAACTGTGTTGTCTTGTGTAATCTTTATTCCATTGGCAAAACGAAGTCTCTAAAACATTTTCAGTGTGATTTTTTAATATATTTAAAAAATAGGCCGGGTGCGGTGGCTCAAGCCTGTAATCCCAGCACTTTGGGAGGCCGAGATGGGCGGATCACGAGGTCAGGAGATCGAGACCATCCTGGCTAACACGGTGAAACCCCATCTCTACTAAAAAATACAAAAAACTAACTGGGCGAGGTGGCGGACGCCTGTAGTCCCAGCTACTCGGGAGGCTGAGGCAGGAGAATGGCATAAACCCGGGAGGCAGAGCTTGCAGTGAGCTGAGATCCCGCCACTGCACTCCAGCATGGGCGACAGAGTGAGACTCCGTCTCAAAAAATAATAATAATAATAATAATATACTAGTATTAGAATGTCAGGCAAAATGCGGTGGTTGAGGTTGTAGAGGAATCAGTTAAGAGATTAAAGAGTGATTAGGTATGGAGGATTAACAGTAGGAATAGAAAGAAAAGGAGGGTGGAAACCTTTTAAGGAAACGTTTGACAGAACTTGGAAGTTGATTGGAAATGAGAATGAGCAAGATGAGTCCGAGATGACGTTGACTCTATGTGGTGGGGAGCATGTTATCACTGCAAACAGAAACAGGGAAATGTTTCTAGGAGAGGAACCTAAGCTAGGACGGAGCAGAGTGAGCTCAGCCTTGCCAGGTGGAGTTTGTCCTGATGGGAAAACATCCAAGTGAAAATATGGCATAGGCTTGTCTGGTATGAGCTGAACCTGAGGCAAGAAAATAAAGAGGGAGGTAAAAGCACAGAAGTCATTGGTATTTCAGTAAATGAGCAGAGGTGGACACATAGAAACACAGGAAGGGTAAGGAGGAAGGGAACTGAGGGCTCAGTCTTGAGTTAACCGGGACCGGGTGGCCAAAAACAGCCCCCGAGACCAGGTTGTTCAGCACTAAGCATTTGTTTCTGTAATTACATGGTCTTCACTTCTGCTCTTCTCAGTTGTCTTTAATCCCATTCGAGCATTCTCAAAGAGAATGCCTGCTGGAGCGGACCACCACACAGGTGAGAGGCAGAGTTTCTGATGGGGGTACAGCTGAGCCTGTGGACTTCATTGCATCTTTCTACTATTCATTCTCTTTATTGGATGAATCCACTTAATAGCATGTCCTCTGCTGAATGTATGTTGATCACAGAGAACCTGGGATTTTTGGAACAAATTCTAAAGGTCATCTTCCTTGCCGTGCTCACTGCCAACCTTCTCTGGAAACCTTGAACAAGTTAGTCATGAGTTTGCTAAGGTCTCTTTCCTAGTCTTCACCAAGAACAGTGGCACAGATCCTGTGTTCAACTCCATGAATCCTCCTGATCTGATCCCTTCCCTAGAATTGAACCCAATTTTGTTAATCCTCAGATGCAGGTAAATAGACCTAGGGTTTCCCACTTTATCATAATTGCTACTTGCCACATAATTAATTATGGACTGATATACTAAGCTACCAAAATACTTATTTAAAAAGAAAAGCATTTTTCTTTTGGTTTTTGTCTTTCCCCTTCGAATCTCAGCACCAAAGATTCCTTAGTTGGTAAAACAGAGGTTAATGTGACTTAAGGAGAGAATTAGCTTCCGTGAAATATGAATTTGGATATCTTTTAGTATAACACATACATATATATTATATTACACAGCATAATATATTATAAATAAGAACTTACTATGATCGAGTACTTTCTAGTGAAGTGTGTTGGAACACATAAGTCTTAGCAATTATAAGACTGGATGTCACTCAAACCTAAAACATCTTTTTCATAACAGAGTTATAAATGATATTAGCAATGTAGTTTATGGCAAACCAGCTTTTCTAATGATACTCACTTATGGCACAAATACAGCAATAATAAGACCAGGTGCAGGAAGAAATGAGATATGAAAGATAAAGGAAAGGGGAAACAAAAGCTGTAAATTTTGATTCTGGCTTCCTTGGAGAACTACTGATGGAGAACGTTATGCCCTGGTAGCCCTGGTGCTCTGTGAGAAGAAGATTCTCTCTTCCCTTCCCCTCCACGGCTCCTGGCTACACTGAACTTAAGTCAGTCTCAGATTGAACTGAGGAAGCCCTCAGGCACAAATGAAGTACAGAACAGCCACAGCAAAATAGTTCTTTCCTCTGCACACAAGGAGGCCAAAATCAGATGTATGAGTCTGGGGACAGAAGAGGATGGTTGGAACACCACAGGCAAGGAAAAAGTAAAAGAGAGAAAGTATGTGTTTGAGAAGAGAAAAGAACAGTTGCAGAGGTGTCCCACAGGGGAAGTGCTAACCTAAGGAAGAATGAGATGCCTGTATTCCCCACTGCTAGAAATTATTTACACCACCTCTGCCCTGAGATATCACTAAATGCATATTTGGAAGGTAAGTGGAGAGGTCTGAAGGCGTAATAGGAAAACTGCCAGAATTAGAACCAAAGGGTTGTGTTATCACTATGCCACTTCCTAGCTGTGTGGCATTAAACAAGGAATTTGACCTCTCTGAGCTTTTTTTTTAATCATTAAAATGGGAATGGTAATAATAATGTCTTCCTCACAAAGCTGTTGTAGGGATTAATAAGAAAATGTAGCTAAAAAGAGTTTTGCGAAATTTTAGTGCTGTTCAAATGCCCATTATTAGCAATTCTCTAAGACCAATGCCATTATTTTACTATCTATTTTTTATGATTGAAATTGAGTTCAGTTCACTTAGAGGTAAGCAAGCTCGGAGGGCACTCTGGCAGATGTGGAGGTGATTGAAGAAGAGCTGTCCCAGAGTTTGGGAAGACAGAGTGTATGGAAGGTAGCAATGTGCTTGCAGGGGCCACCATGAGGGGGTCTCCTTCACAGAGACCAGCAGACGCTGGAGGCCACTGGCCTTCTTTCTCAGGGCCTTTTTGCCCTTCCATCTGTGTTTCTACTTATTAGAAGCTCTCTTCTTGCCTTTCTACTTCCCTCCTTCTTTCACCCTTTTATATCATCCTTTTCATTTTCCCTTTAAATGGTCATAATATCATTTAAGTGGAAAAAATAACATTTTGGATTTTCTACTTCCAAAAGCACATGTATAAAAATAATTTACAAGTCTATCTTAGAAAAAGAACAACAAAAATAAAATTAGGTTAGTTTATTTAATGTAATGGTAAATTTTATGCTTTTCTTTCTGAGACCTGATAGAAATTTGAATTTGAAATAGTCTTAAGTGTAGGTAGTCCACAATGGTTGCAACAATGAGTTCTTGAGATACTCCATTATAAAATATATCATTGTAAAGCAGATTGTGTTTTCCCATAAGAACCAGTTCATAGTTAGGAGTTGTGTTCTTGGTCAAGGACTCAGAATCCAATAAATCATAGGTATCATCAACAATATGTCACAAAGGAAAAGAAACAACTATAAAATTTTATAGTCATTTGAAATGGCAAAATTAGGCCCCAGGTCTTAAAAAATGAGCAAAACCAGAACATACACAATAATTATGTAAGGGCCCTAACCTACTGTTAAATACATTGATCATATAAAAATAAACTCTACCTTATTGTAAGTTTGACTAAAAAGTAATGTATTATCCATAATGAATATTAAACATTTAATGAATAATAACTTTATTTGCTGTCCTTGACTTTAGAAAAACTTTCTAGGGGGGCTCTGGGTGAGTTGAGCCTTCTTATGAATTCATCTGCTGAGCAGGGACCATAGCAGAGACCATGGTAAGCCCTGGACTGAGTTCTATTCAACATTTTTTATTAGCTACTTAGATACATGAATTGGAAACATGCTAAATAAATAGTGGTCCACAACTTTAAGTTCTTGGTTAAAATCAATAAGGATCACAAGTTGGAGAAGTGGGCAGACCTAAACACAACAAAACTTGATAGGGATTTATGATAAGAACACACAGCACCCAGATGGAAAAACCGTGTATCATTCTTTTTTTTTTTTTTTCTTTTTTTCAGAAGGAGTCTCGCTCTCTCGCCCAGGCTGGGGTGCAGTGGCCGGATCTCAGCTCACTGCAAGCTCCGCCTCCCGGATTTACGCCATTCTCCTGCCTCAGCCTCCCGAGTAGCTGGGACTACAGACACCCGCCACCTCGCCCAGCTAGTTTTTTGTATTTTTTAGTAGAGACGGGGTTTCACTATGTTAGCCAGGATGGTCTCGATCTCCTGACCTCATGATCTGCCCGTTTCGGCCTCCCAAAGTGCTGGGATTACAGGCTTGAGCCACCTCGCCCGGCCTCCACTGTGTATCATTCTTATCAAAGCACACACACACACACTCACATACACACACACACACACACTGAGTACCTGCCAAGCTAGGGGAGGTGTAACTGTGGTTTAAGAGGTCTAAAAGTGGAAGAAAGGTTGATCATCATAGAGGAATACAAGCTAAATTTAATACCTTAGGTTAAAAGCAAACAAGATACCCATAAATAGACATAAAATAGGCACATTCTGTAAGCATAGCAGATAGATGTAAAACAAATACTCAATAAAAGCAGAAACTGTAAAGTTTATGGGTTCCCATAACCCCTCTGCCCACTCCAGCAGCACGCATAGCACAAGCAATGGCAGTCTCTGCCGAGTGATTTTGCCAACTTCCTACTTGGCTGTGAGTTTCTTGTATCATCATCTCGTTTTCCATCTATCTGACCCATAATAGGCAACCAGTAAATGTTTGTTGAATGAAAGAATAAATTAATATTCTGTTTTCTAATGGGAAGCACTCAAGTAGGAGTCAAAAGTCCTGAGTTCTGGTCCCACATCAACCACTCCCTGCATTTGGATCCAGAGTGTGTTCTGATGAGGAGTCCCTTACCTTTTGAACATAAAGGACCACATTTATTACTTCTCCTCCATGTTGAGCTCATCTCATCTTGGGAAAATTCTGGACTGCCAAATCACCTTCATTAGGCAATAATTTTTTTTTTATTTTTCCCTTAAGACAACACCACTGCTAACATACTACGTTGATGTAATTATTGCTAGGAGCTGGAAAGTTACATTTTTATAATCTGCCACTTGTAAGCATTCTCCTTCTTAAAATGAAAATAGACCATTGCTACCCTTATATTACTACTTTCAGAGTCTGGCCTTCAACTTGAAAGCAAGTCTTGATAGCATCTATGAGGGCTTTTTGTTCTAACACCCTTGAAATCTACATTATTTCAGGTTAAGACCTAGCAAAGAAAAGGCTGGCACTTCATAACAGCCTATATTCAAATATATGTGATTATAGATAGTTATTTGTGAAGTATAGGAAAAGTAAAAACAGGGCCAGAAAATACGAAATGAATTATCTATTTAAAAAAAAAATTGTTTAGAGATAGTGTCTTGTTCTGTCACTCAGGCTGGAGTGCAGTAGCTTGATCCTAGCTCACTGCAGCCTCCAACACTTGGCCTCAAATGATCCTCCTGCCTCAGCCTCCCAAAGCACTGGAATCACAGGCATGAGTCACCACGCCAAACCTGGAATTATCTACTTAAATAGAAGCAAGAGGAATGCAAGTTTTTCTTTTTGAAAACAACAAGCATTTCCATGTGCACCACAGATTTACCAAAGAGACATTGGTAATTCACATGGTGCTCTAGAAAGGGCTTCAAAAAGAATGGTCCTTCCTCACTAGCCTGAGCCAGGAATCCATTTATCAGTATTCCTAAGTGGGGAGTTAAGAAGGTGAGAAAAACCTAGTACAATGCCTCCCAAACCAAACACTGTACAAATGGGACAGCTGGAGGACTTGTTAACCTTGTTCCCAGAGAATGAAGGGCAAAGGGGATGAGGAGGGGAAGAGGAGGGGAGAAGAGCTGGAAGGAGCAGAGCATGAACACTGCCTCCCTGGGAGAGAGACAAGAGCCATCCTGAGAATGCCCTCTGACTCTGGAGGGAAAGGCCCAGGACAATGGTTTAAAAAAGAAAAAGAAAAAAAAAGAGTTTCCAAATCTTTCTTCCCCGTAAAGAGAATAAGAAGGAGAGAAAGGAAAAGATTAAGAGAAAAAAAGATTTATTGAGAAGAAGAAAAGAGAGAGAAACTAAGTGCTGATACAGGCCAACTTGAAAAGAAATAGTGGAATGTGTAAAAAAAAGAAAAACTGACTTCAATGAGCATGAGAATAAAAAGGAATATCAAATAAAAGGCAAAGGAAAAAAGCACTAAAGTGAAAGCACTTTCAGAAAAGAGAGAATGTCATGTAGAGATAAACAAGATTTTTTTTTAATGGGGGAAAAATATCCTCCAAGCATTTTTATTTAGTTAGCCAAGGAAGAATATGAATTCAAGAGGAAAGAGGTGATTAAAAAAGGAAAGACACTCTATTTTTTATTTATTTATCAAAATTAAATGTTACTAAATAAGGAACAAAGGAGAAAAATGATTTTGGAAAAGGAAAAATACTGATATAGGAAATTTTCAGCAGCTAAATTAGGTTAAAAGCCTTGTAATAAACATCATTCTCAATGAAAAGCATGCATTGAACTTAGCCTGAGCCTGGAAAAACACAGGTAAGGGTGAACACAAAGCCGCTAGAAAGAGGAACCAAGACACACCAGAAAGCAGAGCTAGTTAACCTGGAATAAAAGCTCCAGGGCACACAAATGTCTTTCATCCTGCCACCCGACACAGAGGAGGCATTCTGAAAACAAATATTCTGAAAAATATTTGTGGGATGAATGAATGAATGATTGAATGAACGAACAATTAAGTCTATGGAGTTTCAGCAGCCTCTGGTATACCTTCAGCTCCTAATGACACAGAAATCTTCTCTATTTCCCAATACCTGCTCCTACCCCATTGTGGAGCCACCTCTTCCTTCTCTTGTTCTACCAACAGAAATGACAAAATCCCTGTGGTCCTTGGTCTACTCACTAGGGAGTCATCCCAGCCCCATTTCTCATTAGCAAGAAAGAAGGGGAATGGTGAAAATTTTCAATTTTTCAAAGTATTTATAAAAAAAAAAAAAAAACTTGTTTTACCCTTGACAAGTTAAATAAGGCAGCACAATTATCTTCAAGTAAAATCAGCATTGAGAAGTTCAGTGGTCATTGGAATGACCCCAAAAAAGGTGAACAATACAGGTCATGAGGAAGTATAATGCAATACTAAGATCCCTGACACCTAATTAAGAGAAATTATGGAACTACTGTGGATGGAGACAATTTAGTTTCCTTCATCCACGATTTCTTTGAAGAAGTGAGACATTAGCTAGGTTTTAAAATCTGAAAATATAAGACTTGAGGAAATTAAACTAGGAAATGGGATACACACACACACATGCACGCACTACACTTAAAGCAGTCAAAATCAACATTGAGAATTCTAAGGGCCCCAATTTAAGTGGCCCTGAAGGAGGAACCAAAAATTCTTAATTCTTTCAATTATTTTTATAATAAAACCTACTTATCTACCAAAGCCTATTGCTAAATTTAAGACATTTTTCCTTTAAGGGGTAACCCCTTTTTAAGGTAAATATTGTGACAAACCTAAGGAGACACTGGGCAATAATTTTAAAAGATTAAAGGTGTATTAATCTCAGGCTTGAAAGTTTGCAACTACAAAGGATGGCCTCAGAATAGAGTTTGAATTACAGAAAGTGATCTTAAGACCTCAGAAATTTTTCAGCAGTTCCCCGAGAGCCAGAGAATCAAGACTAAGAAGTATGGCCAGGCTTCAGAAGAGCAAATCAGAGACAGGCAAATATGTTTTCATGTCAGTCCCAAAATTTCAAGTTGCTTATTAAGTATGGCACATTTAAATAAATACATTTTAAATCATGGCATAGTAAGGCGTGCTTAATATCAAGTTGTCAAGAAACCCAGTATATAAATAACATACATTTGTCCTTTAAAAATACATAGTTAGCTGGAAAACATATTTTAGATAGGATTTTGAAGAGCCACCCAAATTAATGGAATTCTTGAAAGTCACCAAGTGTAGTATCAAGTTTCATCTCTATTTGGGAATAACCAGATTTTCTTTCATGTCTTTGTCTTTAACGCTGAGGTAATTCAAGAGTTAAAAGAGCTGGTAAGATATTATTACTACCTTTAACTTTAAAAAATCAAAATATTAATGTTTCTAAAGTGAATACAATTATTTAATTTTCTTAATATGATTCATTGTTTTCTTAGCTTGTGCTACCAGAAATGGATATTATTATTCTCTTCAACTAAGCAGAGTTTAAACTCAGACTTAAATATAAATCAGGGTCACAGAATCAGAAATTAAGATGGTTTATATATGAAAAGAATAATGAAATTTTCTCAAAATTAGAGGGAACCTTGGCAATCATTATAGGCATTTAATAAATACGTGTCAATTTGAAAATCTTGCCAATAATGAAATAACTGGATCTTGAAAAGCCGTGTCAGTTATATATGAATCCTAATAAGTAACTATTTTCAGCAATTTCTATTTAAATAGGAACATCTTTGTTTGCAGTAGAAAATAAAGAGGAATTGAATGATAACAATCATGTGCCAGAATTAACTTTTGCTGTTGAATTCATTGCCAGAAATCATTCCTTTGTTATTATATATTGACAAATTATAGTTGTATATATTTATGGGATACAGAGTGGATTATGGTTTTTTAATACAATGTGGATTAAATTAAGCTAATTAACATATATATCACCTTAAATATTTAACATTTTTATGATGAGAATGTTAGAAGTTTACTCTTAGTGATACTGAAATGTACAGTACTCAATTATTATCTATATTCAGCATGCTGTGCTATTGATCTCAAGAAAAAAAGCAATCAAACTTATTTCTCCTATGTGAGGCTTTTTACCCACCATCTCCCCATGCCCCTAACCCTCCAGTCTCTGGTAACCACCAGTCTATTTTTCTTCTGAGTTCAATTGCTTTAGATTCCACATAAAAGTGAGAACATGTAGTATTTGCCTTTCAGTGTTTGGCTTATTTCACTTAGCATAAGGTTTTCCAATTTTATCCATGTTGTCATAAACATGTTGTCCATGCTGTCACAAATGATAAAATTTCATCTTTTTAAGGCTGAATAGTATTCTATCGTATACATATATCATATTTTCTTTATCCATTTATCCCTTGATAGAGACTTAGGTTGATTCCACAACTTGGCTATTGTGAATAGTACTTCATTGAACAAGGGGGTACAAATATCTCTTTCATATACTGATTTCATATCATTCAGGTACTATCCAGAAGTGGGATTGTTAGATCTTATGTTAATTCTACTTTTAATTTTTCAAGGAACAGCCATACTTTTTTCCATAATGGTTGTACGAATTTACATTCCCACCAACAGCATAAAGGGTTCTCTTTTCTCTATATCCTTGCCAACACTTCTCATCTTTTTGATAATAGAAATTCTAACAGGTATGCGGTGATATTACATAGTAGTTTTAATTTATATCACTTGAATTATTAGCAATGTTGGACATTGTTTTCATTTATCTGTTAGCCATTTGTATGTCTGGTTGAGAAATTCAGGCCCCTTTCCCATTTCTTAACCAGATTATTTGTTTTGTTTCTATAGAGAGGAGTTTCTTATGTATTTTGCATGTTAATCCCTTATCAGATATGTGGCTTGCAAATATTTTCTTCTAATCCATAGGTTCTCTCTTCACCCTAATGCTTCCTTTGATATGCAGAAGATTTTTATTTTGAGGTAATCCCACTTGTCTGTCTTTGCTTTTGTTGACTGCACTTTTGAGGTCAAATCTAAAAAAGTATTGCCCAGACCAATGTTGTATAGTTTTTCCTCTCTGTTTTTTTCCAGTAGTTTTAGAGTTTCAGGTCTTATGTTTAAGTCTTCAACCCGTTTTGAGTTGATTTTTTTTATATGGTGTGAGATAAGGGTCCGATTTCAGCCTTTGGCTTATAGATATCCAGTTTTCCCAACAGCATTTATTGAAAAGACTGTCCTTTTCACATTGTACATTGTGAATTGGAAGATCAATTAACAACAGATGTGTGGGTTCTTTTCTGAGTTCTCTATCCTATTCTATTGGTTGTTTTGTCTATTTTTATGCCAGTGACATGCTGTTTTCATTACTATCACTTCATAGTATAGTTTGAAATCTGGTAGTATGCTGCCTCCAGCTTTGTTCTTTTTGCTCATGATTGCCTTGGCTATTTAGAGATTTTTGTGGTTCCATATGAATGTTAGAATTTTCTTATAAGAAATGAGATTGGAATTTTTATAGATATTGCATCGAATCTTGAGATACCTTTGGGTAATATGGAATTTTTAATAATATTAATTTTTCCAATCCACGAGCATGAAATACCTTTCCATTTATTTGTGACTTCTTCAATTTATTCCTGTTCTATAGCTTTTAGTGTGTAGATCTTTGACCTCCTTGGTTAAATGTAGTCCTAAGAGTTGTTGTTTTTGTCTGTTTGTTTAGCTATTGTAAATGGGATGGTACTCAATTTCCTTTTTGGAAAGTTTATTGTTAGTGTAGAGAAACAATATTAATTTTTGCATGATTTTGTACCCTGCAAATTTACCAAATTTATCAATTCTAACAGGTTTTTGGTGGAAATTTTAGGATTTTCTATATATAAGATCATGTTGTCTGCATACAGAGACAATTTAAATTCTTCCTTTCCAATTTATTTTTCCTTTCCTGTATTTATTTTTCCTGCCTAATTGCTCTGGCTAAGATCTCCAGTACTACATTGAACAGAAGTGGCAAGAGAAAACATATTTGTCTGGTCCCAGATCTTGGAGAAAAAACTGTCAACTTTTCCCCATTTGGTATGATATTAGCTATGGGTTTGTCATATACAGCCTTTATTGTGTTGAGTTACATTTCTTCTACACCTGATTTATTTAGAGTTTTTATCACAAAGGGATATTGGATTTTTTCAAGTATTTTTTCTGCATCTATCAAGATGATCATATGAACCTTATTCTTCATTCTATTAGTGTGGTGTATCACATTTATTGATTTCCTTGTATTAAACCATCTTTGGATCCCAGGTATAAATTCCACTTGACTGTGGTAAATGATACTTTTAACATGTTGTTGAATTCAGTTTGTTAGTATTTTGTTGAGGATTTTTGCATCTATGTTTATTAAGGATGTTGGTCTGTAGTTTGTTTCTTTCTTGTGATATTCTTGTCTGGTTTTGATATCAGGGTAATGCTAGCTTTGTAAAAAGAGGCTGGAAGTATTCCTTCCTCTTTGATTTTTTGGAATAGTTTGTAGAGAATTGGTATTGTGTTTCTTTAAATGCTTGGAAGAATTCAGCAGTGAATTCATCAGGTCCTGGGATTTTCTCTGATGGTAGATGTTTCATTATTCTTTTGATTTCCTCTTCCCTTATTGGTCTGTTCAGATTTTCTATTTCTTCCAAGTTCAGTCTTGGTAGGTTGTATATGTCTAGGATTTTGTTCATTTCTTCTAGAGTATCCAATTTGTTGATATATAATTATTCATAATGTTCTCTTATGATCCTTTGTGTTTTTCTGATGTCATTGTAATGTCTTCTCTTTCATTTCTGATTTTATTTATTGGAATCTTTTCTCTTTTTCTCTTAGTCTAGCTAAACGTCTATCAATGGTGTTTATCACTTTAAAAAACCAACTTTCAGTTTTCTTGATCTTTTATATTTCATTTATTTCTACTCTGATCTTGGTTATTTATTTCCTTTTGCTAATATTGGGCTTAGTTTCTTCTTTTCCTATTTTCTTAAGGTGCAACATTGTTTATTTGTGACTTTTCTTCTTTTTTGATTTGGCATTTATTGCTGTAAACTTTCCTCTTAGAACTGTTTTTTCAGTATCCTATACATTTTGATTTTTGTTTCCAATTGCGTTTGTCTCAAGATATTTTTAAATTTCCTTCTTTATTGATGCATAATAGATGTACATATTTTAGGGTCCCTGTGACCATTTAATACATTCATATAACTTGTAAAGATCAAATCAGCGTACTTGGGATATACATCACCTTAAATGTTTGTCGTTTCTTTATGCTAGGAACATTGAATCACCCTCTTGGTACTATTTTGAAATATATAATAGATTACTGTAAACTATAGTCACCCTGTTGATCTATCTAACAGTAGGTCTTATTTACTCTCTCAAACTCTCACTACATAGATGGATGAGACAGGGTATCACTCTGTTGCTTAGGCTGGAGAGCAGTAGCAGAATCATAGCTCACTGCAGCCTTGGTCTCCCAGGCTCAAGCAATCCTCCCATCTCAGCCTCCCAAGTAGCTAGGACTATAGGCACCTCCCACCATGCTGCACTGATTTTTTTTCAGAGACAAAGTCTCTATGTGTTGCCCAGGCTTGTCTTGAACTCCAGAGCTCAAGGAATCTTCCTGCCTTGGCCTTTCAAGTGCTAAGATTACAAGTTGACCACACCTGGCCCAAGCCGTATATTTGGATCCAATAGTGAACTTCTCTTCATGCCTCTTCCCTACTTACCTTTCTGGCCTCTGGTAACCAGCAGTGTACTCTATCTTCATGACATCCACAATTCACTTTTTTAGCTCCCACATGAATGAGAACATGCAATATTTGTCTTCCTGTGCTTGAATCCTTTTACTTAACCTCCAGTTCCATCTGTGTTGCTGCAAATGACATAATTTCATTCTTTTTTATAGCTGAATAATATTCCATTGTGTGTACTTGCCACATTTTCTTTATCCATTTATCTGTTGATGATAAATTAGGTTGATTCCATATTTTGACTATCGTGAATGGTGTTGCAATAAACATTATGTACACATGTCTTTTCAATATACTGATTTCCTTTCTTGTAGATACATATATCCAAGAGTGGAATTGTTGGATCATATGGTGGTTCTATTTTTAGTTTTGTGAGGAGCCTCTATACTGCTTTCCATAGTAGCTATACTTATAGTCTCACCAATGCTATACAATGGTTTCCCTTTTTCCACATCCTTGCCAGCATCCATTATTGCCTATCTTTTAGATGAAAGCCATTTTAACTGGAGTGAAATTATATTTCATTGTAGTTTTGACTTGCATTTCTCTAATGATTAGTGATGTTAGGCATTTTTTCATATATCTGTTGGCCCTTTGTATATCTTCTTTTGAGAAATGTCTATTCAGTTCTTGTGCCCATTATTAATCAGATTAGTGTTTTGCTATTGTGTTGAGCATTATATATAGACTAGTTATTAATCCCTTGTCACATGAGTAGTTTTCAAATACTTTCTCCTATTCTGTGGGTTATCCCTTCACTTTGTTGATTGTTTCCTTTGCTGTGCAGAAGCTTTTTAACTTGATGCAATCCCATTTGCCTATTTTTTCTTTGATTACCTGTGCTTTTGAGGTCTTACACAAAATATCTTTGCCATACCAATGTCCTGGAGAATTTCCCCAGGTTTTCTTCCTGTAGTTTCAAGTATTAAAGTCTTTAATCCATTTTTATTTGATTTTTGTATATTGTGAGAGATATCCTGTTTCAGCTTTCTACTTATGGCTAGCCAAGTTTCCCAGCACCATTTATTGAAGAGACTGTTCTTTCCCCTATTGTATATTTTTGGCACCTTTGTCCAAGATGAGTTGGCTGTAAATGTGTGAATTTATGTTTGGGTTCTCTATTTTGTTTTCATTGGGTGTATGTGCCTATTTTTCTGCCAGTACAATGCTGATTTGGTTGCTATAGCTTTGTAGTAAACTATGAAGTTAGGTAGTGTGACGTCTTCAGCTTTGTTCTTTATCCTTGGCATTGCTTTGGTTCTTTGGGGTCTTTTGTGGTTCCATATGAATTTTAGGATTGTTTTTCCTCTTTCTGTGAAGAGCGTCATTTGTACTTTGATAGGGATTGCAGTGAACCTCTAAATAATATGTTTCGGTAGTACTGTCATTTTAACAATATTAATTCTTCCAATCCATGAGCATAAAATATCCATCTTTGTTTCCTATTCAATTTCTTTCATAAGTTTTTTACCATTTTCCTTGTATAAATCTTTCATTTCTTTGGTTAAATTGATTCCTGGGTATTTTATAATCTTTTACCTATTGTAAATAGGATTGCTTTATTGTAAATTGGCTGGGCATGGTGGCTCATGCCTGGAATTCCAGCACTTTGCGAGGCCAAGGCGGGTAGATCACCTGAGGTCAAAGGTTCAAGACCAGCCTGGTCAACATGGTGAAACCCTGTCTCTACTAAAAATACAAAAATTGGCCGGGTGTGGTGGCATGCACCTGTAGTCCCAGCTACTAGGGAGGTTGAGGCGGATTGCTAGAACCTGGAAGGAGGAAGTTGCAGTGAGCTGAGATTGTGCCACTGCACTCCAGCCTGGGCAACAGAGTGAGGCTCCATTTCAAAAAAAAAAAAAAAGGATTACTTTCTTGATGTGCTTTTCAGATTGTTTGCTCTTGGTGTACATAAACCAATTTTAGTACATTGATTTTGTACCTCAGACTTTACTAAATTCATTTATCAGTTTTAACAATGTTTTGGTAGAATCCTTAGATTTTTCTGTGTATAAGATCATGTCATCTGCAAACAAGACTAATTTTGACTTTTTCCTTTCCAATTTGGATGTCCTTCATTTCTCTCTTGCCCAACGGCTCTGGCCAGGACTTCCAGTACTACATTGAATAAAAGTGGAGAAACTGAGCATTCTTGTCTCCTTCCATTGAAGACTTTTCTGATTTGTTTTTCTAAGACCAGCCGAGCGAGCACAAAAGAACCAGCAGGTAGGCAAGTGTAGGAGCAAAACTGCAAGTTTATTTTGGTAACCTAAGGTGTGGGGAAGAAGTCTGTCAGCCTCCGGCAAAGAAGGCCGACAGAGTCCCCCCCTCGTGGGGCTCTCGGGCGGGGTTCCTGCATCCCGACTTCAGTGGGGCTGGAGGAAGACCGCGTGGGACCTGGGCCAAGAGCGGCTTTTCTAGGGAGTGGGAGGGCAATAGGCAGGGCACGGGCGTGTCGGGGGCGTTCCGCAGGTGCGACCAGGTAAATCTTGGTCTCTTTGGATTGACGTCACCTGGTGCATGCCCAGTTGGTCTGCACCTTCCCGGGTCGCCGGCTGCATTTTCGCGCGTGCGGGAAAAGTTGGGAGGGGGGATGAAGAACCCGGAAGTGCACCATCTTGCCTCCGTTCGTCCAAACATTTTCCTCTTAGAGGAAAGGTCTTCAATTGTTCTCTATTCAGATGTTAGCTCTGGGTTTGTCATATATGGCCTATATTACTTTGAGGTATGTTTCTTCTACACCCAGTTTGATGACAGTTTTTGTCATAAAGAGATGTTGAATTTTATCCAGTGCCTTTTGGGCACCTATTGAAATAAACATACAGGTTTGGTTCTTGGTTCTCTTAATGTGATGTATCACATTTATTACTTGTGTATGTTGAACCATCCATGCATCCCTGGAATGAATCCCACTTGATCATGGGATTCATTAAAATGCTGGTTTTGGTATTAGGGTAATACTGGCCTCATAAAATGAGTTTGAAAGTATTATCTTCTCTCTCTTTTTTTTTTTTTTTTTTTGTAGAATTTGAATAGAATTGGTATTAGTTTTCCTTAAATGTTTGGCAGAATACAGCAGTGAAGTCATCAGGTCCTGGAATTTTCTCTGATGGGAGACATTTTATTACAGGTTTGATCTTGTTATTCTTTATTGGCTTACTGAGGTTTTCTATTTTTTCTATTTTTTTCATTGTTCAATCTTGATAGGTTGTGTCTAGGAATTTATCTATTTCTTCTGGGTTTTCCAAATTGTTGGTGTATAGTTATTCATAACAATCTCTAGTGATTCTTTGCATTTCTGCGGTGTCAGTTGTTATGTCTTCTTTTTTGTTTCTGATGTTATTTGGGTCTTCTCTTTTTTTCTTGAAAAAATAAATAAAACTGACAAGCCTTTGGCTGAACTAACTAATGTCCCTTTTAAATTCCTCATTGTCCCATTGGTTGTTCAGAAGCATGTTGTTTAATTTCCATGTATTCATGAATTTTCCAAAATTTCTTGTTACTGATTTCTAGTTTAATACCATTATAGTCAGAAAAGGTAAATGATATGATTTCAGACTTCTTAGATTTGCTAAGACTTGTCTTGTGGCCTAACATATAACTATTCTGGAGAATGTTCTTTGTGCTCTTGAAGAGAATAAATATTTTGTTGCTATTAAGTGGAAAGTTCTGTATATGTATATTAGATCAGTTTTGTTTAAGTGTTGTTCAAGTCCAATGTTTCCTTATTTTCTGTCTAGATGATCCATACATTATTGAAAGTGATGTCTTGATATTCCCTAATATTATTGTATTCCAATATGTTTCTCCCTTCAGATCCTTTAACATTTGCTTTATATATTTAGGTACTCCACTGTTGGGAGCAAATATATTTGTAAATGTTATATCCTCTTGAGAAATCGACCTCTTTATCATTATATAATGACCTTATTTGTCTCTTTTTAGTTTTGTATTTAAAGTCTGCTTTGTCTAAGTATGATAACCTGCTCTTTTTTGGTTTCCATTGCATGGAATGTCTTTTTTCATTCCTTCCCTTTCAGTCTATGTGTGTCCTTAAAAGTGAAGTGAGTCTCTCGTAGACAACGTATAGTTGGGGCTTGTTTCTTTTTATCATTAATTTACTCTGTCTTTTTATTGGAGAATTTAACCCATTTACATTCAGGGTAATTATTAATAGCTTACAATTTGCTACTGCAATTTTGTTGTTTTCTGGTTTTCTGTAGATATTTTGTTTCTTCCTTTCTTGCTGCCTTCCTTTGTGGTCTGATGGTTTTTTTATATTGATATGTTTTGAATTATTTTAATTTTGGTTTTGTGCATCTTCTATATATTTTTGCATTTTTCTTACCATGAAGCTTACAAAGAATATATTACACTTATAATAGTGTATTTTGGCCGGACATGGTGGCTCACATCTGTAATCCCAGCACTTTGGGAGGGCAAGGCAAGTGAATTGCTTGAGGTCAGGAATCCAAGACCAGCCTGACCAACATGGTGAAATCCCATCTCTACTAAAAAGACAAAGAGTAGCCGGGCGTGGTGGCATGTGCCTGTAATCCCAGCTACTCGAGAGGCTGAGGCAGGAGAATCTCTTGAACCCAGGAGGCAGAGGTTGCATAGAACCAAGATTGCACCAGCGTACTCCAGCCTGGGTGACAGAGCAAGACTCTGTCTCAAAAAAAAATAGTGTTTTTCAAGCTGATAACAACTTAACTTTGATTGCATACAACTGTATACCTTTACTCCCCTTACCCCCACACATTTTATATTTTTGATGTCTGAATCTACATCATTTTGTAATATGTATCCCTTGACAGTTTACTTTAGCTATAGTTGTTATTAATAATTTTGTCCTTTAACCCTAGCACTAGAAATAAAATTACTTTACACATTACCATTACAGTTCTAGAGTATTTTGAATATAACTCAATATTAGTTATGCCACTGGGTTGTGTGCTTTTATAAGTATTATGTTATTAATTAACAGTCTTTTGTTTCAATTTAAAGAAATCCCTTTAGCAATTCCTGTAAGGCCAGCCTAATGGTAAGGAAATCCCTCAGCTTTTGTTCATCTGGGAAAGTTTTTATTTATTCCTCATTTCTGAAAAACAGCTTTGCTAGGTAAAGTGTTCTTGGTTGCAATTTTTTTCTTTAGCACTTTGAAAATAGTATCCCACTTCCTCCTGGCCTACAAGATTTATCCTGAGAAGTATGCTGATAGTTGCATTTGGACTCCTTTGTATGTCATGTATTTCTTACCTCATGCTGCTCTCAGAATTTTTCTTTGTCTTTGATTTTTGACAGTTTAATTGCTATGTGTCATGGTGACCTCTTCTTTGGGTTGAATATACTTCAAGATCTCTTTTTTCCTGTACCTGGACGTTGGCTTCTTTCTTCAAATAAGGGGGGTTTTCATCAATTATTTCTTTAAATATGTTTTCTGGCCCCTTTTTTTCCCTTCTTCTCCTTTAATTCCTACATGCATAGCTTAGGTCTCTCAATGTTGTCACATAATCCCCATAGGCTTTCTTAGTTCTTTTTTTTCTTTTTGTTCTTCTATTCTATAATTTCAAATATTCTGCCTTGAGCTCACTCATTTTTTTTCAGCTTGATCCAGCGGGTTGCTGAAGCTTTCTATTACATTTTTCAGTTCAGTCACTGTGTTGTTCATTTCTAGGATTTATTTGGGATTTAAAAAACTATTTGTACTTCTTTGTCAAACTTCTTAATTTGTTCATGTATTGTTTTCAAATTTTTAAAATTTTTATCCATATATTCTTACAAGTCATGAACTTTTTTTTTTTTTTTTTTGAGGCGGAGTCTCGCTCTGTCGCCCAGACTGGAGTGCAGTGGCCGGATCTCAGCTCACTGCAAGCTCCGCCTCCCGGGTTCATGCCATTCTCCTGCCTCAGCCTCCAGAGTAGCTGGGACTACAGGCACCCGCCACCTCACCCGGCTAGTTTTTGTATTTTTAGTAGAGACGGGGTTTCACCGCGTTAGCCAGGATGGTCTCGATCTCCTGACCTCGGGATCCGACCGTCTCGGCCTCCCAAAGTGCTGGGATTACAGGCTTGAGCCACCACGCCCGGCCACAAGTCATGAACTTTTTAACATAATTATTCTGAATTCTTTTTTGGTCATTTCATAGATCTCCCTTTCTCTAGGGTCCATTGTTGGAGCTTTGTTTCTTTTGGAGATGTCATGATTTTCTGAGTCTTTGTAATATTTGTGTCCTTGCATTGGTGTTTACACATTTGTGGAGACTGCCACCTTTTCCAAATTTCACAAGCGTTCTTTGGCAGGAATAGAGCTTCACTGTTTATTCTAGCCTATGTTTCTAGACTGGCCAGCTGGTAATGACTCTGGGCAGGCAGAGCTTGGTTTCAGGTTCTCTAGATGAGTGGGCTGCTACCTTTGCTCTGAATTTGTATGGGGCAACTGGCTTGGTTCTGCTATCCAAAAAGACCACTGGCTTAATTCTGAAGTCAGGTTGAGCTGTGGAATCAGAACTGCAATTGCCTGTGATCTGGCTGAAACAGAAGGAGTATTCTCTGATCAGGTGGTATCACTCTTTGAATTCAGCAGTTGAACAGGGCTGTAGAAGGGCTCTTGAGGTAATACGGATTGGGACAGATGAACAAACTGCTATGCTCAGTACAAACATACAGTTGAGATTTGCCTCTCTATCGGGGAAGGGTCTGACGTGGGCTTTAAACTCCCTGATGTAGCAGAACTAGTGATTGCTTGTTGTCAAAATTCACTCAGGATCTGCTGTGGAACAGAGGCTGGCAAAACTGTCCTGGTGGTTCAGACTGGCTAGTAGTTCTGTGTAGACAGAATTACTCCTAGGCTGTGGCAAAGAGGGACTGGAGCCAAGAGAGGGCCCCTTCAGGATGTGCTGTGCAACACAGGCTGGCAAGCCTGTCCAAGTGGCTCAGATAGGTGTGTCTCCCAGCAGTTCCATGCAAAGGCAGGATCGTTTCCCGACTGCAGTGAGAGGAATTGGAGCTGAGACTGAACCCCTTCATGATTTTCTGTGGTACCGAGACTTAAAATCCTGTCACAAAGGCTTGGACAGGTAAATCTCCCAACATTTCTTTGTGTGGGAAGAATATCTCTCAGGCTAGGGCAGAGAAGTGCTGGAGCGAAGACTGGGCCCCTTCAAAATCTGTGAAGACAGAGGCCAGCAAGTCTGTCTCAGTAACTCAGATGGGTGGGTCTCCCTCTGCATCCTGTGTGAGCAGTACTAAGCTGGGAACACAGCTGAAAGGGGCTGGAGCCAAGTTGTAGGATAACTTTCAAGTCTGCTACTGAAACTCATGTCAGCAAGCAGATGAGCCTTTCTGCTGAGGCAATAGTGTGCAGGCTTCCTCCTGGACCCCTTGGAAAATTCTTCTGTTTGTAGGTTCAAGGCCAAGTGGAACTGTAAGCAAGCCTTTAGGGAATGGGGCTGGTTTGAGGTTTGAACTCAGAAGCACAATCAGACAGTCCGACATCTACGTGCAGGTCTGCACTCTCAAAACCACCATCCTAGGTCGTGGGCTCCACCAGGTTTCACAACCTCCTACCTGACTCTCAGGCTCCCAGAAAGAGACTTTTGTCTGCGGATGGGATTCCTACTGTGGGAAGGTAAAGAGCAAGTGAACCCCAATCCTCCAACTGGCTCACATCACTCCATCCAGAAATAACTTTTTAGTGATCAGGGTCCCTTTGAGGTGAAGCCCTTTAAGCTTAATGAGACCTAAAAGAAAAAGTGATCAGCAGATGACCATTTAAAAAACTATTTCAAACAGAATGCAGTTAGGCTGAAATGAACCAGAAACACTAATTCACTGACCTTCCTGAAATGTAAAACACTTTCTGGAACCAAGTGGATCTTTCTCATTGATTTTTTTAAAGCTCCTTAGGGCATCTTTAATGCCACATGAAAAGTATTTGCCAAAGGAACTATGTAGTTTGTACTACAAGCTCATAAGTGAAGAGTTAATTCTCAAAATAAGCCGGGCGCGGTGGCTCAAGCCTGTAATCCCAGCACTTTGGGAGGCCGAGACGGGCGGATCACGAGGTCAGGAGATCGAGACCATCCTG